>NC_052962.1:13369172-13689484 GCF_013358895.1 Oreochromis aureus
GGGGGAGGAGAAAGGGCTGTTAAGTGGAGGGATATTTGTGTCTGTGGGCATGTGCGTGAGTTCGGGTGAAAGAATCCCATCGACGAGGGTCGAGGGTCCGCGGGTATGGTGCAACTGAAGTGATCAAACTCAAGACACCAGGATTAGCATCTAACCACCTACCAGGAGAGAGCCGGCAGAGTGGAATACCAGCTACAGAGAGTGGAATGTAAAAGGAAAGCTTAAAGGCTTAAAGTTTTAGAGTGTTGAATATGTAATTACATATAATAAGGAGACAATATGTAAAAACATGTTGTTGTGGGATTTGATATGGCACAGCTACACAACATTAAATCTATAATATTATCCTTATTTATAGCATTCTCATTGTGACAACTGACTCCATGTTCAGCTGTCGGCATCTCTAGCCTACACTAAAGAAACTGACACCTAGTGTCCAACGCTTGGCGGATCAACACTGGCACTGGTATTGGATTGATACATCAATCGTATCAGGAAGAAGGAAAGAGGAAGGAAATCCCTCAGACAAACCTGGCCCCCAGTGCAGAGACAGAGAACACTGTCACAGTCGTTACAGAGAGACGAAGAATAACCTGGTCGCTCATTCAGTGGTGAAAGTGATATCCCAGTCATGACTGGTGCTGGATCTTCAACATTAGTTAATGTCAAACTGTTACAGGTTATCATAGCTGTTACTCTGGCAGACTGATCATAAAATATTTCAAAATGGAAATAAAAAATAGCTCAAACATGAACTATGATAAAGGTCTGTATATAATAACATTTTGCTGTTGACTGTCAGGTCAAGTTAGGGACATTTACATCCCAGGTCTCCAAAAAAAACAGTTTCAAAATACATGAAAAGCAAAAAGGTGGGTTTTATTGTGCTAACTAATAAATAAATCATAAATCACGACACACTGCTCTCCACTACACAAGCTGCCTTTGTAAGCTAAGTATTGGTATTGATATTGGCAATACTGGCCCTGTATCTATTGGGTATCAGATCGATACCAAAATCTGCAGCATCTTACGGCACTACTCCACACCAAAGATCCATGTGGGTGTCTTTTGAAAAATTCATATTGTAATGAGGCTGCAGATTAGGACAGGAAAAGTGTTTTAATCTGAAGGCTGCTGCAGAGTAATGCACTCAATCAGAGATTTGTGTTAACCTCAGGAAACCTCAAAGACCAGAGAGCAGAAAATCCTAAGCGCTTAAAGTCAAAGGCTCAGAGCTATATGATTATAATTACTCTCAGTATTTCAAGTCAACCTGTCACATCCTTCGTTATCTGCCTTCATCTGTTGCCATCCTAACCCTTGTACTTCCTTTCTAGTCTTCATCACGCTTGTCTACACTTTGCTAATGTTTTTAGAGAGGAAGAGGATATATTGTAATACTTTATTGGTTTCTGTTTCAGGAAATCAGCCTCATCGCATCATTCTCCCCATTTTCTCTCCAACGCATTGAGCACCCACTATTTCTGTGATTAACCTCCTTCCCTTCCTCCTTTGCCTTATTCTAACCTCCTCGCAGCTTCATGAACACTGTTTTTCCTCCCTGATCGTCTCATTCCACACAGCCTTTCAACTACATCATTATACTGTCCCTGCTCTGCGTGAGAGGAGAACCGAGGGAGCATTTAACCAATGACTGGTTGTAATTAGAGCCAGTGACCTGCTGAGTTGGTGTCCAACTCTGCCCTTGGCCAGCTCTGACCACTATGAGTTGCACTGCAAACAAACAGTGGGGAAAAACAGGTGCTAATGATATATAAGTACTGTGGATGAAGGTGATTGTTTAATGGTTTCTCATCATCGAGCGTGGACATGCAGGGCTGATCCACAGTAATGTGTGCGGACGCTCAATGAAAGTTGCAGAGCCACAAGCGTGCATTAGCGAGCCTGACAGAGCTCATTTAAGTGTGCTGGTGATGAAAGGAGTACACAGCCTCGTCCCACTGAGCTTTGTGAAAACGTTGTGACAACGCAGAGTGATCCACTTAGGAGGTGCATAGTGTCCCTCGGGGTGCAGCCTTCTCTGGTGGATCTCTGCAAACTAAGCACTGCATTCATGTTCCCGCATTGCCCCAATGGCATACATGGAGGATGCCAGGCCAGGCCACGATGATGAATTGTTGTGGCTAGAAAGAGAGTTGGACGGTGGAAGCGTGTCTGATGTGAAACCTGCATTGTCATCATGTAAGTCTGAATGCTAGTGCGCGTTTGATTAAATTTTCTTGTCTCTGAGCCATGTGCAGTCCCCTTGAATGATCCTGAAAAGAACTTCAGTCATTTTATTTTCTTCTTTTAATTCTCTGTCACTTGTTTCATTTCAGTCTTCCTGTTGCTTTCTCTGTGTGCCTTTCTTATTTCTTTTCATTACCAGAGTCTTATTATTGCAAAACCTTTATATGTGCATTTCTCAGATATATCCAGGTAAATGTTTGCTGTACTTGCACAAATGCGTTAACATTGAAAAACCACAATGTTAAAAGATGTAAATTGGTATAGCTTTGTTTTCCACTGGTAATAAACAAAATCTGCTTGACAACCCCTCAAAACCTCACTGATTAGAAGTTTTTATTGTCGTGGAAATCAAATTTTAAAATGTCAATCTGAAGTCAATCTGCTGATTTCTCAGAAACTGCCCCTGGCCATGACATTAGCAAATCCCTGTAAAAGAGAAAGCTGCAGTTTTTGCAGTTTACTGTAACCAAACAAGATGTGCCATGATAAAAACGCGCACTTTGTAGCAGCTTTTAGGAGCACTCTAAATTACAGTAAAGGTCTGGCAGCTGGATCTTACAGCGTGACATGGTTGTTTTACATCGCAATCCCCTTTATTCTAAGGTTCCTACTGAGAGAAATAATACTACACTGTCTAGAGTTACTGCCCTCACCATAATTTCCATGAGCAGTATAATAATGTAAATTTTGCTAAAGTACTGTAGATTTACTTACGTACCAACTCCATTTCCTTTGCTGAATATTCTCAATGAGCATGTTCTTCTCCATGTACAATAAATTTAACTTATCTTCTGTCATTAGCTGTGCCATCTCGGCTTTTGGCATGGCTTCCTTACTCCTTGCACAGTATAGCTGACTGGTGCTTTGTTACTGCTGTATTCAACATTTTAATAACCTCTTAAGGGGATCAAGATGAAAGTTGGCCAGACTTGATTAATAGCTAAAGGGATTTTGGCCATGGTGGCCCATTGCTTGCTGAACTTTGAAGTTAGCTAAAACGCTGTTCTTGATTACACAAATACTGGGAACCACATCACACACACCTACAATAATCGTACACTGAATCCAAGTAAACAGTCACAACACTGCTAGATTAATGAACTTGAAACAGAAGCATTTACTTAGCTGCCCATCGTCCACACTGCACCTTTTGGCTGCTATAATTTTTTATGCATTCTTACTAAATTGAGAGCTGAGAATCTATGTGAATTTGATCAAATGAGTTACGGTCGGGGACAGCATGGGGGCATGGTGGTTAGCACTGTCGCCTCACAGTTCAATTCCACCATCAGGCCTGGTCTTTCTGTGTGGAGTTTGCATGTTCTCCGTGTATTTGCATGGGTTCTCTCCGGGTACTCCGGTTTCCACATTCCAAAGACATGCAGTTAGTGGGGATAGGTTAATTAGCAACTCTAAATTGTCCATAGGAAATGGATATATGTTTGTTAGCCCTGCGACAGACTGGCAACCTGTCCAGGGTGTACCCTGCCTCTCACCCTAAGACAGTTGGGAAAGGCTCCAGCCCCCCTGTAACCCTGAGAAGGATTAGCGAAAGGGAATGGATGAATGGTCGGACCCGAGCAGATAGAGACTCAGGCTTGACTTAGATCCCAGTCACACGGGCCTAGAGACCAGTCAGTGATTGCTAGGAAACCACTAGGTGACTGTTCATTCCTCAACCAGTTGGTAAGTGGTTGCTAGAGGTCACTATTAGTTGCTAGGTGAAATCTATCACAAAGAGGTATACACTGATGCATTGAAGTCCTCCTGTGATTGATGTGGTGGCTAGCAGATTCCCACTTTCAGCTGTAGTTTGTATGGAAGACGCTATTTTGTCTGCAGCTTTTACTTTGAAGGTAAACGTTCTCCATTTACACTTTGTCAAGGCCTTTATTTCTCAGTGGTTAGTTAGCGAGTGTCTGCAGACAAACCTGCCTCTTTCATGCAAACAACAAGCGACTGCAGCAATCTGCTTGCAACCAAGAGGTTCTTGGAGCAGCACTTTTTTTGTAACTAGTATTATCCAAAGACAGTCAGCAACCCCAAGCAACCACGCACCGAGCAGTTTGGGTGCAATTATTTTTCCCTAGTGACTGAAGGTTGACAGGGGATTGCTGATCAGTCTCTAGGCCTGTGAAGCAGCAACAAGAAAATACTGTGTTATACCATAGGAGTTTCTTTTTCTTTGGTATGGCTGTATTCCCACAATGATACATTACTGTAAAAGAAGCATTTTAAGACAATGTTTTGCAGTGGCATTTTTTTTCACCTACAGATAGAGACAAGGTAGTCTTCTCCTTGATCTCACTTGTGATTCATCTATTTAAGTCTATGAAAGTCTTTGTGTTTTCCTTCCAGAGGACAGGAGAATGAGATGTGTTCATCAAGGTTTCTGTGCGACACTTGTTGTGTGCCAGCGGTCACAGGGGGTGCAAGGGCACAGATGGCAGCACAGGTGTGGAGATGCCACCACATCAAGCACAGTCATCAGCCCCATCCTAAACACGCTCTAGTGTGCTTCCTTTTCCTAACAATCGCACACTATGACTTTCTGCATTGGGCTTTTTTTCCCCAACATCTGACAGGAAGCTTAGCTGTCAGCAGCAATGTCCTGTTAATAATTAAAACCAAAGTGGAGTTTGAGTGGCCATAACTCCAACGCATTAAACATTGGTGCTGAGAGTAAATGCGTTTTTTACTGTAACATGTACCAATCCCCTCTGTCCTGCTTTACTTTCACATCAGCTTTCTCAGCGCTGAGATTTTCTAGACTTTTCCTTTCCCAGCATATCACTTGTTTGTCATTTGAACTGGTAGGGGAGTAAACAAAATGACACAGCCTGAATGATACTCTGAATAGGCATCAGACAAGAAAAGTTAAAATGGATGCTTAGAAAGTGACAGCTCTCCAGCTTGACATTTAAATATTTTCGAGTTTTCTTCGAGCTCATATGTCTTTTTTGTTTGTTTCTTTTTTTTCCTTTTTTCTTTGTTTCCCAGTGAATGATGCTCCACGTCTCTGTAAGCTGCATCTGCTTGAACAACAAGTTTCCTCACTCTGTGTATTTATTACAGTAATTATAATCTGTTATTAATTACTTCAAATCTATAGAACATAATCTACAGCAGGTGGTATGAATTTCCAAAAGTTGTTCTCTTGGTACTTCCTATAGAGGCCTCGTTAGTCTCATTTAACATATTTTTGACCCTGAGGTAACAAGTCCTGTAAAGTATTGCGTGTGTACAGTAGCTGCATTTATAAGCCAGTGTACTGGATTAATTACCTAAAAAGAATGTTCTTCATGCTGAATTCCTAAGAGAACTGGGTGATTTGGTTCATAATGAGGCTCACTCATTACAATGACAAGTCCTCACGGCTCATCAGCCTGACTTTGAGAAGGAAAACTCAAGTGCGGAGTCTGCAGCGTTAATATAAGCTCCTATCAACATCACATTAACAGTAAAGATCACTGACAAATACGGTGTCTTGGAAGTTTGGCACCCCAGTTTTTACTTAGATCTGTTTTTATCCACAATATGTGTGTTTAAAACACATTTAAGACACAAAACGCTGTATGACTGTAGCAATAAAAGCTTTTACGCATGGCTTGAACATACTGTCAAACCCAAAGTTACCAAAATCTGGTGATAATAATGGTTTTTAATGCATGCAAGCAAACAGTAACCCAGTACCAAGTGAACTGAAATATACATATCGGTTTCGTGAACGCCGAGCCTAATGATGATTAAATGTCTCCTAACAGCTTGGTGGAAATAACACGCTACAAACAAAATATTACCAGTTCATGAAAATATATTGGAAGGAAGAAGAAAAGGGGGCAATTTAACCACCAAGCTGTTTTCCCTTCATCACAGACAAGTTCTAAGGTTGAAAGAACAAAGGAGGGAAATTCACCCGATGGCCCAACTGCATAAAACGGCCCGTTTGCAGAGACATGTTCTCAGTGTGAATTCATTTATAACAAACGGAGACCTTTAAAAATGTCCATTCACCTCCATAAAAATTAGATTAAACACCTTGTTTTGTGGCTATTGGCACTGGGCACCTTCAGAGGCGAGTATGTGTTTGTAGCTCCCGCAAAGTTAACAAGATATTCTCATTTCTACTCTGTCAGTCAGTCTGACTCTCACCCCCTTTTTACCTCAATCTTTCAGCTTCACCTATCTGCCTGTCACGCCTCTGGCCTCCAGAGATGTTTATCACTGTGTTCCATATGTCCACATAAGCTTTACATTTACAGTCAGTCACACAGCAGCTGCAGTAGGAGTTATCATAGAGTTCCACTAGCTATACAGGAAGAATAGTTGTATTTCTATCAACCAGACAGAAAAACAGATTCCTAATAAAGTGTTGCTGTTGCGGGGGAGTAGGTCAGATCAGTAATATTACAAGTGAAAAGGTCCAGTCTGAAGATCTTGTTCGCAATAAAATACTGAATATTTTTTGTCCTTATTTATGTTTCTAAAACATAAAATGTCCTACTTTCAAAACTTTTACTTTTTTTTACACTTACTTTAAAAAAAAATGATTGCAACATTTACTCCCCACTTAACCCAACGCACATCATCCATACTCTTTGCCTTTCACTGACTTCCAGTGAATTCCTTTACAAATTTTATTAATACCATAAAAGTGAAAAAAGAATTACAATCACACTGATAAGTATTTAGTTTATGCATATGACATAAAATCTATCATGTATTTGTGTTTGACAGCATACTGGAATTCTCCTCTGTTAAATTTTTGTATCCATCTTGGGGGGCATGCTACAAACTGTAAGCACAACAATAACAAATGATCATGTTTAAAAGATAATGGAGAGCATTTTCTTTGTATCCAGCAAATTTAGAGCAGCATTATCTGTCGCCTGACTATAACAAGTTCATAGAGAGATTAAAACATGTACGCAAGAGTACGATTAAAAACTTGGAGCGATTACTTTATGCTCTTACAACCTCTTTAAGAAAATTTTATATACATGGATCAGCCTTCTGCTGTCTTTTACTACACTCTCTCCATTTGGCTGGTTTTTTTTCTCCTGAAAACCAGTCTGTGGGTGTTGTGCAGCTAAATATTTCTCTGTTTCCTCTGTCTAGACACTAACTTTATCTGTCTGCTGATGGAAGCTGAGGGTGGCATACAATAGGTTTATCAAAGCTTTTTATAATCTAAACAGAGACGAGAGTGATGAGAGTTGATTGCGTTGGATCACAAAAAAAACAGAACTGAGGGAACTGCACTTGTCTTTAATTCACTGGGTATTCATTCAGTATAACAGCAACCAAAAATCGACATATTCATACAAAAGCAACCGGGTGTGATTATAGATGGACGGCAAGAATCACAAATTACAAATTAATTTCACTTTGAAATGGCCACAAACTTTAGTGATATCCACATCCCCCTTATTAGGCTATGGGATTGTATCAGAAGTTGAAGTTTCAGGGCTCTATCACATAAAATAAATATATAAACTCAAGGTAATATATTGGTTTTATTGCTTGTGCTTATGATGAGCATGAATTCCCAACGTTAATGATTTTCTCCTGCATTGCTTTCTTGTGTTATTTGCACCAACAGTGCTGCTATGTTCTTTTCAACAACTGTTCATAAGATAATGAAGTCAAATGATACGTCAAACGGCTTCTTTTATGTCAGAACTCACAGTTTTTTGTCTAAATCGCCAGTCAATGATAACAGGTAACACAATAGTAGTTAGTTTTCTGTTTTATACCTAACTTTGTGATTTAGGTTTTGTGCCCACCCAAATAAAGGCTGTTTTACATGTCACGTGACTCTGACTGAGTACGATCCCTATGAATGTTGCTAACTCCGATCAGAGACATTATCAAATGCTGATGACAAATTTGCAATGAAAAATCTCTGATGAAAATGAAATCAACACAAGCCATTTAAACATTAAATATTATGTATTAATACATTATGAATGTGAACCATTGTGGTGAAAAGAGAGCTGAGGTTAAAAGCGACCCTCACGTTTGGAGTAGTAGTAGTAGTTTGGGTAGTGACTGAAAAGACGAGATCGCGGATACAAGTGGCAGAAATGAGCTTTCTACTAAAGTTGCTTGGCCTCTCCCTTAGAGATAGGGTGAGGAGTTCGGTCCCACCAGGAGGAGGCCCCAGGGCTGACCAAAGAAACGCTGGCGAGATTATATTTCTTGGCTGGCCTAATGTTTTGAAGGCCTGGTGTCTGTGGAAGAAAACGGATGGATGGATGGATGGATGGATGGATGGATGGATTTTGTTTTCCAAAAACAATAATATGTATTCAGGAACACTGCACAAGTATTCAAAATGTTATGTACTTACACAGTTACCTGTCAATGTAATGTACTCAAAGTATCTCAAGTCAACATACTCATAGTCAGTCTGAAAACCTATTGTCAGCAAAATTTACAACTTTAAATAAATATCTACTGGATTGTGATTATTATAATACACATGTACAGTGTTACATGTGTTTAAATGTGTATATTGACACAATGACACAATCATTGGTTCTAAGTTAAAAAGCTTTCAGTCAGTTTTCAACCAATAAATCATTAAGTTGATCTTGATGACTTTGGTGAAGCTAAGCCACATTTTAATTTATTGTTAACATGACCCTACTCTACATCCCTAAAAGGTTTTATCAGAATCCATTCAAAACTTTTGAGCTGTTGTGTTTAGACCAAAATTAACGAATGAAATCCACACATGCAACCAATACGTAAAGCATAACCTCGTTGGCAGAGATAATTCAAGAACCAGTAAAAACTTGATGCTTCCGCCCAATTTTAAAATGAAACTTTGAAGATAACCTGCTCCTGATCAGGTTATTTGTTCAGCACAAGTAACCATGGTGATTTAGCCAGGTAAAACAAAACAATTACATGGCACAGAAAACTCTGACTTTAATATCAAGCTAGCTCGCTAACCCAGTTATCTCATTTTGTAGGCCTTCCCTCTGTTACCTCTAACTGGGGTTTCAGATTTTGTCAAGCAATCTAACACTAAGAACGGCTTGCTCTGTTCAACTTGTTTTTCAGTACACTCCTCTGAACTATCTGAACACACAGGGGTGATCTGTGATTCAGCACAGGTGGAAACAATCAAACAAAGGTGAAACGACCAAAGGGGGCCACAAAGTCACAAACGAGGGAAAGCAAACAGTAAAAGAAACAAGCTTCAAAGTTAAAGTAAAATGAGATGTTCAAATTCAAGATAAAACTAAACATGCAGATGCTTACAGCAGTAAACCACTATTATGACTAACAACACCTCCAGCAGGGCTGTTCCGTTACCTGTTTTGTTTCCCCCTGGGTTTTTTTCCCTCTCTGTTTTCCTTCTGTTTGACCTCTGTCCTCAACCCTCCCACCCGCCGACTCCCACCTCACCCTCACTCACTCCCACCTCCCTCCCCTTTTTCTATCTCGCCTCCAAGCCCTATCGATTTCTTCGATTGTGGCAGGTGATTGTGGGAGAGCGTTATTTGCCATGAGATAATTGTCCCATCATTGGCACTGTGATGAGTGCTCCACTCCCTCCCTCTGCTTATTTATTTATTAATGTGGTGTGTCACCTGATCCACACTCAAGCAGGGGAGCTGTGCTAGGTTAAACAAGTGCAGAGCCATCCCTTATTGATTAACAGGGGAGAGGCGGTGCTGTGGGTGGAAGGAGAGCTACGTGAGGCAAAATTCGGAATACATATGTGTGATCAGTGAAAAGGAGGAGCAATTTGCAGGGGAATGGGAACATGATCAACCACACCAGGCTCACTAGGGTATTCCAGCCATAAACGCATGGAATGGCTTTATTAAAGTATTGATTTGGAGGACTGTGCTTTATTGACCGACAAGTAAGACACAGACCATCACGTGTCTTCTGTTATTTGTAGTTAAGAGACTAGTTAGAATTTCATTGGTTTATTTGTGAACATAACAAATTTCTCCATGCTCTTTTTGATGTTGATCACAATTATTGTACAGCCGCCGATTTCCCTTTCATGCAACACCCACTGAAGTCACACTGGTGTGGTGGCCATTGCAACAAGTCAGAAACACAAGCTTTTTGGGTGATTTTTGCTCAATAATTGCCATGAGTGTTGATTAGATACTTTTAAGTTATAGTTTGGTGGTTGCCAGTGAGACTGAGAATTTTCTTGTCCAGACACAAGTATAATTAAGACTTGGAAAACGAACTTTGTTAAGCTTTGCTGCACTAATTTATTAAATTGTGCTCATACAGTCGATACAAGAAGCAGTTGCTAATTTAAGAGCAAATTACCCTTATAAAGCCAAAATGTTTGGGGGATTGCTGCTTTGACTGACACATGAGGATAAAATTTGCTTGCAAGTTCACATTCAAGTCACTGATCTGGTGTTTTGAACTATACTTTTGGCCTTTTTGTGCCTTGTAGAGCATTTTTAATAGAATTACCTGACAAATATGGCTTGCTTTGTGGTCAGTTGTACATACTGCTTATTCAAGAAGTTTTTTGCTCCAGCTGTGTTGAGCCACTGCTTATATTCATGTCTGTGCACTGCACATGAGCAGTTTATGGACGCCACCCTCTCATGGTCGGGTGTGACTTTAAAATTCCACTGTAGTGGCAGCCAAAATGCTAATATGGAGATTTCAAAACAGGGCTTCACAAACATTTACATTATATACTTAATGTTTCGATTTTTAGTAACTTCACAAAAAGACAGGCGGCCAAACTGGAGGTGACAGTGAGTGAGGGACAGAGTGAGATGGAGTCAGAACATCCACTGTGGTGACCCCTAAAGGGATCAGCTGAAAAAAGAAGAAGATAAGGCAGGTGTCTGATCAGTTTCAAATTTATTCTCCATCATGACAGTGAATCCAAACATATGGCCAATGCTACAAAGAACTATCTTCTGCAATATGGAGTTCTTCAACAGATGGTATGGCCCCCACAGAGCCCTGATCCTAATATCATTGAGTTCACTTGGAATCACATTCAGAGACAAAATCCATAGAGACAGCCTGAATTGTGCCAGATTTCCCAAGATGCATAGAACACGCAATCTGCCAAGCAGCTTAAAAAAAACAAACTGTGCTCAAGTGTCTCAAGGAGAATCAGTTGTTGGAACAAACTTTACTATACACTATATACAGTATACATACATATGTAAAATACTTTGAAAGCATCCTAATTGAATGCCATTAGTGCCACATCTTAAGTCTGATCGCTATCCATCATGGGTTTTCAAGGCTGCATGCCAATCTGTACTGAGACTTCAGAAATTGTATGTGTAACATACTATGTGCCTTCCTAATGCACTAACTGAAGATGCCAAAACGGCACATTATTATCTCTGTATGTCATTGGAGCCATGTTTGAATTGGTGCCTCTCTGTAATGTGATGCGACATTAAGACCTACAGCTAATTTTAATGTATGTTTAGCTGCCATAATCTCAGTGGAGATAATCTGGGAGACATCCTCCGCAGACTGTTACTGCCATGGTTACATTTGGGAGGATGTGAGATTTCATTTGCATCTTGATACAAAGATGTATTTGCACCATTATAGCTGTAATGGCTGCAATGTGTCTCAAACCACTGACACTGGGTCATTTAAATCCTCCTTTAACATTAGTTAAATAAACCTTAGCCAAGCTTAAGGAGGATTTAAAAGGCGACAATTTTTTATTTATTTTTCAAAAATATTTAGTGGAAACTGTTGCTTGATATCAGTCAATTTGTTCAGAATGCAAAGCATTGCTCCCAGAGCCCAGGATTGCAAGTGTTCCTTAAAATCCCCTGAACACATGTGTCTCTGTCTTTGATATTTCAAGTTGAGTGTACATCTACTATTCCAGCAACTCTACCATGTGACAGGAGATGCCTTCAGAGGCTTTCTGCCTTTATTATAGTGAATGTTATATAGTGTAACCTCAGGTACTACACAGAAGTGTGTCAACAAAGTATTGCATTAGATTCTGGTTCAACTGAATTTCTAGAACATATTTTTCTAAGATAAATGCTAAACTGTAAGCAATTTGCTTGTTTTTTTTCACCCCTCTAAACACACATGGAAAATGAGTTTACAGCAAGTTAGAAACTGGTTTTTATCTGTCTGTGTTTTGAGAAACATGGCCATGAAGTGCCAAAATCATCTAAATGAAGCAACAAATCCCATCAAAAGTCTGTGAAACTGCTGACATGGCAGTTCCTGCCATCAACTTTTACTGATTAAAGCATTAAAAACAGATACAAAAAAAGTCTTCAACTGTCCTTAGGCAAAGTGCTCCACCTGACAGCTGCAAAGTAGTGATGACAGTTTCAGTTGACACTGATTAGCCGCCTGTTTTTT
The DNA here is from genome assembly GCF_013358895.1 of Oreochromis aureus. NCBI lineage: Eukaryota > Metazoa > Chordata > Actinopteri > Cichliformes > Cichlidae > Oreochromis > Oreochromis aureus. The sequence goes on from NC_052962.1 coordinate 13,381,791, forward strand.
TGTTTTTTGTTTTTTGTTTTTTCTCCTCTGTGTGTATCTGCTTTCTTGCTATTTCAAAGGACCTGTAACAATATCAACTTTTGAAGACATATTTTATGAGTAAATTTGCCTAAAGGAAACCTTAGAGGAGACTACACTAGAAGAGGATTGTAACTCAAAGGTTATTAACTCAGTTAAGTCTGGTGAAAGAAAACTAAAAAACATGTTGTTATATTACACTTAACAAAGAAATATAATAGCATACAAACCAATTCACTGGTTTCATTTTACTACAAAGAATGTTTTTGTATATATTACACACACACACACACACACACACACACACACACACACACACACACACACACACACACACACACACATACATATATACATATATATATATTCAATTTAACTAATTTAATTAAAGGACATTAGCACACACATATATACAAATGTCAGTGTCACATCATGTAGCACACTACCAATGCATGGACTTTCAGGTTGCAGGTGGAGTGGTGGTCTTTGGTCTAAAATATACATTTATATTACAGTAACCACATTAATGAAATCATCAGTTTTGCAGGTTATCAATATACCTGTGCGCAGTGTATTTGCATTTATCCATACCGAAGCTATGGTTTTTTTTTCACTTTAGTTCAGGAGCAGGGCAGTCTTGTATTATTGTAAGGAAGGAGAAAGTGCTTACATGTGCTTGTTTTATTTATAATGTAGATGAGTTTGTTTGCAGAGCTCTTCCAGCATTTAAATAATTTGAATGTGTTGTTAACGTGAAATCTTTCCTCTCTTGTTACAGTACAGAGGAACGTGTTAGGATGAGATATAACAGCATTTTATTTGTTTTATTTGGCTTTTATAGTAAAACAACAAAAAAAATTACAATTAGATTATTAAACTGCAGTTCTAGATTTCTTGGTGAAATTATATAATTTAGAAATATAAACCAGACTTTCAAAGTAGCTTCCATCCAGTGTCTGATTGTGGGTTTTGGGACCGTGGGATGTATCCTGTGTGAAGCGGCTAATCACCATGCCATAGGCAATTAGCGGTTGTTCATAAATTTTCTACAAATATAGAAATCACACGAGATATAGTTCAGCTTCATTGAAGAGAGATTTTAGAAATGCATGATGATGACTGTGATATCATATTGATGGATGCCTGGAAATTTTTCTGTTGTTGCAAAATGTGACGAGCCTGCTGGAAGTCATTTCCATTTGGGAAGGAAGCTAGTGTATTGTTAATGCAAAAGAGATATTAATATGCTATTCTAATATGCAGTCAAGCACCTTTTTCCTATAAAAGTGTACACATTTTAAACTAATTTTCAACAAATTCATTTCAGTTTAGCTAGATTCAGTTTCATTCACATAATAATTGTCATAAAGAGGAGACAGACAAGTAAACATCCTATCCTTTGCTATGTCTGTGTAAGTAGTACACAAAGCAGATACTGGCTAGCTTTTCTATCATTATAGGCATTGAGTTTAGCACAAGAGGGGAAAAAAAGTAGTGTATCAATGTAAACCCCTTTGCGTGCAGTTCCTTCAATAGTCACTTGCGGCTGTCTCCAAGAATGTGCCAAAGACTCAAATGTTATAATGGCTGACTTCAAAGATTAACCACTCTACAGGGGGTAAATGGTTATACAACTCATCAGTTAGTGCCATTCATTTTTCTAAGCCATATGGAGCATTTTAATGCAATTATATTACAAAAAAAAAAAACAATGTAATATGTCGTACAGGCCACCCAAGACATTTGTGCTCTAATTTTGGTTGTTTTTTGAAATTCTAGTATTTTATTATATTATTATTTATCGCAAATTATAAGAGATATAGGCATTTTTGCATTGCATCTGAACAGTTTATTGATGCTGCTTGTTACTTAATCTTGCTAGCAACAGCTGACAACATAGTTTTTCCTGTAAATGTGGTCACCCCTGCACCAGGTGGAAAACAAATAAACAAATAAATAAAACAGCAACATCATAAAACATGTCGGAGGGTTCAAAATGAGTGGATATGTCAATTTTTTACAGTCTATTTTATGTACATAAATAATAAATACATGTGCATTGTGTATGCAAATGGAAAAATGGTGTACTTTCCTATCAGACATGCATTAATCCTACTTTTTTTAATTAAAAGAGGACTTTAAAGAAAAGTGTTTTTATTCATCAAAAAGTATATATTTATGCTAGCTACATATAACAACCTCATACTGTTTTAAAATTTACTCTGTTTATATCAGTTTGGCATACAAAGATTTGGACATTTCTATTTTTTTAAACAACCAAAATCAACTTACCAATTTACAAACTTTTAGCTTTAATTGATGGGGTTTAACAAAAGTATTGTATTAACTGTTTAGCCAAATAGAATCATTTTGATACAGAGTTCTCCATTTTCAAAACTTTACAAATACTTCAACAGTTGAGCAGTTTCATGACCAGGTGTGGTCTGTTTCTTGTTGTTCCATGACAAAGCAAGTAGAAAAAAAAGCTCCTGAGTGGACTGCAAATGTTGATCAGCTGAATTGCTGAAAAAAACCCTCATTTAGCCAAAGTCAAGAACACAGTTGAGGAGGTACACATATCATTGTCAAGTTGTACAATCAAGATACGCCTTCAAGAGATGCCTTCAGCATCTAAAAAATCCTGCATTGTTCTAGAAAAAGAGAAATCTTTGGACACATGAAACCAAGATTTTGAAAACGGAAGAGTATGGAGAAAGAAAGGAACCTGATCTGATGAATACCACATTATCTGTCTGTTACGTTCCCCCCGAAGGGGTCTAGGCATGCGAGCGAGGGGACCAGTAACAAAGGAGTCCAGAACAGAAGGAAAGGAGAACAGACAGGTGTTTTTAGTAAATAAAATAGTCTTTATTATAGATAATCTTAACATAAAGAGCCGGCAACGCCGTTTTACCAATAACACTTGGAAAAAAAGGAAAAAGTTTGCAACAACAAAGAGCACCACAACCAAACAAAAAACTCCACACCACGAGGAGGCACTTCCAGGGACCCACAAGCCCACCCAAACATGGTTAAGGTAAAATTATGTTCCATGGGCTTATGTTTGCTAATAGAACCAGATTTACTAGCATTTATTTATAATGTGTCTACTGATAGAAGTAGCAGGATGATTAGCAACAAAAGCATCTCAGGGAAGAAAACACAGCATTTGGTGATATTTACGAGTTGCTTGAAAGGAGTTTAGTCCAAATATTAAAAACAGTTATCATTCTTAAACATTATTTGTTCAATTGTTTTTGACCCTTTGAAAATGGGGGATGATGTATAAAAAAGGCTGTAATTCCTAACCAACTGATGTCATACTTTTGTTGAACCTATTGTACCTAACAATATATAACAATTTAGAATGATTCATGGAACTATTTATCAAATGTTTTTTATGAGTGTAGGATCTAAAAATTAAGACATTAACTGCACTTACCCCTGTGATCTTCCCATCTCAACATCAGAGATACTTAGAATTAGAGAAAAAGCTCTCTGCAGTTAAGCTATTCTCTGATTAGACCCCTCTTCTCTCCACTGATTGCTAGTGACAGAGTGGGTGAAAATATTGTTCTGATCATGAGAAGCACCAGTCCCTGTCCTTAACATCAGGCATGGTGGTGACATGGAAACAGCGTATGAGCAGCCGATTAAAGGAGCACAAAAGGATGGTTTTAATATTTGTTATGTTTTTTTTCCGTCCTCTTTTGTTTTAGTCTGTTTATACATTTTGTCTTGTCTGGAAAACTACAAGTAATTTTGTCAGTAAGTTACAATATAATTGCACAAAAAACATAACTTAGTGAAACTCTGAGACAGAAAAACAGCTCGCAAATTAGAATAAATAATTATTTAGTCTTCAGCCTACGCTCAGGTCAGAGAGGTTCAGGTCGCTGGTTCACCAACACCAATTAGGCACAAAAGAATTGTGTGGAGCATTTATAATTTACATTCATAATTTAATTTACATTTTACACATTACTTGCTTAAATGGTTTATGCTAACCTCACATTATACTAAGGAAAGAAGTTATAATGAATTTATACATTACTTCATATTCGAAAAATCAAATAATTAAATAAAACAATAAATAATTAAATAAATAATTAATTTAATAACACGTGAATTATTAGGAATGTACTTGCATTAGCAGTAACTCATGCATGGCATCTCGCATGAATGCAACAACATTTCATTATTTAATGCAACAGCTAAGGCATTCACATTATTATCTATATCAGTGTGTTCTTCTGCAGTTTGTGGGTCTGGCCAAAACTATACTGTTAAAAGTGGCACTTTCTATTGTAGCTCAGTTATAATTTTGTAATAGGAGAATGACAAAGTGGATAAAAGGTGGTAATAATACGGAACCTGCAAGTTATTAACACTTAACTTTATTTAAACACATAAAATAATAAATATCTAAGTGATTATCTTGTGTCAACAGTGGTTATAGCGCAGTAATTGAACTTTATGTAATTGGGTAAAAAGAGGCCACAAACTGTGGGTAATAATTTGGGAAGAAAGGTATACCTTTGAGGCAAAACCAAACATGAGCAGAGAAGTATATAAGGTAGGTGCAAGACATGAGGACAGCGAGACAGCAGTAAGGTGTGGGACAAATGGATTCAAAGTAGGGGTGGGATTACATCAGGGAACCACTCTGAGCCCCTTCTTGTTTGCTTTGGTGATGGACATGCTGACAGATGAGGTCAGACAGGAGTCTCTGTGGATTTTTATGACCCCTACAGGGAGCAACCGAAAGAAAAGAGGAAGCAGACTAACCATAACATTTAGTGTTTAGCAGTTTTATTTAATGACTTAGAATAAAGAGAACAGTTTTTTTGACTGATTGGTATTCCTCTAACTTTTCTTTTACTTCTGAGAAACTCCTCTGCCTCTCTAAGATGCTCTTTATATGCCCAATCACCCAATCACTCAGTACCACTGACTTTTCCAGCCTTTTGTTGCCCCTGTCCTAACTTTTTTGAGATGTTTAGCTGCCATCAAGTTCAAATTTTTCACGAGAACATTTGATATGGTTTTTTTGTTGTGTTGTTGTAAATAAAATGAGGCTTGTGACATCTACAAATTGTTGCATTGTGTTTGTATTTGTGTGTTAAGTCAAGTCCCATTTTTTGGAATTAGGATGGTCTTAACAGGCAGCTGTAGGCAGCTGAGAGGTAAAGGAAAATGTGCCTTTTATTACAAAATATATCAATCAATGTTCTGAAACTGTTAAGCATTTTTTATTTATTAATGTTAAAGAGCATCACATCACCTCTTCAGGTCCTCAGTCTAACTAATTTACAGCTATATGGCTCTCCTCTGTGTGTGTGTGTGTGTGTGTGTGTGTGTGTGTGTCTGTGTGCGCGCGCGCGCGTGTGCGTGTGTGTGTGTGTGTGTGTGTGTGTGTGTGTGTTTTTTTGCTTGTACCTTATTAGTCTCTTAATCAACACTAGTATCTCCCTGTGGATCCTTCAGTCAGGCTGTTTTTGTCTCCCTGATCCATTCTCTTCTTCTTTCCCTCAGTATCTGACTCAGTTGTATTGAAAAGTCAGAAGGCCATGGTCACGTTAATTTCATGGAAACAGGCATTTAGAGCAACTATTGATTCAACAACCTTAACCTGTTATTTAATTATATTTATGCAGTTTGTGTAGAGCACATTTGGTCTACCTTTGTGCCGTATGAATAAAACAGATCCATTAATATTGTGTGCTCGTTTGTCCTTGAAAAAGCATTCATGATGACCAGGAAAGCTCTCCTCTCCAGCATTGAACCTTTTTATATGAAGGCCCACAACATGATAAAATTATGCTTAGTTAATCATTTGATATCTCACCAAACACACATTTATTACCATTACTGGTCAGTTTTTGAGCTCATTAACTGCAGACTAGACTGTAAATGAATGTATTGATTTTGCATTAAAACAGACATTAGATAATGTTAATTAATGTATGTTACTGTCAGTTTATAAGGCTGTGCATGAATTAATTAATGCTCCTTCATGCGTGTCATTTATAAATTTATGATAATTCCTGGATCCTTTCTATAAAGTGCTACCCACTTAATGTTTTTTTTTTCTTTTTCTGTTCTTCTGCAGAGCTGAAGCAAACCTTTACAGTAATTCTCAGTGACAGTTAATATTGTGAAACTTTCCAAAAAGTTCTAAAAAGTTAAACCTTTGATGAATGTTTTTAATCCAAAACTTAAAAAAAAAATAGGACATTCAACTTTAAAGTAGTGCTGACTTTGTGGTGGGCTTGAAATCTCTGATCATGTTTATCACACACTCGGGTGAGTTAATGCCAAACACAGCGGAAACCAAAGGGCTTAGCAAGGTATTGGAACAACAAGTGGTGTGAGAGCTTAAGTGTGTGCTTGTGTGCAACTGTGTGTGTTTCAAAAGTATTCCTAATGTTACTTAGTGCATTTACCCTTTGAACAGCAGATTACTGGGGGATGATTTTGAAAAACAAAAAAAAATAAAAATAAAGGAAAATAAAAATAAGCACAGATGTGAGACTGGGAATTGAAATCACCATCTAACCACAAACCATTTTTGACTCATCTCAGATTTCACCATTTCCCAGTACACCGTAAAAATGTTACAGATTATCAAAAGCAGCTCGCTGTGAAGGACTATTTAGTATCATGTCTTAGGAAAGCCAAAGCCTTCAAGGGAAGCTAACTCGCTACATGAAATCAATTTTGATCAAGCTACTGCATGCAAAAGTTGAAATGTAATGGTTTTGGTGAATCACAGTGTTAATATTTCACAACAACCCAGTGCATGCAACCCCATGTAAGGTTTCACATGTATGCAAGGGAGTTAGTCTTACAAATGAAAACTAAGTTAGTGAACTGCAAAACTCTTTGGGTTTTTTTTTTATTTCTCTTCAAGATGTTCACTGGGATCCTGATTCAGTTGAGCCATTTAAAAGTACAGTCCCACGTACAGTTGAGCTTTACAGTCAGTATGACTTTTATTTTTCAAGTAACATATTCCCAGTGTCAAGCAGGAAGGTAATAATGCATAAAAAGATGTCACCAAATATGAAAATAATGGATGAGGTCTAGACAACGAAGACCACTTATCTTGTATGCATTAATCTTTGAATGATTAAATTAATATGCTGTTCTTGCTTTGTACTAGCGAATTCAATTTAGACCGGCATGTTTTCAGTCAAACACTTTGTTGAAAGTGCATTCAGAGAACACATAACGCAATACATGCAGGTAGTGAAAGAGAGGCTGGATATATACAGCAACTTCTACTGTGGAGAATTGTGCCTGTTTGCTTACAAGCTGATGCTCTTCAGCTGTTACTGTGTGTGCAATGATATGAAACACGGACTGTCTATAAAAGATTTTTTTCTGGACTTCTGTTTTTAAACTTCAAGTGACAAGCAAGGAGTGTATCTGACTGAGAAACTGAGGATACTGCACACTTATTGAGCATATCCTGCTTTAGTAGTCTAAATTGCACCATAAATTCAAAAATTACAAACTGTTCTATAACAGCTGAAACTAGTGGTCAAAGCCGTAAATTTATTAGTCAGAGATAAGCAGGTCCTTTTATTGTATATAAACATAGAATCATTTTTTGAACCAGACGTTTGCCCCTCATGGCTTGTGGTGTCATGGTCCTGGGTCATTAGACCCAGCATTTTGTGTTTAGTATTAGTATTATCTTATGTTTTGGATTAGTTCTTGTTTTCTTGTTCTTAGGATTTTTGTTCTTGTATGTAGTGTTTTTGCGACAAAGTGGGTGAGAACACCATTTTTCCATATTCTTAGTTAACATTCTTGTTTTGATTTAACCATATTTCATATGTAATCTGCAATAGGCAAACATCTACTATCCCAGGTTTGTTTATGTTTTGCACTTTTACAGAATATATAATATAACATCTTGGTTTAAATCAATTCTGACAAGTTTGTTAAGTTAACATGTTATTTATTTTAACTGTTAATCTGTGTAGTTTGAACTCACCTTACCTACCTGTGTTCCAGGAACAAAAGGAGGAAATATAGTTTTACTTCCTGTATTTATAGTTTCCTGGTTAATCTGTCAGATTCTCCCCAGGTGAAGAAGGGGGAGAATCTTTGTAATTTCATAAAGTTGATTTTAGAGTGTGTTTATGGAGAAATGAATTCGTTGTAATATGTATCAACTATGCACTGCAGAGGTTTATTGCTAGGAAGGAGTAGCAGTACAGGTTTGAGTATTGAGATGTTTGTCTCACCTACCTAATTGAATAGTCCAGGGGTGACTGGACTATTTAAGCAGATGAACGCAGGTGTAGCTGTGTGCAGATTGACCTTAATTTCTGTTGATTTAAGTTCAGTTATGTTTATTTGAACTGAGTTAATTATGGAGTTGAGTTTCTTATTTATTTTTTGTAAATATTGTTTGGTCACAACATAATAAATCACTCGCTACACTGGACAGTATCTGTCTCCTGCACTTCTTTGGCCGCTCAAGTCAAGTCCTACCACAGTTTTGTTATTCCTACTTGTGTTCTGCCCCAGTGCTCTGTTCGTGTCCCTGAGTTTGTGTTTGTAAAACAGTTTGTGAATTTCCTGTTTTACTTTGAAGGTCTATGTCTCGTCATGCCCATTAGGTTCAGCTGCGTGTCATTTCCTGATTACCTTGGGTGTATTTATAGTGTGTGTCTACCTCTGCTCTTCGTCGGTTCGTCTGTGTTACTTGGTAATATCTCCATATCTCTCTGCCCAACATTCTCCGTTTTTGTGTTTACTTTACATTTTTGACCAGGAAGTTTATCTTTTATATGCAGCCTGTAAATTGAAAATGTATAGAACTTTCTTCAAAATGTGTAAATGCAACTGGAGCTGCTTTGCAATACAAATGTCACAGCAGTATTAAATGGATGTTTGTACAACATGTGCTTGTAAAATATGCATAAAAAGCCGTCTTTTGAGCAATGCACTGACACTAATTTTTGCGCTATAGATTGTAAGGAAAGTTATTTTTATGATTAAGATTTATGCAGGTTTATCATCTAGTGAAATAGGTTGTAAAATTTTGTGATTTGTGAAGTATTCACGATTAACAAAAAAAAAAGAGATGCAGTTTTAAAAGGAACTGATTGACGTATTTTTTGCTAGGAACATTACATTATTGTTGTTACAATTATCAGCTATTAGCGTTTACGCCTACAACTTTACATTACATTTAATTCTGATATGAAGAACAGCGACTACTGTCAAGTGATCTTCATGCATATGACCTCAAAATAATAATAATATATAAATGATATCAATGTATCAATGTAAAAAAAAATAGCTATTCTTGGTAATTACAAGCTCGGGTCCTCTACAAGAGGCCTGCGTAGTATCTTAGCTGTTCTCAGGACTGCGCTCTTCTGGACAGAGATCTCCAATGTTGTTTCTGGGATTTACTGGAGCCACTCGCCTAGCTTGGGAGTCACTGCACCGAGTGCTCTGATTACCACTGGAACCACTGTTACCTTCATCCTCCACATCTTCTCGAGCTCTTTCTGAGCTCTTGGTATTTCTAAAGCTTCTCGTGTTCCTACTTCCTGATGTTGCTGTCATTCGGTATCGCTACATTGATCAGTACCACCACTATGTCCGGTTGGTTAGCCACTGTCATTTTGTCTGCCTGTATCTGGACGTCCCACAGGATCTTAGCTCGATCATTCTCCACCACCCTTGGGGGCGTCTCCCATTTTGACCTCAGGATTTCCAGGCCGTATTCGGCACAGATGTTTCTGTATACTATGCCGGCCACTTGGTTATGGCGTTCCATATATGCCCTGCTTGCTAGCATCTTGCACCCTGCTGTTATGTGCTGGATTGTCTCAGGGGCAACTTTACACAGCCTGGGCTATATGGAAATTGCTGCAGAGTGGGAAAAAATCCCTTGCTTGTAACGCTCCAGCATACAAAAGAAGTAGAAATATCAATATTAACTTTTTGTTAATAGGACAGATTGCCTCCTTCTTCAATGAAAACTGAAAAAGTAGTGAGTTTGTAGCATTTAAAACTGGTACTGGAAGGAATATGTATTCATATATCAAATAGACAACAATTAATATTCAACTGAAACCTGCATGAACTTCATTACTTAAACCAAATGAATATTATCAACACCAACTGATTTAAAATCATATTGTTTACTAGAAAATAATGTTGTACAGGTAAACTAAGTTTGGCATTTAGTTGTGGCAGATCTTCTGGAGGGTTTTTTTTTTATTGCTGACTAATTAAAATAATGTAGTGCAGATGATGAACCACAAAACATTTATGGACTACTGGCCTATGTTTTTCCTTACTCTAAGAAAAATAATATAAACTGAACCTTATGAAAATTTGTGGGAGTTGTTTTATTGTTGCGTACTAGCTTGAAGTAACAGTTTTTTTTATGTACAAAAATGAAGTATATTAAGTTGATTGTGATTAATGCCCACAACAAGTACATTAAGGCATTCTTTTTCATGTATTAGTTGAGTGTCAATTTTGTTTCCTTCTGTTAATTATTAATAAAAAAGAGAAATATGAGAGAATGCAGTGCTAACTACTAAAAATTCTTTAGGTCTGATATTTTTAACCATTTAACTCTAGCTTAATGTGTAATAGAAATGTATATGATCATGTTTGTAATTGCACTGTGGGTGGAAGCTTTGATCACACCAGGTAAAACCACACAGGGATAAGAAAGGTTGAAAGCTTAATCTTGTTCTCGTGCATGCAAAGATGCCACGGTGCTAATAAGAGAGAAAGGCCATTAAAATGTAATTTGGGCTCCGCATTCTGTTTGAGCAGACCGGAGGAGTGTTCAGATTAGCCACACGTTGCCTGGGAGGGACAGCATGTTCAAGTGCGTGTATGTGTTTGGGGCCGATTCTGTGTGTAAGCGTGAAATATTGATCGCTGATGGCCATTTATTTTTTTAGGGTCATCCTTTGCTCATTGACCTCTGTGTAATTACCTTTGGGATGACTGGGAGTGTTATTTAAACTCATGACACTCTGATCTTGTTTACCTCCCCTCCAACTGTTAGAATTGCAATAAATGAGCTAATAACTGACTTTAAACACTATTACAGCACATTGAAGATTTTTCTCTTAATATGTCATTGTCTAATGAACTGTACTACAGCCCTTTTGAGGGACTTTGCTTTGTTATGTTTCCCCTTTTCTGCCTACACTGATGTATGACTTCCCTTTGATCAACAAGATATTTGCTGAGAACGAAGGTCAAGGACTCCCAAGCTTGATTAAATGAAAGCTTCAAGCTTTGAGTTTGAGCTACTGTTTGTAATTATGACAGTTTGAATATTTAATAACTTTTCCCACAGCATTAAAATGAAATGTGGCATCAAAACTAATCTCACGTCAACGCCTCAACGAGTAAATGTTGAGTAAATGCAAGGAAAGCCTTTATAGAGTTTTTAATGTTGTTTACTCTTCCATTAATAATGATGTTTTGTAAATAGATAATGTATAAGTGAAGTATTTGGACTGCTTTTCTTTTGTAAATAATTTCAGAGCCCTTTGGGTTTTGTGTTGCTCCCCTGTGCTTTCTCCCTATCCGTAGTCAAATTCAGTAGAAGGTGAATGTGCATTAGAAACTGCAAGGTGAGAAAAGAAAAGACAGGTCTTGTGCACTCTTCACACTCCCTCTGGGGATATTTAGTCTGTGGAAACAGACCCTTTTGGGATTGTTGGTTTTTGCTTGAAGTGATATATGACTACAATTGAGGCAGGTGGTACCCAAGGTGTGCCTTCTTTGTGAAGCACTCCTCGAGTGAGACAGCAGAGTTTCTAATACATTTTTCGTCTTATGCATCTACATACAAAACTATGACATTTTGAGAATTGTAATTGCTTTGTCTGAGCTTCCCAGTTGCCAAACTTAGCCATTAAATTGCAGTCTTTCATCATTAAATCTGCTAACCAATTAAAATACAAACACAGAAGGATTTAAAACACTGGGTAACCACTGATTTCCTGATTCCGCTTTTCAATTTAGAACATTTATCAATAATCCCATCTGTTCAGAGCAGAGTTCAAAACAGTAGTAGCAAAACCATTTCATTTCCATACACCTTTCATTGTGTTACAAAGGACCAGAGTGGCAGAGGGAATTAACACTGTTAACAGACTCACTGTAGCTGACACATCAGAGTATATTTAAATCAATAAAAAAAAGTAAAAAGCAGGAATTAACCATAATGTGCTAATAAGAGCTGAGAGTCTGCTGTTTGTCATCCCAACCAAAGCCTGAATGAAGGCTTTTTTTCTGGCTAAGGGCTAATGAATCAGTGAAACCATCAATTATTATCAAGTAGCTTCTGATTAGAAACCTGCATAATCTTTTTAAAGAGCTAGTTCCATTGGATGGATGGATGGATGGATGGATGGATGGATGGATGGATGGATGGATGGATTCATGGAGGATCCAGATCCCATAAAAAGACTTAAGCCAACAATAAAGTTATACTTTTTGTCTGTATAAACAAAACCTGCTATAGGCACTGCCTCATTGCCACAGAAGTCAAACTATTAGTATTCATCTACATTCAAACAGGTTCAGAGTTGTTTGGCTCCAGACATTTTACCTCTTGCCCTGCATTGCATATTAAGTAGGATTTTACTAAGCAAGAGTGCAGGATTTCTGTATTTGTTAAAAGCCACATGATCCCTGACTTAGACTGAGGGAAGTAATGGAAAGTGAAGGCTTCATCTAAGGCAAATTCATTTTAATTATTCTCAGAGCACTCAACGGTTGATTTCTTTTGAAAACGGGCATTTTTTCTCCTACTGAGCACACAGCGGTATGGCACAAATGCACAGAAACACACTTAAGACTTGCTTGTGGATGCACTTTTAAATACAGATGCACTTTGGCACCATGCAGACATTTTAATCGACCTGCGTTAGAGTCAGATATTTGTTGTCTTGTTGGGGTGCAGAGGTTCTCTAACTAACACTAGAACACTATTCTAAGTATAAGCAACTAAATGCAGGTGCTGTCGTCTTTTGTTATAATCAAACTCTTCAGAGTGAAGGGCCTGGTCTATGGTGCCAGATTACTGAATGAACACCAAGTACATTCAAACACAGAAAGCATGTCATTGAGAGTTTGATGGCAAGGCCACTTACAAACAGCTGTTTGGTGGCTTACTATGGCTAAAAAGCCTTTAGCCCTTTTAAAGAAGCATATGACAAGTTGTACTGAATCACATTTCCTCGAGAGAACAGAACATGCATTCAGCTATTAACCCTGGTCTTCTGTGATTTGTATCTCTGCTAACCATACCTGCCTGCACCATATGTGCCCATATGTTCTGGTTTTCACCACGAGCAAGCATGCAAGTGAAAGGCATGGGTGGATTAAGTAATGGCAGACAGCTTGTCACAGTCTTTCAGATGTATGCATGTGCACCCTTAGGTGCTAAAGAAGGAAGCGAGACACAAGTGTTGACATGACCTCTTAAAGTCTCACAGAAAGACATGTATCCAACTGAAACATATGCTAAGTGGTTCACATTGCTTTACTTTTTTCAGAATAAACCTGCACAAATGTCATTTTTAGTGTGACGTCTTTGGCGATGTATTTTATTTTCCATCTCACAATGTGTTTTTTGTGTCCTCAGGCCAGCTTGTTTCAACGCTCTGTATGCAATAATGCAATTAGGTGACTGGAAATGGATATATAGATCTTTGGAGCTTTTGTTTCTACTCTCTGAGAGCCCCTTTTATAACCTCTTTAAAACTTCCATATTGAGTTGTTAATGTGGATACCTGCATAAAAGCCAACATTTCCTCACGTACTCGCTTATCTCTCGGCAGCACTTTCATTTGCTGTTAAATCAGATGAAATAAAAGAGCAAACAGACTGTTTTAACTATTAATTTCTTCAGCAATCATATCCCTTAGTGGAGCAGAGCCACAGCATTTCATTAAGGTCAATATATAACCTGCGACAGTTAAAACCAATAGAATGTGCTCTAATAGTTTACATTCTTTTTTAAATGATCAAAACTAGTATTTTTTCCCCCCATAGCAATTGTAGATGCCGTACGTGCGCATGCCTGCATAGGCTTCCCAGCACTGCCACGGCACTCTCTCTTGATGGATGGTCATTTTCACTGGCTTGCTCATGCTTAATGAACCCTGCAGTTCATGTCTTAATTGAATGCTTTTTACGCTCTTATGTTCTGCACTTATTCCCTTCCGCAGCCCCAAGCCCCCACCCCTCCTCCGCCTCTAACCCGTCACCCCGCTGCACTTGTTTGCGAGGTAGGATGCTGACGACTCATGAATAAAGGTTCTCTCGTGTCTCACACTTCTTATCAGGCCTCAGAGGCACACAGACAATGGAAAAACTCACTCACACCACATTCTGAATAGCTGTGGAGAAGAGAAATGCGACCAGGTCACTCTTGTAAATAAAATGCTGACGTTTCTTTCATCTCATCAGTTGCATCCTTTTTCAGGGAAAAGCCTTAAAAAAAATTTATAAAGTTCACTGAGATGGTAGAAGCCGGTGCTGGAAATGCCAAGCTTTATAAGGCACTGCCCTCAAAAGGTAATCTATAGATACACTGTGCTACTTAATTTTAAGACACCCAAACACCTCTACTGTAAGAACTAGCTGGCAGCACAGGCAAAGAATGAGGGACTGGAGGGATATTCCTACAATGCTATCTTTCTTTCAGTCTTCTGCTACAGTTTCTCTTTTTTCTTCTGTGTTCATATTGTTCTGCTGTTGTGTGTTCTGTCTTCATTTCTCAATGAGTCATCATTCTCACAGCTCGTCAAAGAGGGATGTTGATCTTCTGCGGGCACAATATGCTCACAAATTTGAAATGATGCCCTTGAGATTTCATATTGAGTCACTGTAATTCAAAATGATTGTAACTCAGAAAACAAAATCTTTTCTGGAGGTTTAGCTGTCTTTTATTTTTGACCATGAGTAATAATGTCTTCATGTTGATGTTCTCTTTGGTGTTAATCGATATAGCTAAAATTTACAGTCCTTGCATGTGCAATCCAAAGGCCTGGTTGGTGTGTTACGCCCTTCAGAGTGAGTATTGTACAAAAAGTGGCCTGTAGTAAATGGTGTACATTCAACTGTGAATTCGATTTTTTTTTAAAAGCTCAACTCTATAACTGTTCAAAGCCTTTCCGCACAGCACTAACTTTTCAGAGAGAATTTTTTCAGGTTGTTGAAGAAACACCTTGAAAAAGCAATTTCTTTAGATCTAAATTTGGTTAAAAAAACAAAGGGATGTCCTCTCTATCATTTGGTTCATCACTTGTTCACCAGTGTCATCAGAGCCTGGACCAAACTCATCAGACCTTGTGCAAGTGGACTATATACAGTTAAGCCCATAATTATTCATACCCCTGACAAATTTTGACCTAAAGTTACTTTTGTTCAACAAGCTAGTTCTTTTTTGAGCAGAAATGACACAGGTGTCTCCCCAAAGATAATAAGACGATGTACAAGAGGCATCATTGTGGAAAAAAATATTTCTCAGGTTTTATTTATATTTTAGCAAAAAGTATCATGTCCAGAATTATTCATACCCTTCTCAATAATCAATAGAAAAGCCTTTATTGGCTATTACAGCAATCAAACGCTTCCTATAATTGCAGACCAGCTTTTCGCATGTCTCCACAGCATTTTTGCCCATTCATCTTTAGCAATGAGCTCCAAATCTTTCAGGTTGGAGGGTCTTCTTGCCATCACCCTGATCTTTAGCTCCCTCCACAGATTCTCAATTGGATTCAAGTCAGGACTCTGGCTAGGCCACTGCAAAACGTTAATGTTGTTGTCTGCTAACCATTTCTTCACCACGTTTGCTGTATGTTTTGGGTCATTGTCGTGCTAAAATGTCCACTGGTTCCCAAGGCCAAGTTTTTCTGCAGACTGCCTGATGTTGTTGTTGAGAATCTTCATGTATTGCTCTTTTTCATGGTGCTGTTTACTGTGATTAGGTTCCCTGGTCCATTGGCTAAAAACACCCCAAAGCATTAGGTTCCCACCACCATGTTTGACAGTGGGGATGGTGTTCTGTGGGTTGAAGGCTTCTCCATTTTATGCCAAATGAAGGCAACATCATTGTGACCAAATAATTCAATTTTTGTTTCATCTGACCATAACACTGAAGACCAGAAATCTTCTTCTTTGTCCAGATGAGCATTTGCAAAGGCCAAATGAGCTTTTGCATGCCTTAGAAGTGCCTGGAGAAGTGGCGTTTTCCTTGGTCTGCATCCGTGGAACCCAACAGTGTCCGTTGGACTGTCTGCCTTGAGACATTGCCACCAGCAGAGCCCAGATTCACCAGAATGGCCTTGGTGGTGATCCTTGGATTCTTTTTCACCTCTCTCACTATTCTCCTGGCCAGCACAGGTTTCACTTTTGGCTCCCGACAACGTCCTCTGAGATTTTCCACAGTATGGAACATCTTGTATTTTTTAATAATACTTTGCACTGTAGCCACTGGAACATTTGGATATGGCCTTGTAGCCCATTCCTCACTTGTGAGCAGCCACAATGCACAGCTGCAGGTCCTCACTGAGTTCCTTTGTCTTAGCCATGAATGTCCACAGACCACCTGCAGAGAGCTGCTGTTTTTCACCTGTTGAGTTGAGTAAAACAGCTATTTCCAATTAATCAGGCTAATTAGGATGCTTTAGAACAGCTTTGACTATTTGGAATGGTATGGAACTTTGGATTTTCCCAGAGACTGTGACAGTTTGTAAAGGGTATGAATAATTCTGGACATGATACTTTTTGCTCAAATGTAAATAAAAGCTGAGAAATTCTCTTTCCGGTTCTCTTTCCAAGCTCCTTAGACTACGATGACCTGGATGACTGAGAACCTTCACAGACAAAAGCTGAGAAATATTTTTTTCCACAATGATGCGTCTTGTACATCATCTTATTGTCTTTTGTGAGACGCCTGTGTCATTTCCAGTCAAAAAATAACTTGCTAGTTGAATAAAAATAACTTTAAGTCAAAATTTGCCAGGGGTATGAATAATTATGGGCTTAACTGTATATGCAGTGACACAAGAACAACTGTGAATATATAATATGCACATCTGAAGTCCTCACATTAAACTAAAATAATTTGAACAGAGTTTCTTAATTGCATAGATATGTGAAGCTATATGCTAATTTTAACCTGAAATAATATTAAATAGCCCAATGGCATCATTTGCAAATGTCCTGAGATTGACAGTGATTCAACCAAGGAAGTCATTTATTGATTAATTTAAGATTGGGCCAGACAGATTCTGGGTTAGACGAGCCAAAGCTAGGCATGTATGTCCTGTTGACTGTCCTACTTTTATGCCACTCAGTTAATATCAGTATTAATCTGTTAGTTTTTAATTTGTTTTTCCTTTTTGATGAAATTATATAAGATCTTTTTGTCATCAGATGGCCACATCTGACCACACAACATCTATTCAGTTTACATTGGCCCTTTTTTTGAATTACCAAAAAAAAAAAAAAAAAACATGTTCTTGCAATTTATAAACAGGTCTGTATAAAAGTTTTGAGCCCTCATTTATTTCTATTTCACAAATCAAACCGGAGTGGTCTTCAGCAATAGTTAAGACTTCAGATAAGACTTTCTGCAGGTGTTTCAAAGTTGTTCTTCAGACAGTGACTGCTTTTCCACTCACTTACAGTGCAGTCCTTATTCCAGACTGTTTTCAGAGGAACTTTTTTGTTTTTTCAACAAACCATTGTTGTGTCTACAAATAATAGACTATAGTTAGATAGCAAAGAACCAATTTTAAATCATATCTTTCGACACTGTATTACTTGCAGCCAGTCACAAAGATACATTATTTGTTACCTTTTTTATTGAATTGATCAAAAATAACAGTCGCAGATTGATATTTTTAAAATAGTATTTTTACACCAAATGAAACTTGGCACATCTCATTGTGTCCTTAAAAAGTTTAAGGAAACCAGACAAGTGGAGGACAAAAGTGGCTGGCCTTAAATACTATCTACAGCACTTGAAGAGCATCTGAAAGTCATGTCTTTAAGAAACAGGGTTAAAAAACAATATAACATAGACCTGACACAGGACCTAAAAGCTGCCCCCCACCTTTCAGTCAATCTGTCAACTGTTCGCCAAAGCCTGAAGAAATGGTCTTAGCGGAAGGGTGGCTGTCAAGAAGCCATTCTTATGGTGTGATGAACCCAAATTTCTGGGTCAAATATGAGTGGAGGAGGTCGGGACAGAGGTACAGCTGTGAGTGCTCGTACTTTAAGAGTTCACACACAGGCGTAACACCTTTCTATGTTGCTACACATGGCAACAGTTTGTTAGATCAGATATATTTCCAGAAACATGATGGAGGCTCAGTCATGCGGATCGATGAAATTATGAACATAAAAAAGTACCGTCAGATTTTGATCCATCATATAATACCATCTGGAAACTGTTAGATTGGCAACAGATTCATTTTTAACATGACAGTACATTAATCAATTGTATTCATTGTATACTTTATTTCCATGTATTTACATGTAGTGATTTCTTTCACTAAATTGCCTCACCAACTTCACATATTCCTAACAAAGTATATATAAAAAAGGGTGGCTCAAAACTTTTGCACAGGACTGTTTATTCACAAAAATATGTTCCTGCTTCATATTGTATCACTACATTAAAGTTCATTTATATAGGCCTATGAACTGTCACATTCATATAACACATAATACAGTGGTTTATTCAGTTAGGAGGTTTAGTATACAAACACCAAACACAAGATGCATTCCCAATGCTTGCATTTATATTTAAAGATATAACTGTTAAAACAACACTAACTGATTTTAGCATAGGTAGCTTTGCATATGCCTTTAGACTTTACAATTAGACTGCTCAGTGGGTATAATAAATATTTTAGATGTCTATTAAATGATCTGAGAAGACACCATTTCACTTTGCACACTTTTGTCACACTGACATATTTTGGGGCTTATGAAAGGCTGCCATGACTGGCCAACCAGATTTAGTCCAGAAAATGTCCATGGATGGATGTCTGGTGCTTGGTGGGTTTTTAATCTCAACATATGAGATGACAAATGCTGTTAATTGCTGCCAAGGTTTCAAGGCTCTAAATAATTCTTGCCAGCATCCAGCATCTCATCAGCAACATCTCCAGCTCAGTGTCTCCATCACACAAATCAGTCAATTTGTCACTACTGAACCACACGGCTGATCAAAGGCACTTGCTGTAATCATTTATAAAAGACTTTACTTTTTTCTAATCCAAGTATTCAATAAAGAACTTGTCATTCAACATATATTAACACATAACTGAAGTGATAATTATGGAATGTGTATTCAGAAACAAAAGTGAAAATGAGCTCTGAGGCAGTTACATGCTTTCCAGCTGTGAGTGCCTCTGCAAATTATACTCTCAAAAGAACGAAGTGCCACTACATTGCAAGTCAAATAGGTCCTCAAGTGACAGAAATACAAAGGTGACGGATTATTTTGCCATTGAACGCTTTATTCATTAACAGAAAATAAGCATCAGAACTATTTATCAGACTTGTACTGCACTGTTGCAAAATATGAGAACAGCATGTTAGGAACCTTAATCGTGTACTTGTTAGCAAATTATTTACAAGTATATAAAAAAAAAGAACAAAAATGGTGTCCTCCAGTGCAGCAGCAGTGAGAAATTGCCACAGCGGGACCTGTACAATTCAGCTGCTAGCCTTGAAAAATTACATTTCAGACCAATAAACACTATTACAAAGTCTTACAGACCTTTCAGACAGAAAAATGACCCAAACTGTTGTCAGAAAAAAAATTTCAAGCTAGGCCAGTTAACACTACTCTCAGTCTTTCTGTTCTGTCATGTCCCCTCTTGTTCAGAAATCACTTTTGTGCCAGTATTTTAATATTTTAGCAGTCCATGTGGTGTGAATGAAATTTATTTACCTATCAACATTTTATGAAGCGATATCCATTGCATACTATAGCATCTGACAGCACAGGAACTTTGAGGACAGGAAGTAAAATGCTGCGCATCTTAAGAAAGCATGTAAAAGAAAAATAATGTTTTTAATTCTCAGAAATTAAGGTAATGCCCAGGTACCTAAATAAATGTGCATTATAATTAATAAGCATTGTGCTACTTCTACTCTGCGTCTCACTTTATTTATTAAACCCAGTGAATATTTTCCCAGTATATTTATGGCCCCAATCTCTTGTTCCAGTTTGTCCTTAACACAGTGTGATGTAAAGAAGAACAGTTTAAAGGGATGTTCAACCAGGAAGTAACTCTCAGGTGATCAGTTACGTTCAGTGGCTTCAAACAACAGCAGCCAAAATATTACTGGGAACATGAAAAGAGTGGTTTTCGAGTTTAAGTTTTCACTGCCAATGAAACAAAGAATACAAGTGATTGACATATAAAGGGGCATTAAATACATTAGAGGCCAATTAGAGCCTGGACTGCCAGCAATGCGGGACAGACAGATGGTTTCCTGTGGGGACGACCCCTAAAGCACGGCTGCCTTGTGACTAAAAACTCCCTGTGCAGTGGGCTTGCATCGTGTCCTCAGATTCTCCTTCAGATTTATCATCCACATGTTGCATTCAAAAATCACAAGCTGACGATGGCCAAATGAAAACTCCAGGCTGTAAAACCGTAGTCCACAAGCCAATGAGTGACATCAGAAAGCCGCTTCTGTGGTTGAATAGCAGTAACTAGGGGCTAGGATCAACATGTCTTTGAATGCCATGTCTCTCTTTTATAATCTCTTTGACTTCGCTGTGTTGTGTAACGGAAGAAATGTGCTAAATACCACGAGTGAAGGCCAGCTTTTCACACAACTATGAATTTGCTCTTGCTCTGAATTGACCCGGCTTCTGACAGAAAAATTTTGTCTGTCAAGACAAGTCGTTTTGTAACATTATGAGAAGCTGCTCAAGTGGGTGATGAGTAGCACAAAGATCTCTTGAAGCTTTGTTGTAATTTTCGCAGGTAAATATGATTTAAATTTCAACAAGAATTTATTGCATAGTTAAAAATGTAAAACTAAGGAAAGCATAAAAGCCAGCACTAAAGAAAAGTTGTTGGGGTTTTTTTTATTTTCTACTATATTATACAGATACGAACAAATTACCTGTTGCTTCACTTGCTAGTACTAACTATAGACTATGTAGGGTGTCATGTATATTGACCACTAAACATGTGACATCTTGATGACAAGGTAGGATCAAGTGGATAAAGCCCCAGTCACAACAACCTAGTGACCGGTCCATAACCATCTGGCAACAACGGGTCATGAGGGAAAAATAAGTATTCCCTGACCAGTTTTGACTGGTTGCTGGAAGCTGATGGCAGTTGCTGAATAATCGATTGCTGAAGTCTCAGTCACATAGGCTTACAGACTAGTCAGTAACCCCTGGCAATGTGTATTCCTCAACTATAGTTGGCAAAATGTTGTTATGATTGCTTTGGTCCATAGCATATTGCTGCAGATGTTTTTTGAAAGGAAGTGACGGACTTGTCTGTCAAAGCTCACCAGCTACTCTAAGACCTGTGGTAAAATTGTGAAAAATGCAACACAAACTGGAATGGAGAGATTTACCTTCAAAGACAAAGTTGAGCCTTTTGAAATATGTTAGCTGCACCAGTCTGGTACAACTTTGTCTTTGAAGACAAACACCTCCATTTCTGGAGTGTCACACTTCCAGTTACTGAGCATCTGCAGGCAAACCTGAAAACCTCTAGGCAAAGATGGCAATCAGTTAGAAGCCACAACAATCATTAGGAGGTTTTTTAGTGCAGAAACTTTTACCCAGCAAGAACTATCAGGAATCACTGCCAACCATTCAGGAAATACACCTTTCCCAAGCAAACAATGGTGCTATCATGTCCAAACGGAAGATAACTCTCACATGATATCATGTGAAATACCTCAATATTCATGTACCCTCATGGTTACATAGCTATAAGAAGCAATTTGGGTTGTGTCTGCGCTATGAATCACCACAGAAGAAGCAAACAAGTTTGAATTGAAATCAATAGAAGAATTCAACAATAGTAAAGGTGGTATAAGTAAAACTTCAAGGAGAAAACGTTATAACTGAGCTTCTTCTAGAAGTTGTAAAGTAGAAATAAAGTTTAAATATCTCTACTATGGCCAACAATAGCATTATAATACATGGCTCTCTATTGATACTGTTTTTTAATTGTTATACACAACTTTAAGACTTTTATCTTTGTAAAAAGCGCTGTTTAAATAAACTTTACTTACTTATTTTCTGTTTTTAGGTTGGGGGTGTTCTTATGAATGATGATGAACACAGACTGCTGTTAACTGATCCATTTTTCTTTAACTAAAGAATCTGGCTATTTCTTCTACCAATACAAAAGAGAAGAAAACATGAAAACAGAGAAATGTGCAATTATATATTTAAAGAACAATGAAGACATTCTTATCCCTTTTAGTGCTATTTAAGAACCAGCTCAGACTCGAGAAGAGAGTGCGAAACTGCTTTATCACACTAT
The DNA here is from genome assembly GCF_013358895.1 of Oreochromis aureus. NCBI lineage: Eukaryota > Metazoa > Chordata > Actinopteri > Cichliformes > Cichlidae > Oreochromis > Oreochromis aureus. Next base: position 13,404,383 of record NC_052962.1, read on the forward strand.
TTCTTGTTGTTTCTTGCTGCACCTGTGCCAATATTGTCAATTTGAACACCTGCCATTCTGGCACCTCTAGTTGGGAAACAATAGATGCCTTGTTGGTATTCAAATCCAAGTGACATAGTAATGAAATGGATATTGCTGAGGCGGAAGACAATTTGTCAGGTGCTTGCTCAGAAAGTACAGATTTTATTATGGAGATTGGTCTGCAATCTAATTGGCACAATGAGGTCAATCAGAAAGTGTCAGCGATTTATTCTGGGACCAGATTGCTGTTTATTTTTTTTCTCAATAACCAAACGTCAACATCTTTTGAAATCGTATTAAAAGCTGATTCTGGCCAGATGACATAACCTCCTTTTTAAGAGAGGCGGCAATGACGCACGTGTGACAAAAGATATGCAGAAGAACAGACTGAATATCACAATAGATCATTGTCCACCACTCAGTGGCAGAGTTAATCGACCGTCAGGCATAATATCTCAGGTGACATCACAGATATCAGAGGCCTAAATTTAATGAAGCTTAGAAGGATGATACATCAGCGCTGTGTTCTGGTGTTATAACATATTACAGTAATTGCCCTGAGGGTGGCACTCTAATTAAAGAGCATAATTTTTAACTTGGATGTGCCAAGTTGGCTACATGTCTAATCTGATTTTGATAAAATATGGAAGGATGCTTAATTTTGAAATTCCTTTTCAGAGTTTGACAACAGCTGATGAGCTGATAAAAGTACAAACTGACACTGCAAACACCAGTGGACCAATTATAAATGAGGGACTGTTTGGGAGCAGTCTAATATCAGCTTGACCAATGAATGTGATTAATCCTACAAAAAAGATCACAATATGTGCGATAGGATGATGGTGAACCAGAGAATACACCACAAAAGACCTTTTAGCAAATCTCAACTTTAGCTAAGTGACCTACTATGTGTGTAAAAACAAAAAGCACTTTTACAACAAAGAAAACAATTACATTGTGTTCCCATGCTCAATTCAGTTTACTTAATCATACATAAGGACTGGGAACAAAGTGAAACATCTAGTATGCGTCTAGTATCAAATTTCTCATATCACTCCTAGCAGGAAAGTAAAAGGCATGCTGGATCCCATATGAGCTATTATTTGAATAACGGATAAAACAGTTTCTGTTGGTTTTGGTGAGAATTTATTGCAAGCACACAACAACAACACAAGCAGTCAGGTTTACACATTGACTGAATTACCAGTCTCTCTTATTCAGCAAAGAATCACTTTTGACATGCTAGTGAAAAAAGTGATAATTTTTCATTAGTTCAAAAAGACTTTCTGACACCACACACAGTGAAAAGTGCAGCACTTCAGTGACAATTTAGAAAAAAATAGGTTTCAGAAGTAGTTTAAAGCGAAACAACCTTTGATGCAATTATGCTAGCTGTTGATAAACAGCTACCACCTCTTTTTATTTTAACATAGGCTAGTGGGGAGTAAGAAGCTTATTACCACCCTATAAATCTTTCCTTTTCACATTTCACACATCAGTCTCTTTCACCTAAATAACAGCTGACATATAAAATTTGAGGGCTGAGGGAGGGAGAGTGGCTGCACAGTTTGAACTTCTCTAATTTCAATCAAATGAGTTGGAATAGGCCCAACCTGCCGTTCAGAGCCGACTCCTCTCATGGATCAATGGCCTCTGAGCCTTGATAATCTCTGAAATTGATTGGCTGTCTCATTGATCATTACTTCAGCGTTAGCCAATCAAACATCTTCCCAAGTAAACAAACATGGCAAATAAAGACATCCCCTGAAGTTTAGTCCCGGAGGAGACGCAAGAGATGTGAAGATAATATATAAACTGAAATCCCTCTTGGAAGAGAATATCAAATCATAAGAGTGCTTAATATTTCACTGACTTGATGAAATATGCATTGTAGCTCAGAAAGAAGGAAAAATGCAAAGATTTGGATGCATTATGTATGAGAAGGTCCGCTGGCGAAAATGACACTGCACTGTTGAATAATCGTCATTTCACTATCACCCCAGCACAATGAGATTTTGTTATTACTACGCATCACTCAATTCATTTGGAAAGTGCATACAGTTTGCATTTTGTATTTAGAGCCTAACTTGTGCGTGCACAGCATCCAGATGCTCACTAATGAACTAAAGAAATGACTGTTGTGTGTCCTTTGCCTCTGCCTCACTTAATAAATTTCACTACGGTACAGTGTTTTAGAATAGAAGAGTATATTACCCATGCCCAAGTGCTACTGTGATGCAAATATTTATTGGGATTATAATAAAGGAAAAACAACTGAGGTTAGTGCATTTTTATACAGACCAGAACTGTCATGGGTGAAGACAAACAAACAAAAGAAAACAAAAACTGTGTCACCACGGCTGCCATCTCACACGGCCACTTTCAGAAGGGATGCCCGTGGCCTGAAAAATAGAAAGAGAGATATAAAGATGCATGAATTTCCCACCCTGGTATCATGCTGTTATGGAATACAAATAACAGGCAAACATCCACAAACCATTTTGCATGTTATTACAATGCAATTTTTTTTCCTTATGTGTCATTTTCAGGCCACATAGTGGAGGATATTCTATCCCCGACTCTAACTACTTCATGGCATTTAATGCTCTAAAATAACACACAGAAGATTGAAAAAGGGCGGAAATGACACACAAAGTGTGTGTGATGTTTATACGCTATTCCATAATATCAGATGGATATCATGGAATAAATATATGTATGTATATATATATATATATATATATATATATATATATATATATATATATATATATATATATATATATATATATATATATATATATATATATATATATATATATATATATATTATTTATATATATATATATCAATGGGCTTTGATCAGTGGTTGTTGATCAGTCATTGTACAAATGTACTGTTTATAAGGTTGGGGAAACCTGTACTCAGCTGAGACTGAAGAAGTCACTTGAATGAGTTTTGAAACGTTTCTCCCACTGAAAATGCTATGTCCAGATGAACAGAATCAACCTTTTGGGACCTACAAGAGTTGGTCAGCCATGGCAACCCATGCCATCAAGATCCCTGGGCTGAATCAGCAGAGCGTTGTCAACTTTTACACATTATGCACCTCAGCACTCGGTGACCGTGCTCTGTAACGTTGTGTGTTCTGCCACTTAACAGCTGAGTTGCTGTGGTTTCTGAATGCTTCCAATGTGCAATAATACCACTCACAGTTAATCATGGAATATCTAGGAAAAAAGAAATTAAATAAATGTCATTGTAGCAATGGCAGTATGCTATTACAGTACAGCACTCAAATTCAGGGAGCTTTTTAGAATAAGAAATGTTTATAAGGCAGACTAAAGTAGTGCAGTGCTTGTTTTCTCAGCACACTTTTTTCCAGAAGAGTGCAGCCCTAGGCTAAGACGCTGTATACACTCTAGAGGACACATTGACCAGAAGCATCATGGGGCTAAGATGATGGTGAAATCCAACACCAGTTCTAAAAGCACTGTAGCAGATAGTTATTCCACTGGTCTTACAGGAAACTAGACTTATGTGCCTCCTCTGAGCTCTGCTTGCAGAGAGAGGCCAGAGACTTTAGCCAATCACAGGACTTTTCAGACCAGATAAGGTGGGTAATATAGAGAGTAAAAAAGTCAATACAGAAGTAAGACAAGGTGCCACAAAGGTATTGAAAGTGCAAAAGTGCAGTTTGAATCCTGTGAGAAACCAAAAGTAGGTCCTGACTTACATTTAGCATATGCCTGTACTCATCTAGTAGAAGTGTGGAAGAACAAGGAGAGAAAGGAGAGAAATACAAGAATTTGTATTTTTATCATGCAGCACATCTTACAGAGAAAACTCAGCACAGTCAGTATCGCCTTCTGCACAGAAAATCATCCTTATGAACTGTTTAACTGTTGTCCTCTGCAAGCGCTGATTAAATTTAAAAAATAAAAATAATGATAAATAATAAGAAATAACTACCACTTGTACAAAACACACCCAACATCTAAAGATTAATGCAGTGCAACTGCGGCTTAGTCTACTCTGGTGTTTACCTTATATACCTCATTACTGGCATCTAACTTCTTTAAAGCTGTGCTTCACCTTTACTAATCCTGTTGCAGTCGGATAAAACACACAAAAGAACAGTTTTTTTTTTTTTTAATACTCACCACAGAGCTAGTGCCCCTGCTCTGAAGCTTCAGTGGCAGGGAGCCACTACACAATAAAAGACTGAAGACAAACTACTGGAAGGAAAAGCTTTACTACCCACTGTATCATGAGACAGACAAGAACTACAGTCAGCAACTAAAGTCAAAATGTTTTTACACAACAGTAGCGTAAATTTTCTTTGAATAAAAACACCATTCGATGCATTTAAACACTTCCTCCGAGGTACAGAGAGAAAAGGTTGCTAATAATGAAAATAGCAATAATTGGTTTGGTATACTTCTGAATTTCCCCCAGTTTTGAAACCACAAAGCAGAATTTAACTCCACTGGATTATTGCAAATAGATGTTGACATACTACATGATTTTGTAGACATCCTGACACAAATACAAGTTAAGGATGCCGCACATGGTGTTCAGTCTTAAAGCCATGCTGCTTCCAAGGTGTTGATATTTGCACACAAATCTTTTGGACAGGAATTTTTTAAAGAGTAATTGCATCACAGCAGGAGGCTGACTTTGATGGGCAAAGCATCCAGTGTTTGCAACGAATGTGTATACCAGGCTCGGGGCTTAACTCTGAGTAACACAAACAATGAAATGCTCTAGGCTCAAACAAACAATTTTATCAAGGCATTGCACAGGGAGGAGTGTAATTTGATGTAGCATGTCTATCCTGGGCACATCTCTTTAAAGGCACCAGTTTCCTAAAGTGCACTACTCAGTGTTTTACAGGTCAACTCCTCACTGCCTCATTCAAACACTTCATCTCCCACAGGCAAAAGAGCTCACTGGCTGGGGTCCCTCAACACGCGTGAAACCCCCTAAACCTTGAGAACCCTGGAAAGTGCTATTTTTCCATTTAACTTGATAAAATCTTATACTTTTACAGTTGCTGTTTTCTGCAGGGTTTGATTAGACGTTGTGAAACCCTCTGAATGCAGACGGTTAGATGTTCTTTCAAAACACACTTGAAATAGAGTGATTCCTTATACAAAAGCCACTTTCAAACCCATCAGTTTTATATGAGCGGGTAAAAGGCAGCACCATTCATACTGCTTGTTGAAAGGCATCTGTGAATTCCCTGAATGATTAGAGAGATTAAAATGTTTAACTGACAATGCATTTAATAGCCACAAGAGCAGCGTAGTAAGCACAGTGTGCCTAAACACTTTGGCAAAAAGCACACTGACTTTTCCAACAGAATCTTAAACACAACACTCATACTACCTGGCATTCAGCCACTTCATGTGTGCCAGGATTTACATTTGTTGTTTCTCATTGTATTTTCTCATCTGTGGTAGCTGACAGGTTTAAAAAACTCTGACTTGTAACCTTCAACTCTGAGTTGATTGACCCTGTGAATGGAGACTCACTGTTAGGCTCAGAACCGGTGATCAGAGGTAGCTCGGTCTGTTCAGCCTGAGCATTTTGACTTGTAGTTAAGCTTACGCTCTGGTAAAGAACAAAAGCCATCAGTGGAGCTCCAACTATGATTTAACATAACACAGGGTAAATAAAGTACCTACATTTGAATGCAGGGGTACTGGAAATACTACCATTTGTCAATGTAGACTGTAAGATTTTGAAAAACTGAGAAAAAAAAAGAATCATTTAGTTAACACAATGAAATTTTGGTCTGTGTTATCTACTCAATCAACACTGCACCAACTGTGACATTCTTGGCCAGTTCTATTAGTGGTGTGTAAAATGATAATTTGACAACATCAGATATTGATACTAATACTTTTTGGTCATTTTAATTAGTTCTTGTTATCTATAGATAATTATTGCTCCCTATCACTTGTTAATTTATTTTCTCTATTGGACATCAGTGATACTTGTTCAATATGTATTCAATATGATGCTTCACTAAGTGTTCCTTGCTATTACTGTTTTGGCCCTTCATTTTGCCTTCAGAATTCTTTATGCAATAGATTCAACAAGTGCTGGAAACATTCCTCAGAGATTTTAGTCCATACTGATGTGACATTATAATAGTATAATAGATGGGGGCTGCACATCCATGACTACATCTCAAAGGTGATCTATTAGATTGAGATGTGGTGACTCTGGCATTGTGTCATTTGACTACAGTTAAATACAGTCAATGAATAATGAATGCAGTCATTGTCATGTTCATGAAATCAGGGAGCTTTGTGGTGAGTTATTATGCTCCAAGACATGTTTAGCAATAATACTCAACATTTAAATTAAGCATTGATGCTCAGTTATCACTATGGGGCCCAAAGTGTGCCCTACACCATTATACAGCCACTACAACCCTTGACTGTTGCTACAAGGCAGGATGTAACAATGCCTTCATGTTGTTTAGGCCAAATTCTGACCCTATCATTGGAACGTCACGAAAGATATCAACACTCATCAGCCCATGATTTCTTTTTTCGAATTTTTTTTTTTTTTTACTGTTTCTATCTATCTATATTTCTATTCTATTTCTGTAGTCCAACTTTGATAAGCCTGTTCTTTGCTGACAGACATGGCACCTGCTGTGGTCTTATCAGCTTCATGGTTGGATGTGCAGTTACTTAAATCACCTTTCTTCCCAATCCTGATGCTCAGTTTGAACTTCTCCATCTCTGCATGCCAAACTACACTGGGTTGCTTCCATGTGATTGGCTGATTAGATATTTTCGGTAACTAGCAGCTGAACAGGTGTACTGTGGTTGGTAAGTGTCTATATTGCTGAAGACTTAACGTAACTGTGCTGAAAGCTTTCCATTATTAAGTAATTAAAACCATTGGTTTTGTCATATCTGTTCAACTGTAACCCCTGTAACGATGGATTAAGCTACAAAGTCTCAGTCCACACCAGTAGTAATGAGTTTGGTGATATTCATTTTTGACATTTAAAAATCTTGCTGAAAAGCTCTCTGCGCTAAAAAAAAAAAAGAAGAAGAAAAGAAAAGAAAAGAAAAGAAAGAAAAAAATATTTTAATGTTTATTTCAGAGTTTTTTTTCAACTGCTTTAAATTCTCATTTGTGCTTTGATATTGACTGTATAAATGAGGATATTTAAAAGTGAATGACAGAACCAATTATTATTGTAACTGACCCACAGTTGAAGCTAAGTTCAAGGTGGGAGCTAAAATTGGGGAAAAAAAGAACAAGATCAGATAGCAAAAGATCTCAAGTGGACCTGAGAACAATATAAAACTTGGATTACTGGTCCTTGGGTTTATGTGTGCCCTGTATAAAAATAATTTTATTTTCATCCCAGGAAAGTTTTTATTCCTTCTTCCCTCTCTTCAAAGTTTTAGTTTCTTGCCCATTTCTCAGCAACTTTCTGGAATGGCAGAGAAGCAGGCAGACATCATATGCCTTACTGAGACGCATGTACAACAAGAGTAAGAAATTTGGGCCTGTGGCTTCTGAGAGGTGGTACATTTTGGTGATTAGACAATGACGCAGTTATGTGTTTGTAGCCTGCAGTCTCCTCATCCCTGGGTTCGCAAACCCAAGGCTCCTGGTAGCCTGATCTTTGAAGGAATGAGATCATAATATGCAAACTTTCTACTATTTCACTATTGTAAAAATGGCCAGTTTGTCTTCGCACAATAAAAACACCACAGTAAGTAAGAAGATAAAAAAGGAAGCCACTATTTGTTTTAAAGCCCAAAAACACAGCTGTTACACAAAAAATGGCGGAAGATGTTACATTCCTGTGTGTAAAGAAAGAGACTTTGTGGCTTTGTCTCAGTTGAGATCCTTGATTGACAGGCGCGCCACAGAGCTGCGTTCAGGCTGCCTTATTACTGGTTTCATTCTCAAGGAGAATAAGGCAAAAAAAAAAAAAAAAGACAAGAAAAAAATGGATGCCTCAAATAGGCTTTTCCCTCTCTGTGTGTCAAAGACTAGAGATACAATTTTCCTGAAGTAACAATCAGCAGATCACTCTCTGCCTGCACGGTGTCCACAAGCAATCTTCTAGCTATCCTGAAACACGGCATTCATAAATGGGGCCTGAGTGTGAAAAAAAAAAAGGTTTGCTGCTGTATTTGGTTTTTGGGATGATTTTCATGTGACTGCATCTGCTTGCTTTTCATACCATATATATAGATATGTATGTGTGTGTGTGTATCTGTGTCTGTGTGTGTGAGTGCTATTAAGGGACTGAGATTTGCCTCATTGACATTCATGTATGCATTTGATGTCAAACAGTCTAAATATTTAAGACACTAGAGGGCAAGGGGGAAGAAATCGGGGTGCAGTCACAAGATGCTGGATAATTGATTGATTGTCCTCACTGCAGTGCACAACAGCTTGCATTGTACTGAATAAGTGCTGCATGCACTTGTGCACGTGTCTGCGGGAGTAATTAGTTCAAAAGCATCGGCTCTGCTTTTGATAGGATGACTGGTGTGTGGGTATCATAAATATGCATATCTGTGCTCACGTCACTGAGTGAATGAGTCTACAGCATTCTCTGTGTGCTGGCATCACTCTGCGTTGCTGTGTGCGTAAGTGTTCCTTTGCTAACATCCAAACAATGAAGTTCAAATAAAAAAAAAATCAAGGCGAGGATAGCATTTCGAGGCTGTTTGGATGACAGGGAAATATTGGCCCAGCAATGATATGCCTTTTATGGAATCACTTTGATGGTCAAAAAAAAAAGAGTCCCTCTCTTTCTTGTTCTTACTTCCTCCCAGACAGAAAAGAATATCACACACTTCTGTTCACAAACCGTCTTGCCAAAATCAAACTCAAACAAACACAGGAGGGGAAAAAAGGAAAAAAAAACTCCAGTCAGCTTTCTGTTAGTTCTTGTACACAAGAGTAAATGCTTATTCAGTTGCCATGGAAGATCTGCAAAGTAGTGGTGTGCAATACTGCAATTTTGGTGCCGAACTGATACCAAGTAAACACATGACCAGTATTGCCAATACCAATACTTCTAACATTTAAAAGCAACTTATAAAGAGGAGGGTGTCATAATTTATGAGTCATCATCAATTCATCATCAAATTGATGACAATGATGATGATGATAACAATGACGACATTTATACATTTTAATGACCACAAAGTCACTTTACTTTCTACAATAATTAGTAAACACAACACAATGCACCTTTCAGATTTTCAGCTATATTTTGAAACTGGGGTTTTTGGAAACCAGGAATGGAAATGTGTCATATGTATATAACAGACACATACATACTGAACTTAGAGGCTAAAAACAAAGTAAATATTAAGATATGATTTCCTTGTAAAATAAATACCAGACCAAGAAGGAAAATGAATAAACTTTCCTGCTTTTGTGGAGATATGTAGTGTGCAGTTATCTACAGTATCACCCTCTCTTACCCAAAACACAAAATATTAGTACAAGGAAGGAGGCACCTTGTTCTGGAGAGAGTTAATAAATATGTGAAATTGACCCAGGTCTGTAGTGTGTTCCACAGCATTCTGAACAGCAAGTTCTACCTTGTGAATAATGCAGTCGTTGACAGACAGATTAAGGTTGATGTTTTAACACAGGACTGTGTCTATTCCTCTCAATCAGCCTATCACATCAGGTGCACTATCACATAAATCCAACATTCCATGCACATAATTTCCATAGCATGTGACTGACAGCATCCTTATGCATTGTTGCAGCTGAACAAGATGAAAAAAGAAAAAGTGCGATCTGAGTGCAGACACATACGCATACAAGCTAGTTGGAGGCACTGAGCTGGACTGCTTGAGTATGTTCATGGTGTTGGTACAGTTTTAACATTATTGCTGTGCAGTTAATTGTACTAACAGAGTATACATAGGTTTTTTGGTTTTTTACTGTGTGATATGTATATGTCCAATATGTCCAGTGGGTGTAACACATTATAAAGTAATCACATTACATTTTTCAGTAATGCATTAGTGTACATAAAAATTTAGTAATTATATTACAGTATCAGTTATGTTGTTACTATCATTAAAAATTTCTTCAGTTATCTGTGTGCGGGTGGCTAGAAACAAAAAAAAAACATTAAAAACAATCAAACAAACTTTTTTGTTGATTGTTTTTAATCAGCTGATTTGCTGGGAGTTCATTTGCTGGCAGAGGGAAAATGTTGAAGCAGTCTATAACCTCTCCTGGATTGAAACCAGCCACATTTTACTTGTAACAGAACTTTGGCTCTTAGCAAGTATCTGCACAGACAGCATGCTAACACAAAGCTAGCCAAGAAGCCACAGTGATGATAAAGCTGAGTGAATGCTGACCCCCAGCCCAGCAGCCAGACCCTGACGTTAGACAGCCAACAAAAGCTGTGACGTGGTTGTACATGTTCAACATGTGGTTGTATTTCAGATATGGCGGATAACTCTGGCGCAATATGGGTCTCATATAGAAACCTCTATAGATACAACTTGCTAATAAAGCTATGTAGCATTGGCTAAAATCTTAGCGCTCCAGCCACCCATCCGAATATGGTCACAGCTAAAGTGCCTATAACTAAAAGGGCAAACTCAAGACTTAGAAATGGTAGTCTGCGAATTGTATGTGTAAAGACAAGTTACAAAGAGAGTAAAGTTAAAGTGAAGTTGAAACTGAGAAAAGTGAAACAGAAAAAACATAAATGGCAAAATGTAGAATGTGTTAGAAAAGACTAGTACATTGCTTTTTAAAGTGTGGGACAGGCAGGTAAGGGTGTGTCAGAAAAGTCAGAGATTAAGAGCATAAAAACATTTAAAATGGCTAAAAGAAATACAAACAGTTTTTAAAAAAGGGGTAAGTTACAGGGATAGCATAAAAAGCTATAAGTTAGCTAAGAGTAACATAAAGCGTATAAAAAATGAAAGATAAACAGTTAGCTTTAAGGAAAGAATAAACAATTTAAATACATAGCTAAACTGCTAAACTGAAAATATAAACATAAACTAGCATAAAATGCAGTTAAAATATTTCTAAAATGTAAAACTAAATCATTTAGCTTTTTCTTCTCCAAGTGGTAGCAGCTCAAATACAACATGAAATGTTATAGGGCAGAAAAAAAATCCTCTATTAATAAATAACATGATAACTAATTTTGCTTTGATCTAAATTTTGTTCATGGTACATCTAAAATATGACATGAGGTGTTAATATAGAGACACTGCTTATGTACGTTAACCGTGTGTAAGCACTTGATGGCAAATACATTGAAATTATAATAATCGGCACTTTTTGATGATGCCTTCTCCTAGGGTGAAAATACACAATGCACACATTCAGAGGCACAAGCTGTTATCAAGGTAAAGGACAGGAGGTTGAAGGCGTGAGAAAGGTGTGAAGGGGATGAAAAGAGAGGTCACATGGGGTAGCAGATGGGAGGAAAGGTGGGATAAGAGAGAAAAGAGCATAAAGACAGGGAGAAGAAAGAGTCTGATGGCTCCATAAAAATAGCCCTTCTTTTTATTCTCATTCTTCGGCTCATGTTCCCAAAATGGCACTGCTGAACCATAAAATGCCGTAGCGCTTCACCCTTCACCCTGCCTTGTGTCTTACACAGATCGGGTTGTGACAGTTTGACACCGATAGTCACCCTCACTGTTTGCTGTGGAGTTCCGCTTATAAAGGCCTACTGCCGTCAGCCTCTATCCCGCATGCTCACTGGAGGTGCACAAAAGGAGGCAGAGAGAAAATGGCATTTGAAATTCGGAGGAAATAGAGGCACAAAGAGACCGTTGATGAAAAGCATTGCAGAATTTAAAAGGGATTGAAAAAGGTTGCACTATTTCATTTCAAAGACATTTTTTGTTCTCTGCCTTTGGTGCAAGTAAAAAGAGCTTCACTTGATGACAGAGAGCAGAATTGATTTTTAAGGTTTCCTTTTCATGAATAATCCTACTACTGCAAATAATGCTTCTGCAAATTTAATCTATAAAAACACAGTCAACTGGATATTTGCCACCTGTCTTAGTTTTTTTTCATCATCAAGTAAAAGGAGTTACTTTTGTTTTTGTTTTTTAATTGATCTCTGTGAGTGATTCATCTATACTTAGTTATGAAAATCCATTAAGGCTTTTACAGTTAATAATGTAAAGAATAACATCTTGGCATAAAGGAACTAGTGCGTTTTACATGTATAGTGTTTGGAATAAAGAAAACATTGCATGGCATTAGAGTTAACAACCAAAGTGGCTAAAATGTAAACACAGCTTTTCCTATCTATTCCAGCTTCTTTGCTGACATTTTTAAATATATACATTAAAAAAGCTGAACAGCTTTGACTCATAGGGGAATCTAAGTATTTTCATAGCATTTGCATATGCTTCTGCACACACAGTCAGGTGCTGTGTAGCAGAAGTGTAAAGACAATTAATCTCTGTTAACCTTACCTCTATCTGTGTGGCAATATTGTAGTATTACAGGTTACCTCTATAGTATTTATGAACAGCAATTAAACCATCTCTTCGTCTGGTCTTCTAACAAAACAGAAAACTGAAAATAATAACTCTGCTTTCTCAGTGTTGGAGGACTACTGTACAACCAGTTTAATCTGACATTTTGCAAGATGTTGCCTGTACTAGACCCTTATCTTTACATCCTTGCATTTCACCCATTAATAGCACCAGTGCAACACTATGAGGGAATTGCACCATCAAGGCTTACACTTAGCCTTAAGGACTGATCTGTTACACCTGCTGCACCATGTTGTTTCTGCAGAGCTTGTAACACTGTTGTTCTAGATAGATAGATAGATAGATAGATAGATAGATAGATAGATAGATAGATAGATAGATAGATAGATAGATGTTTCGGGAATTGCCAGCTTGTGTGTGGCTGGGTGCAGTGAGGAGTGTATGTGATGTGTGTGTGAGCATGCGCGTGAAGAAAAACGCGGTGAGCGGAAGAAAAAAAAAAGAGTGTCATGGGTAGAGAGGGCGACCGGGAGCAGCGTTCTAACGGGCTACAGCCTATGCAGTGTGTTTCGAAGTGTGCAGTACCGTTATTAAAGCCTCATCTCTTCAGTACTCTCCGGTGTCAGGGCTGATTTCTGCCTGCCTCACTACTCCACGAAAGTGAAGGGAGTTAACCCCGAAGGAGCACAAAACTTCGGCCCTGGAGGAAGCATCTCCCCTTGCGTCTCCCGACCACGGTCGGGGGACTGACGGCGAGGAATGGTTAACAGATAGATAGATATGAATGTTGCTACTAGTTTATAACATCATTGCAAGCTCTACAGAAACAGAGCTGCAGAAAGGTATGGAAAAGAAAGGATGCCTAAGAAGTACAGCAGACAGCAACATCGGGTCAGCTCCCCTCGCACTCATCATCTTCATTGCACCAGTTGTGCTTGGGGCGTGATGATATCTCCCCCTTGTCGTAGCATTTGTGTTGTACCTAATCAATTACCAGTTGTGATAGCAGATGCTTCTTCCAAATGTTGGAACACTGAGCTACTACTTGTTTTGCCATAAGTCGCTGTAAGTTGGGCATCAAAGGTCCCACATCCTCTTCATTTAGCCCCTTCCACTGGAGTTATTCCTTGCCCACTTGTGCCTTTTTGCTCTAGGAGCCCACTTCATCAGTGTCTCCTGGTTCCTCAACACCTGACACAGACTTACTGAACCAGACTTGCTAACGAAAATCAGAAAAACACAAGCAAACAAATAAAGCAAATGGGTCTGAGGTAAGCTATGGCGAAAAGAAGCTACTGACGTTCAAGTACCTATAGTGACAGTTCATGTTCTGAGGCCAGAAGGTGATGGATGGTTTTGATTAGTAAAACTAGCTCAAATAACAACAACGATAATGCCGTCACAACAGACAATGCTTTAGTATCTTTATCTTTACCAACTTTTTATTAAGCAGACTGAAGTGACATGCGTAAGATAAACCAAATCAGCGCATCAGATAAGTGCAGAGAAAGCTTTGGAATAATCTATTAAGCATCCAACCCCTTTCTGTTCCTCTTCTCCTGTTCTTGTTTTTTCTTATTTACCTCATGACTTTCTTCCTGTGTCTTCATCTCCTCCCCTCTGTCTTTTGTGTGAAGAAGTGGGTGGAGGTGTTCCATATTACTGAGCGCTACAGTATGTGTGAGTTTTGCTGTGCTCCATGCACCTCCGTGCACCACGGGGTGCTTGTTTACTCGCTTAATATGTCAAGACATGAGGAAAAAAACTGCAGACGTCTTTCCTACTGACAGATAACATCAAGGGAGTATCTGAGCCAAAGCGTCCCTGCTGTATGTCGATGTCCACGTGAACGTAAGCTTCAATCATGGAAAATCAACAAGTACACCATCATTCAATTGCATGTGTTATAGAAGCCAAGATCTATTTCTGAGTTTTGGGACTCCAGCCAGAAATTAAAAGGCCCAAAAGGCTCTATTCTTTCCCTTTCTCCTTTTCCCACTCATTTACTTCTCTGCTGTTCTTCTGCCTCTCGTCTGGTTCAACTTGGCAGTGGTGCCATGTAAGTTGAAAGAGTTTTGTTAAATATTAATTACAGCTTTCATCGACTCAGTCAAATCTTTACTCATTTCACCACAACAAGGCACATTTCTGCCTCAGTAAAAAGCAAGGAGGGGAAAAAGGAGACAGCGCGAGGCGTATGTGTCCTTTGAGCAGCTATTAGACTGTCTGTTTGAAGCTAACTGAGAAATGGGCTCCTCTGGCAACGGCTGTTCACCCACCTATCAAATGTATGATGCATCACAAGCAGACGCATACAGGCACAGCTGCGTACAAAAGCTTCGCTCGGGGTGAATAAAGACACAAACCCCTGTAAATCAGCTTCTAACTCACAGTAATTACAAATTGTGAATATAAATGACCACAGCCAGGGGACTGTTTTTTTATTTTTCAACAGAGTCATAATTTAGAGAACAATCATCACACAGTGGTTTGAAGGTGGAAGGTACATGCAGATACTAGATACTCTCACGCACACGCCGCGCTCTGAGGGAAATTAAACTGATTAAAAAGATATGCACTCAATATTTGTTCTCAGACATTAAAAACAATAAAAACTGCAAGGTTTTTATGCTGTGAATAAATTGCTTTTTTTTTTTTAATCAAAGCGATGCATCAGTAAATACTTAGATGAATGTCACTGGTGTCCTTTTGCTAGCGGTAAGCTGCCAGTTTGACAGTACAAGAAAAAGTCAGTAGGTGCTGTGATCACACACTGTGTTTTTCACCTTTTTTCACAACTTAGTTAGAAGTTGTTAAATCTATACATATAGCATGTTATAGGTGGATTCTAAGCACCATAAGCTGCGATCACAACCACCTACATACATAGCAGGAACCATTATGAGTCTTTATGGAAAGATCATTCAGCGATAGGTATGCTGTGTTTCTCATTTATGTATGTGGGTTCTTTCTAAAGCACTTTCAGTTTTAAGGTTTTACATATCAGGACATAATAAAAATAATCTGGTCCTTAACAGGTCTTACAATGAATTTACTATGACCTGAACTATAAAATATTACATCATATATACATATTACACTATTATTTATTAAACAAAAACTAAGCAGAAATGGTGTATGCAAAATTTACACCAGTACAGGTTTCACGGCAATAAACTGAGTAAGTAGCAGCTAGGTTAATCTAATCAAAGGCACGTGATTAATTGAGTAACTGTGAGCACCTCTATAAAAGCAGGAGATGGTAGTTTGCTGATCTGGAGAATTAGGGTGTGTGTTACCACATAACTAAGGAGGAAAGACATCAGCAGTGACCATAGAAAAGGTGCACATCAATCTAAGAAGAGCTGTAGGGCAATTTCCAAACAATTTGAAGTCCATCATCCTACAGATAGAAACAAGTGGAAGACATTCAAGACAGTTGCCAGTCTTCCCAGGAGTGGATTTCCAAGCAAATTCACCTCAAGCTGAGAAAGTTTCAAAGAGCCACATCTCAGACTCTGGACAAGAATGTTCTTTTTGGAAGGATTCCCAGTAGGAAGGGTAGTCGCTCTTAAAAAAAACACAAGGCAGCATAGCTTGGGTTTGGAAAGACCAAATGAGGTCAAATGAGATCAAAATAGAGATATTTGGTCATAAACCATAGGATCATATTTGGAAAAACCAATGCAGCATATCAGCAAAAACACCTCATACCAGCAGTGGAGGGGTGATGACACAGGTCCTGGACACTTTGTAGTCACTGAGTCAACCATAAACTTGTTTGTATACTAAAATATTCTAGAGTTAGATGTGAGGCCATCTGACAGAAAGCTGAAGTTTGGGCAAAATTGGGTAATGCAACAGAACATTGACCTGCACAGCAGCAAATCTACACCAGAGTGCCTGAAAAAGAAAAGAATCAAAGTGTTGCAACGGCCCAGGGAAAGTCCAGACTTCTACCTGACTGAAATGTTCTGGTGGGACCTTAAAAGAGCTGTGCATGAAAAAATATCCACCAACCTCAATTAACTGAAACAACACTGTAAAGTCAAGTTGGCCAAAATTTCTCAACAACAATGTGAGAGCCTGGTGTGCAACCATTTCAAGTTATTGCTGTTAAAAATGGTTCTACAAGCTAATGAAATGTTTGGTATATTTCTGCATTCTGGCTTAATATTTATTAAATCAATAACAACAATTAATATGTTGCAAGTTATTTTTTATCTGAGTGTATATTTAAAACCAGTTCAGGACGTTTAGATGAAATGATACTTGATCTAAATTAGGGGGAATAAGCTGCATTTCAGTAAAGTATTGGTCAGCAAGATACAGCAACAAACAATTTTTCCTCTCCAGAAATCACATTCATGCAGCTTTCTTCTGCTCTGTCTTGTTTTTTCCCTTTATTTAAATAAAAGATGCATATGTTTTCACTATATAAAGTCATGTGCTGAAAAGAAATTAATTGGTGCTTTATACTTTATACAACTCGGCTCCAGTACCTGGTTATTCTCAAACAATTTCACAAGATAGAACTATATCGACAGGTGGTCCTACCATTACAACTACAGAGCAAACACACTGAAATGCCTCCTTTCATTTCATTATCATATGGGTTTTTCTGTTTTGATGAGAGCACAGGATCCCATCCAGCTTCATCAGAGTGTAGCTGATGCTGCCAGGCTCTTGAATCCAAGCTCAAGTGTCAAAACATCCTTGTTTTTCACAATCTGTTCCTCCTGCAATCGGATTAATCCTGGGAGGCTATTGATGAAGCATATTTCATCATATGAAAGAATTGCCAGCAATTGTCTGACTGATGAGAATTTGGCTGAAAAATATATACTCCTATATATTATTTTGTTTGCAGAGACATTATAAGATGCTTCAAAATAACTGCCAAAAAACAGGGCCTCGAGGCATTTCAAGATACCTCAAACTACCTCAGATATTCAGGAACGCATGATGGGTGTTCTAAAATTCAGAGGTGTGGATATCTGTTTCTATGAAAGTCCATAACACCTTACCTTACCTGAGGCCATTCCGTAGGGGGTGATGTCGAAATTGTTGAGAAGTTACAATAACTCTCTTTAGCTAACTTTCGCACATACACCACTCAGCAAGCTTGTGGCAACACACAACTTACAGCCATAACAGGAGACTCAGGTAGAGGAAATGAGCACCAGTCCAGTGAAAAACCATGAAACCGTATTGTGTCAGTAACAGATCTTCAATGAGAATGCAGTCATAAAGGTGTATAATTACAGTATATATATGTGTGTTGGTTCATAGTGAAAAGCCATCTGTTCTACAGCTCCACCATTACCCGTTGCCTTGTAACGGTCATGAGACTTATTATTAAAGACGGCCAGCCTCCTTCTCAATTAGGACAGAACAGACACAACATGTGGCAGCATGAAATTCTCTGTGACACCACTATCTACCAGAGCCAAAAAAGAGAAGGAGGGGGGGGAGTAAGGTCTTGAATTTGTGAATAAAATATGATGGATAGGAACGGTAAGGAGTGGGAGGCAAGATGAGGAATGATCCCTGATTGTGCTTGTCTTATGAGGAGCATCCATCAGGAGTGACATCCGCACAAATAAAACCCCTTTTTTCCCCTTATATTCAATTATATAACGCCAGGCAGGTTTTACACACAAATACACACACCAAACCGTACACGCAAAATGTGCTCATGCCCAAGACATTCATACAGACACGTGCACGTTATCAGAATCTGATGTGACCTATATTTTGCCTCATTCTTGCAGGAGATTTGTTAATCTCTGAGGAATATTTATTGCACATTGGCAGGACTTTTATATGTAATACAAGCTGACAGTTTCACAAAATAAAAAAAGACTCAATAGAGATCCAAGTCACAGTCGAGGCAGGCATGCACACACTCGCGTGTAAATTACAGTTGGAGGTAAATTCAGCAATGCAGATTAGAGCTGGCTCAAAGGTTTGGGGACAGCAGAGAATTGGATTGTTTGCAGCCTCACCTGTTGGAAAGGAAAACGGGGACAGCTGAATCCTGGAGGATAGTTGGCTTGATGCGGCTGGGCTCCAAAATGCTGGAAGAAGGCAGACAATTAAACAAATAATTAGAAAAATACAAACAACAAACTGAAGCATGAAGAGAGAGCAAAAATGTAGGAAGAGGAAGGATCAAAGAACATGCCTTAGGATGTGAAAGAAGGAATCAGTGTTTAACAAGGTGTAAAGCCAAAAAAAAAAAAAAGTCAATGAGGACTCGATCTGAGGTATTCTTTCACAGATAAACAGCCTCACCATGTTAGGCATGTTTGCCTTGGCAAAGCCAATAAATAAGTAAAGATGTGAGTTCAGAAAACTGTTGGTGTGTAATATTTCAGAGACACAATGAAACTGAGGTCAAATTTCTGTAATATTTTCAGGAAAACAATTTGTATGAATTGTTTTGGGGAGGGGTTTTTTTTCCAATAAAGAAAGCTAACAAAACACCTACGCTGCAATATGTTAGAAATGTGAATGATGCCGAAAAGTACTATAACATTGTCAAAGCAGAACAGGGTACTTCTTTACTGAACAGTTTCTTACTGTGATTAAAAGCCACCCTTTCTTCAGTGAGTATTTTTCTGAAATACTGTTTAAATGTGTAAATAAGGCATTACCTATTAACAATTGCACTTATTTGAATAGCAGATTTTTGGATATTGTCCACAAAATACACTACACTACACTAAAAAAATAATTTTTGTTTGCCCTGATAAACTTGCTGCAATAATTGTCAGTAAAACTGTAATTCAAAGGTTTATTGATTCAAATTATTGTCAGTTAAAGAAATTATGCTTGGTACTTTAACATTTCACATTGTAAATATGTAAAAAACAAAATCACCTGAAAAGTTTACATGTAATCAGACTACTTAAAGTCAGGATTTTGAGCATAAATACCTTAAGATAATTTTAACGGCCAAAAAAGGTCAATTTCATTATTATTTTTTTTCAAAGTTGAATATATTTACATCATATAATTTCTGCAGTTGATTTCTAGGGAAAACATTTTTTTGCAGATTGTAACTATTAAATACGTACTAATTGGTACAAACACCCAATAGAAAGGTAGAAAAAAAATGAATATGAGTAATGTGTATTTTGGATATTTTGAATTTGCTAATCTGAAAGGAGGCCAGGAAGTAGAAGATTGCAAATCCAGTGTGTTTTAAAAAATAATTCGAATCATACTTTATAAGACATGAACCAAAATAAGCAGTGTATCCAAATGTTGTGCGTTTCTTCCTTGGAATTGCACCATAATAATGACAGTCCCTTTGAACTCGCAGGCTGGGGCAAACTTTTTTCAGAGTTGAGGCTAAAGAACAAGGTTCATCAATAGTGAATACACATTAGTAGCTGCTTGACAACATAGTCAAGTCGAAGGCTCGTGTTGTGCTTGTGCACTGTGGTGTGCTGCCCTCCTTTGCACTTTTTTTCACTCTGTGTGTGCGTGTGTGTGTGCGTGTGTGTGTGTGTGTGTCTGTCCTCCCTTGAGGAAAGAGGAGACAGAAGGAGTAACATTACTCAACTGTACAAGACAACTCATTACATGACTGTAAGAGCAATAAGTTTCCTGACAAGTGATTATGTGCCTAAATGCTTTGCTTGGAACACAAACTAACAGAACAAGCCTGGACTTGTTAGTTTGTACTCCATTTGATAAAATACAAGAATAAACAATATAAACCACATTTTGGAGCTGTTTAAATGTTACGTACAGTTTTGTGTCATTGGTAAAAAATTATGCGAGGTTCAAGCATCAGTGATTATTGCTTTTCCATGCCTGTGTTATCGCACAATTATAATTTAAAAAAGAAAAAAAGTGCCAAGTTCAGTTATTCTTATTAAATAATATTTTTCATTAATCAAGTTTTATTACATATTTTGCTGGACTCTAAATCACATTAATCACATAGTCACTTTTCCACCGCGTAGATGAGCAAATTAGCTAATTAGAGGAGAGATCCAGTTGACAATTGCAGTCAAGAGGTAATTTATCATGATGTAAAGCCGTGCAATAATGATAAAACTAATAATAATGCTTTGTCATTTGCATTTTGGCTGGGGAATACAACGCGGGGTGCTCGTGCATTGTTCTACCCTCCATTTGATAATGCCAGAATGTGGGTGGGAGGTGGAGGGGGTGATCCAAAAACAGAATGCAGACCAGAGAGCGAGATCTAAAAGCTTAAAACTTTATATGCAGTGTGACCCCTTGGCTTCACTTTTTTGACTCTAGGCACTGGGACACTTTAGTGTCAGGTTTCAGCATATAAGGGTAGTTAATAGACTTTTGTACTGCTCACTCAATGCCAGACAACATAAAACTGTAGCCAAAACATTATCTGCTACACTGAAAGCTGACACACGAGTCGAGCAAATATCTCCAGCATTTGGGACAATGAGATACATTTTGGCTTCAGGGCTCTCAATGATGCACTTTTTATGGCCGATGGCTATCATCATTTCCCTTCACTTGGAAGTGCCATCTGCAGCCTTTCACTCCTCCTGATTTTCCATCATGTTGTTTGATGTCACAGATTCCTCCATGACTAATGGAGAAAACCCAGTGGCAGACGGTGCAGTCGGCCCTGTACACATTCTCACTGATGCGTCTGAGCGACTGCTAATCATATTCCCATATCTTTCTGTAGTTCTGCAATTTCTGCAACCTCCTCCGAGTAAATCAAGGGTTAGCATGACAGGTGACACGGAGCATGGTTCACACTGTCTGGACCCAGAACCATCTGTGTCTCTCGTGACCTACAGCCAATCAGTGGAGCTCTTAAAAGTTGAGGCGTCTTCTGCTCAACTGCTCAAAAGAAAACAGTTCCAAGCATCCTGTATTCTTTAAAAGCTTTACTGTTTACCTGTTAGGGCACATATAACAATGTGTGGAACCTTGTTTTGGTGCCCACATATTATATTTTTCAGCCTTTCAACTTAAGCTCTGTGAAGTCTAAGATCCCATTGAAGCATCCCTAACAATTACAAATTCTGTTAAATCCAGACATGAATTTAAAATCCTTCTACTTACATAGAAGGTCTTGAATAATCAGGCCCCATCTTATCTTGAAGACCTCATAATACCCTATAACTCAAATAGAGCACTTTGCTCTTAAACTGCAGGGTTCCTAAGGTGTTTAAAGGTAAAACAGGAGGCAGAGCCTTCCGTTATCAGGCCCCTCTTCTGTGGAACCAGCTCCCAGTTCGGGTGGATCAGGAGGCCCTAAAGCCTTCTTTAGGTGTGCAGCAATAGGCCTAGGCTACTGTAGGGTTCCCGTGATGCAGTGTTTCTTCTACACCCACCTCTTTTCACTCTCTGTATGTTTATGCAACACTCTGCATTTAATCATTAGTTATTATTAGGCCATATGTCATTTGCAAGATTTGGGAAATCAGTATTACATTAAAAAGAGAACTTTTTAAAAGCAGATGAAAGCAGTCTTGTAAAGATTTAAGTCTCAAAACTTTTGTCTGTCCAAACTAAAACTAAAAATCTAAAACTAAGGAAAGTGCCTCTATCTTTTATTTTATTTTATTTAAAACTGTTCAAAAACACTTTCAGTTAATTTTAGTTAACTAAAATGTTTTTTCACATGTAGTTTTTGTTGAGTTTTAGTTTACTATATTTACCTTGCAGATAACATAGAGGCTGTTTTGAGCACATATGTATACAAACTTGCATTAAAATTTTGATTTGACCTCACAATTTGCTATTACCAAAACACACTCAGATTATTATATTTTTTCAATCTAGTGCTTACCTTACTGCAGGGTGATTAGGACACTTAAACTTTACTAATCTCACAAATGTTCAGAGGTAGTAATCATACCACTCTGATCAAATGGAAATGCCGCTAAACACACTAAACACTAATGTAATTCGTGGATCTTAAGGGTCAAACTTCTAATCATATTCCTTGTCCTTCATTTTGCACTTTGCCTTTCCGTCTTTTTCTGCATTAAGGATATCAAACATACACTCGCACACACCGATACGAACACGTAGACATGAAGACGGAAAAGGCCACCAGCCGGAGGATAACAACGGACCAGTGTAGCCTAGCAACAGCTTCGAGACGGGCTTGTTAGGTGGACGAAGACAGAAGAGCGCGAGAGCGAAAACTTCAGCCTACGTTTCTGCCACTCACACACCACACAGGCTGAGGAGTGCCGAGGCCATCCCTCCTTCTCCTCCTCTCACTGCTCCCCAAATGTGCCGTGTTTCTGAAAATCCTACATTTTCAACAGCCAATCCATCAGGCTGCTAAATGGAACAATTTGGCCACTCGTTTCTTTTTGTGTGTCTGCCAAGAGTGGAACATTTTTAACTGTCAGTTTGTGATTCTGTTTTGTTTTTCATTCTTAAGTTGGATGCCGTGGCACCCAAATACTAGCCTAGGTATGCCAACTCCCTAGTGCAATGAGAGGAGCTTAACTTAATTGCTCTGTCTTTGAGGTAGTATCTAATGGATCATGAATTCGATTCTTGAGACAGAAAAGGGTTAAATCAATGCTTAGCAGTGGCTCGAGTGACCTATTGAGAGGCTGAGAGTTTGAAACACTCTGCCTGCAATATGAATATTGCAGGCATATATACATATACATATATATATATATATATAGATATAGATATAGATATACATGCAGGACCATGGTTCTAGCTAAGTAACCTTGAGGTTTTCAGAAAGTAGTTAGTATCATCCACTTACAGAATATTCTCATCCATACAGTCTACCAAGGGGAAGCATCAAGGATGAAGAGATAAAACAAGGTCTTTTTAGATATTCCTTTCCAGATTCTAGCCTTTCTTTCTGTCCTGTGAAACTTTTATAGCAGAATATTTAGGTTATGGAGAGCATCAGAAGGAGAACTGGCACATGAGTTAGACCCTCTACATGTCTGAGAGCAAAACACTGACAAAGACAGAGAGAAAGATTTGAAGACATGTCAGTGTCTAAGATAGCACTGATAACTTTTTCACATCATCTATAAACATTTACTTAAATCTCAGCATCAGCTGTTTTGCTGCCAAAAATAAAACTTTCATAATGTCTCTCTCCATCAGCATCACACATTTTACAGTTTCTCCATCGCCAGTCTCTCTCCCTTGCCCAGGCTCGTCGCCTTGCAGTTCATTTCTCAGCAGACATCAAGAGACCTTCACATTGCCACTTCCACCCAGGGGGAATGTGCATTGCAGCTTTAGTAATTATCCTGCTGGATTGGTAGTGCTTAGGCCAAAGGGGCAAACCTTAGAGTGCAGCAAACCTTGCTGTCACTGTCACCATCGCACACGCTAAAAGAAAGTGCAACCCAAATTTAAATAGGTCAGAGACTAAAAAGGGCAGAGTGAGAAAGAGGTGAAGATATAAAAATGTGGTGTTCTGTTTTTAATGGAGAGAAACTTTTTTTTCTTCTCGCTTTACTCACACGACTAACTCTTGTCTGAATCAAGAGAAAAGGAAGATTGGGGAGTCTTGGGTGTCTTAGAAAGGTGCTGCCAAAACAGCTTCATGCCCAAACAGCTTCATGGATGGAGGATCTATCCATTAAAACATATTCGTTCATGGTGTTCAATGATGATGCCGGAGGGTGCTGACATGCTAAAAATCACCCATAGGTGTTTAGCCGGGCTGAGATCTAGGTCCTTTTTCTTCAGTGCAATGTTTTAAAGATCCAAAATTCACCAAAGTAAAAGAATGGGTGACCTCATTCAGACAGTCACTAGCAGCATGGACCTTCATTTCAGGTAAAACAGGCTCTCCTGGACATTCCTGCTGTATGCATCATATCACCAGCTGTCTAAAAGTAATTACTCAGGATACGCCAAAGGATCACAACAGTCACATAATATTGTCTAGTCATTTTCTTTATATCACCGGTGCTTCAGTCACAGTGGCTCCTCCGGGAGGAATGGAGCAGCAAGAGTGACAGTCGTGACCGAATGTGATGCTTCTGTCAGGTAAGTGCACAACTTGCTGTATTCGGTTTGAACAACACTAGTCTGTCAGAACCCGCCCACTCTGCAAGTATATAGTGAAAGTAGGTGTAAAAACAGATGTAGCTGAAATGATAACAGTTTTTTTCCTTAGGTATGAGATACTTCAGCATGACAAAGGTGGGATGATAAAGTCATTGCCTGTGTTTTTTCTATCTCTTAGGTAATGCTGTAAGCTGGCAACATTATTGGACTGAGAGCTGTGTTTAACCATAGACTGTATTTAAAAGATGGACAGGCCCACTGTGATGTCACTATTTCATTTCTTGAAGCCAACTTTGAGACAGACATTGCATATTCATATTGCCCAAATACTTTATCTCGTTTTTGTTTACAAAGTTAACACAATGCTGTATTCAGTAAGACTCAAAATTAGCGACTGAGATCATAATGTCAAAAAAAGAGTTTACTGAGGTTACAGGTGAACAAAGCCAAGGGCCCCAACGACTTCTACACAGACCAGTTTCTTTTTTTTGTTACCTGCTACTCGCCACTGGAAAAGAATGCCAGTTTAAGGCACTTCGCCATAACCTTCATTATTTATACTTTAATCAAATCTCTCCCTCGACTATTTTAATCTGAACTCTGAGCACACTTAAAAATACTGTTTAAAAAAAGCGTAATCACACATGTACAACCCCTACAACTCCTCACTTGAACACAAATAAAACATATTAAATATATGTAGAGAAGTAACTGTTTAGCACTCTCACCTGATAGCCAGGAGGGTTGCAAACTAAGTGGATTTGGTTGCAGGGGTGAAAGCAGCACTGTTTCAAGGTTATCGCCTTCTGATTTGATCCTGGGTGGAAAACTGTTGCTTTCTTGTTGATTTTTTGAGTGGCACCATATTCAGCTGTAAAAGGAAAAAAAGGAAGGAGAACTAGTTAAGATTGAGAACGCTGGAAGCTTCTATACTGAACCTACAGTTTTTACATTAGTGAATCCCAGGGAAATTATAATATTTTTAAGTATACATAAATTTCAAATAAGATATATGTCCCATGTATAGCTACCCTTTGGGACTCTTACTTTGATAGTACAAAAGTAGCATCAATAATATAAATTTTTATCACTCAAACACTATTTACAGACTTTTAGCTAAAGCATGAAAACTGTTGATTTTTCAGCTCCACTGCCTTGCAAAGTTTCTGCAGTGGTTACATCACTCTGTCGTTTAAACATCTTGTTAATTCGTCTTCTGCTGCAACACATCCAGACAGGCGTGCCAAAAATTATAATTTATACAGAAAACAACTGCGTGTGCTCCTCTACATTTAAACTATAAGTACAAACACAGAATCACAGAAGCAGCTTCTCTGGAGAGGAAGCTGGCTGAAACATTCAATTTAGTTGCTGATATACCCAGATTTTCTTTTTCTTTTCAGGGAAATTTAGAAACATAATTTCATTGACCACATGTGCAGATACATGCCTAATCTAAATCATAATTTCATCAAGACAAGTTTGATAATTAATCAAATTTAAAAGCAAAGTTTTAACATATTCCAGTCATACATACGAATTTGATCCTCTTAAAATCACATCTGACTTTCAGAATTTGATCTGAGGCAGAAAACAGATGGATTAATGAAATTTCTGTTCAATATCTGCTCTGGAACCAGAAAGACACGTGCGTGTTGTTAAAACGCCACTTTGTTATTTATATCGATATCAGACCACCTCGGTGCCAGAGACCTGCCAGCGTTCAACGTTGAGCTTGATAAAAGGCACAGATTAATTGATGTCACAAACAGTAACAATGGTGCAAGATGGAGCAGCAGCCATTTCAACTTCAGCCTCATTTGCATCCAGTAATTATGCCAAAATATCACAATTAATTTGACAATGATATATGGATGTATGAAAACTCTGAACACTTGATCTTTGAGGTGCAGCAGAGTAAAGGACAAAATGGCATTCTGTAGCATTTAGCATTGAGAGCACTGCAAAATAAGGGCTCGGGAATGATCATGATGAATTCTTCATGTGGGCCCACAGTGAAACGTAATATCCGATGCCCTCTGAATTTGTCATCCAACACATATATACGCACACACACACAACACACACACACACACACAAGCACACATTACCTGCAGATGCCAAGATATAAGTTTACCTTTGGCTTTGTTAATGGTAACTATCTGCTGAAAGGTACAAGGTCTGGCTTTCTCCTGAGGGGCAGCTGCTTGCTTCATGCCTGCCTTGGCAGCGTTAGCCCAGGACCTGGCACTGACACCCACGCCATCTGCACCTGCAACTGCAATATGAACAGCAAGGGAACGTGGATTACTGCTATGGGCATTTTGCATGCACTGTGTCCTGTCTGGCCTGTGCCATAGGTAAGCCTAAAAAGAACTGTGTTCTTCTCAGGTGCAAAAAAAACACATTTTCTGCAGTCTCCCCCTCTGGGGATCGACAAAGTGCTATTGAATCAACAGGGCCATGCTATCAGAGAGTATATTCTATCATATCAGCGCTGGCTGCGAACTGCTGGAGGAGGGCTAGCAGTGTGTATATCACATATGCACATTTACTGAGCAAAGCAGAGCCGCCTTCAGTTACAGCTGTGCACCTGTTAAGAAGCCGAGGGGAAATCAAACAAGACCAAATAGATTATACTGTTCCATACGATATATAAATATAGCTGGAATAGGAAAGGAACGACTCCTCCAGCGCAAAGTTCATGGAGGTACTGTATCCAAGTATATACAAGGCATACTCTCTACTTAAAATTAACATGTACTTATACATGTGTACTTATATCTGTGCTCTGTTCTGCACCAACAGGAAGGCTCACCGTGTAATTCACTTTGCCACTGCAAAATAATCCCCTCATTATAAGAACATTTTCCCACTGAGTCATCCAAGTGAGCAAGTACTTCTCAGCAACAGCAATGCAGAATCACAGTGTATTAACACCTACACAGAGACATGTTTGCAATGTTTGCAAGCGCGGATGTGTCTGTGAGTTCGTGCGCACATCTGGGTGTTTGTTGAGGATTAAAGGTGGCAAAGCGCTGCCCTGTGATTGGTAAAGTTGCTTTGATGTTTTCGTCTGGCTATTTTTCTATCAGTAGGTAAGTAGAATTCAAGGACAGAAAACAAAGTAGTAAAGCCACCTGCTTCATGGCAGAAACAAAAGAGCTCCGTTAAATGGGCTTCAAAAATAACTGAGGAGAAAAAAAATGTAGCAGCCTGAGAGCTGGACTCTTGTATCTTCGACGAGCTAGAGTTTTTGCCTGGGACAAGCTGCTGCTGCTCCTCCTCTCCTGTCTTTAATTACCCAAGTACGAAGGTGTCTCTAATATTAATAATCCATTGTCAGACAGAGATAATGTGAGAGTATTTTTAGCTCCAGAAAGCTTTAAGAGTGGCATAAAGTTATATTTGTCAGCACCAGATCAACCTGATAGAAGGAGAGGCGTGTTAGCGGCATAGAGACACATGGCAGATTTATTACCTCTAGGCGGCGGCTGCTTGTTGGCCTTCCGTTGCTCACAGCTGATGGTGGAAGAGTTGCGATGGCTGACCGTGCCAAATGTTTGAAGGTCCAGAGCAGATTTCTGATCTCCTGCACAGATGGAGGAGACCTCGTGGGGCGAATTTTCCAATCTCCTCTCATGGGAACCCCTAGAGCTTTGGCAGTGGCTTGGAGCAGGAGTGAGAACTCCTTTCCCCTTTGAAACGTTGGTCTTGGGATTCCTGTGACGCAATTCACCAAGCGCTAAAGGGTTCTTTGGGGGCTGGAGGGCTGGGAAGTCGGCCAAGAGGTCATAAGCCTCGTTCTGCACTGGGACTGCTGGTGGTGCTTTGGTTTTTGAGTTTGCCTCAGGTGCTTCTGGTTTGCCTTGGATGGAAGCCTGCACAGGGTCATTCACGCCACTTGCCAAAGTGACAGTGGGTATGTCATGTGGGTGGAATGAAAGGGGAATCTCCCACTGGCCTTTTATCTTCCCCAAGGCTGGCGGCCCTGTGAGAGATAGCGGAATGCCAGCGTTGATGGTGGTGAGAGCAGGAAAGTCTTCATCAGCTGTAAAAAAGGAATCCTGCTCATTGTCGCAGCTCAGCTCAACAGACGAGCTTGGAATTTCCTTTTTCTTCACCTCTTTTGCACTAACCACTGAGTCATTATTGCTGCTGTCATTGGCACAACTTCGCACCCCAGGTAGACTAACAGCATCACTATCATCACTAGAGTAGCTGTCTGAGCCCCTACTTGCATTCTGCTCTTTCTCGCTTCCACATTCATCCCCGGGTAGTTTAGAAGGGTGTAGAGAATCTTCTCTGTCTGGCAGGTGTTGGGTGTGGCCTTCAAAGCAGACAGGATTTGTCACCAGATGTTGAGGTGCAGGTACAGAGCTCTGTGTGCCTGCTCTGCTGGATTGAGAGACCTGCATCTTCTGAAGAGAGTTTTCAACACTCCTTTGTTTGTCTTGCACATCCCTCTCCCGACAGGACTGCGAATTCAAAAACAATGGAAAATACTGCTTGCATTAATTAGCGAGTTTTAGGCGAATACGGATAATGCTATTTTTATTCATGCTGAGAAAAGCAGATGTTATTAGATTTGATTAAAAAACCCTCACCGACTTTCTGTTTCCGCCCGCCTCTTCCTTAATTTGCCTCATCTCCACTTCCAGCACAGGGCTCAGCACCCTTGCGGGCTTGGATAGGCCGTGATGTCTGCGGCCCAAGAGATAAGGGCAAGGAAGGGTGAAGTCAGTGTGGTATTGCTTCTTGTCCTCCTCATAGTGCGTGTAATCATCTGTGTCTTCCTGCTGCTTCTCAGCCCTGGACAGGAAGAGAAACACAGACACGTAGGGCGTGTGTGTGGCAGGGTTAAACAGATTTTTTGCATGTAACAGGCTATCACAGGATAATTACCACCACTTCAAGGTTAGCCAGCTCATGTCGTCTTGTATGCACCTTCTTTTTCGCCCCCGTGAAAAAAATGAGAAAGTGTGATAGCGATGTCACTTAGTTTCCCGTGCATCGTGTGTTAGGCATGCTTTTTGAAGGCGTTTATAAATGAAATGACATTCATTTTCATACTAAATCACTGTGGTGATCATGCATAAAGAAAAGGTGACTTGTATCACGAACATGCCAAAATGGGCTTAATTGGAGATACTGTCAGATTTTCTGCTTTCTGACATCGCATTTTAAGATGCAATAATACACCTCCAGGTGAAATAGGATGTTTTTTGGGGGGGGTTTTACCCTGCATAAGATCCTTCTAACCTCACTGCCCTCACCAACAGGTAAACCAGTTTCCCTAGAAAATAAGGAATCACAGAGTCCATGGCTCCAACCTGTATGTATGATGCATCACCCGCTTCAAAGCATGACTTTTTAATGAGGCTACTCTTTAGTCACCAGCCTGTCGACTGTCGAGCTGCGATGCGGAACAGACGGTCCGGTGAGACCTGGGATGCTTATGATAACGGAGACGTCATGGTAGCTCTGGGCGGAGGGTGAGCAGATGGTGTACATTAACATTATACAGTGGGTTTATGACCGCACAGCAGCCCGACTGATCTCCAATGAAGTCTTGGGATCTTGGTTATAAGTTATAAAGAGGCTACAACTCCACATCCATCCAGTTAATCCATTTATTTTCCCATAACCCTATCTGTTTTAGGCAAAAAAAAAAATGTTATGATTTCTAATATGAGCCTGTGGGCCATTTTAATTAAATAAAATACACAAAATATAAATAGAAACTTTAGACTGGCCTGTAGGTTTAGACAGTCAATCATAATTTTGCTTTTTGGTTAGTCTAGGTTAAAATAAACTACCAAAAATAGACACTTTACCCCCATGTTAACTCTAGCCTTTGACTGATGTTGCCACGGTAACAATCAATGACACTTGTTTTGAGCTAAGGTATTCAATAAAAGACGGGGAAAAAACGTGGCTCATAAATTCTGGTTCACTAACATTGCTGTGGAGAGAGAGCACTAAAATGCCAAAGAGTTT
Organism: Oreochromis aureus; assembly: GCF_013358895.1. Taxonomy (NCBI): domain Eukaryota; kingdom Metazoa; phylum Chordata; class Actinopteri; order Cichliformes; family Cichlidae; genus Oreochromis; species Oreochromis aureus. Next base: position 13,434,946 of record NC_052962.1, read on the forward strand.
TTAGGAGACAGTAGTAACCTACTGGAAACATACAGCAGTGAGGACAGTGCCAGGCCTTTCCAGCTTGCCCAAGGAAACAATCCTGAGCCTGACTGAAGTATTAACAGAAGTGCTGAGACCTGCCACATTAGGAAGTTCCGTCACAGGCTTGCATGGTGTTCATTATAAGCAACAGGAGGTTTCCAGCCCTGTTTGCTGTCACTGTAATCTCTTTTTTTATCCACATTTTTTGTCATTATTATATTCTTTTTGCTGAATTTTCCAAGTAAAACGTCCTTGCAACAACTGAATTCATCCAAACGAAAAGACCAATTTTCTGCCAGCGTAAACAAAGCCAGACAGTTGCATGCTGTTACTTGGTCGGCCATGTTTTTCTTCTTTGGAAAAAAAAAAAGAAAATTGCAATTAATCTAGAATACATTGTATGGTAGCGCTGCTTCAGTCAAAGGTCGAACTGCTCTGCGGAATGAATACACTGAGATAAAATGAACCGGCACTTATATAGTAACTTTCTACCCAGTTGAGTAGAAAGGTACTCACATTCCTCCCTGGAGGAGTCAGGGATCAAGCCAGTGACCTTCAAACCAGCAGATGACCTGCTCAACCACCTGAGCCACAGAAACCCCTAATAACCCTGGGGCTGGACATTACACCACCAACAGACATAGCTATCTGAATGCTCACTATTCCCGCCCCAAACCAGATTTTTTCTGATTGGCTGCTCCTCCTAAACACAAGGTCTGAACAGTAGATGGGAGGAGCTTCTTTACAAACAGCAGAATTTTGAGATGCTGATATAAAAGGAATCTGTTCTCACTGATATCCTAGGGAGTCAACAGTAGGAACGTTATTATTATTATACCGTATGATTATTAATGACTCATAAATTACCTGATCTACTGAACAATAAAGTATTAAACATTTGAATGCTGGGTTTCAATAGTTACTGCTTGTAATCTATGTTAAAGACGCTTGTAAACTCCCAATTATAACTTCACCATCTGCATTATTACAAAAGAAAACAAAAACACAGAATACTGCCTGTACCTGTTGCCATCTCCTATATTAGATATTACAGTGTTAGCACTAATTACTGAGGAGCCTACCGCTTCCCATTTCATCTAAATTAGATGAAAGCACACCCCAGGAACAAAATGATGAAGCTGCTTGAGCTTCATATAGACAGACTGATTAAACCTGGATAAAGTGTGATATGAGACATAGTGGGTTCGCAGTGAGGTTAATTTCATAGCTTATGGGCTTATAAGCTATATGAAGGCATGTTTCATTGCTTATGATGGAGAGGTCAGTTATAGCCTGTATAGCCACAGATAACCCTACCTCTGACTTGACTTGTTGACTGAGGGAGTGTCGTCTTTACTCCCTTGGATTTCCAGTGAACTTTGACCTCTTCCAGGTTTCACCTGGGTAGCTTTGCTCCAGACGATTTCGCACACCACATCATAGCTGTCCCTCGGTGCGTTTGGATGAATCCAGGCGAAACGCGGAAATGGCGCAAATGCGCCGAGGAACTGATTTGGAGTTACTGACGTCCAGTGATCTTCTTCCAGAAGGACCACTTTCCCTCTGCGGTTCGTATACATGGCCATGTCGGTCTTCTTTACAGAGTCCAAATGTGTATTTTTAAGCTTTGTTGGGGGGGTTGTTTGTTTGTTTTTAAAAAGCATGTCAGCATGTTAGGCTGTCATAGCAACCAGTATTAGTTACAGAATTTTAACAATTATCCAGCCGTTGTAAGAATAATCTTCTGAGACATTTCATTTTTCAGTATTTCAGTGTCTGACAAAAATAAGTTGCTGCAACATTTCTCTCCAGTAGATGGAGGGGCCTTCCCCTAGTACATCTGGGCTACATGCATGTAAGGGTTCCCCTGCCAGCTTTAAGCGTAAATATTTTAAGTACAGGAGGCTTCACAATCTCAGTTAGATCTATTTCCTGAACTCCTGGGAAAAAAAAATTGCAAGATTGAAGGCCAGAACAAGCTGGTGAGGATGAGTGAGCAATCCAGCGTTAGCAAAGTTTAATTTAATGTTGCATGAAGACTATTTATGGCCTCCATCATATATGTCGGGGTTGAAGGCCGACGCGCCTTTCATTATCCCAACTGTTTCCACGCGCGCCGCATTATGGAAAAACTAATTATATCGGTCATATGCAAAAGTGGAAATGACATTCAAATTTACTGGCCAGGGTTCCGGCCTGTTAAGCATCAATTTCACGTTTAGTGAGCAGCAAGTGGACTTCTGTGCTAAACTGCCGGGAAATCCCATTGCTAGTCTGAATGGATGAAGACAATGGCCTTGTTGGTGGGCTCCCCTAAATCTTACTGTTACAGATTTGACTAAGGCATATTAAAGGTTTCGTATTATTGTTATTATCATTGTTGTTGTTGTTATGATTATGATTATTATTATCGGGAATGGCAATCAATGCATAGAAATTGGAAGAGAAGTGTTTTAAAGCTAAAACTTATAACTTACATAAGCCCTTAATGAGTTTATTTTGAAATGATGTTCCAGCACAAAAAAATGTGGGTATATGATATGACTGGTGAGGGTAGTGAGGACAGCCAACCGAGAGCTGAGAGAGAGAGAGAGAGAGAGAGAGAGAGAGAGCTGAGAGAGAAAGAGAGCGCGCGCAGAGAAGGAGCAGGTCTGCAGTCGGAATCTTGGGCGCCGCGCAGACCCGAGACGACTCTGTGGCCAAGCGCTGAGATACTGGGAATACATACTGCATATTTCTCTATGTACAATAAGATTGCTGACCACACTCCGGCGTTGGTTGAAAACTTCTCAAACCAGGCGATCTTTCTCGGATCCGGATATCCTCCGTGATTCTAACCAATTCGTCCATCCTTCCTCTGAATTTCGGTCTCATGACGACTTAAAGCGTGGATTACTGGCACCGTAGATGCTCTTATTAACTGGAGATAAATTAGACAGAAGGACAAGTAAGTGTTGCCGGAGAAACTAGAGGAGGAATCTCCTGATTTCTTTTTTTTTTTTCTCTTGACGTGTATCTGGTAATCTCAGTTATATGCGTGGAGCTGGCGAAGGATTTTTTTGTGATTTTTACTCGTGCTGGGCAGATCACTGACCACTTGAATCGCGTCCCCCCCTTTGGTTTGCCTTCCCCTCTTCTTTCCCCCCCTTTAGGTGTGAAATCTATCTTCTCAGACAGAGACTCTGAACCCCTCGGTCCCCGCATGACATGGTTCAGTCCAGCTGCGAGATCCGAGCCTCCTCCATGCATTGGGATTTTTCTCAGCGCCGACACCGAGTGAATCTCCCTTTTCTGACCGTTTGAAAACTCGTCGTGCCTGCCAGACCAGAGAAAAAGCCCTGCCATGACCGCCGCTTCAAATCAGGACGGAGCAACGGGACTTTTGAGGAGACCGGAATGCGCAGGCAGGAAAGGGGACGGAATACGGATTTTTGCTCTAATGAAGGCGGGAGTGCAGGCGCACCATTGGAGCCGGATGCTGTTCTTATATATGGGGTTGCTGGTCGCCTCAGTAAAGGGTAAGTCCCCATCTTTAGAGCTGAAGACATGCAAAATGCAGCAGGCTTACCCCCCACCCCACTCCACCGCCCACCCTTTCCCAATCCCTGACTGAATGCAAATCAGCATCAGCAACACGCAGGCACACGCTCATCCTAAAGGCGCATTTAGGATCAGGCTCGCTCCGATGTTGCTCTTCCACCTCACAAAGTTATTAATAGGTGGCTGGTTGGGTGGCTATTTTCGTTACAAGCGGATCGAGTTTAGAGCTTCCATCCTTCACTCTGTTGATGGGTTTCGTTAAAGGACTGAGCAAAGCTGGGCATTTTGTTAAGAACAGGAGGGGAGCGTTAAATGTGCTGCATGGATGTACTGACGCCGAGTGAATGAGGGCTTCACATGAAACCCTCGCTGTTAGTGCAGCATGTGCTGCATGCATGAGGAAATCCACCGAGGTGGTCGAGCTGATTGTGATGCTGTTCAGAGTCCAAAAGGTGTGTGCGTGTGTGTGCGTGCGCGTGTGCGCGGGCGCACTGTGGGTCATGCTCTTCTTTGGGACTGTTCCTTCTCAGTTCTTCCTCATGGCATCCACAAACATTCTTAACTTGCGAAGCAACCACCCATAAACAGTTTTTGGGTGTAGTTTCTATCTGTTGTCGTGCACCCGCGTGCACGCGTGGGGAGGCAGGCCTAATTAACTTACTCTGGGTTTTCTGCCCTTGATTAATTGCAAATGGAAATCTCGCAACCGGAGCCCGCGCATTCAACAGATTATCATTACTATTAATTTACTTCCACGTCTTCGCAGTTCTGATGTCTTCCTGAAATGTGAGGCTCTGTTACAGATAATCTTCTTCTTCTTCTCTGAGACATGTTACGAAAAGCATATTTAGAGCTCGGGGTGTTTCGGGGAAGAGCCGCAATGATTTTTGCCGTCCCGAGCAGGTCCTTTGGCAAAGAAAGGCAACCGTTTTATCACTGTCTTGGCTCCGTACCAGAGAATGGGCACTATTTTTAGCAAAAGCCAAGAATACTGCCATGGCCACAATATGAATTTGACAGTGAGTCATTGCTCTGTGTTCGCCCACTCATGCCTTTTTTGGACGGCTCATAATCCACAAGTGAGTGGAAATAGGCACATTTTCGGCATCACCATAAACGCACACACTCACACACACAGTGGGCCGTATGGTTTCACGATGTGTGAAAAGTGCGAAAGTGTGCTTTGAGGTTGAGCGTCACCCTCAAATCCTCCCACCAAAATAACTCCCACTCTGTCACCCACGTTTGCTCCAACTTGTGTCATCAACCACCCAAAATTTGAAATAAAATAAAAATTAAAAAAACGTGTTTCAGTGCCGGTGAGGCATAGGTTTATCACACACTCAGCTCAGCTCCTAATGATAGTGACAAATCTCCCTCGACTCTCCCGTGGAGTAAATCTCAATGCAGCTATATTCGGAGGAGACTGCTTGTTTTATTTGCGCCCTGGGAGCTCTTTATTGCCCACTTTCTTGCCGTTTGGCTCTACTTTTGGAGCCGATAAAGCGACTTGAACTTATCGCACATATTTACGAAGAGCAGAGGGGACTAGACTATCCATCTAGCCGCCCACTCACCCACTGTATAACAACCTTTACTTTAAACGCTGTCGATAAATATGTTTGACTCACCACGCGTTGAGGTGGTCTGCTACATCCCTCGGTGCTGCAGCCACCAGCAGTTGCCCCATCCTCCCATTGAGCGGCACCAGAGCCTCACGCTATGCTGAGGGGCGGAGCGGGGGAGTGGGGAAGAGGAGACTTGGAGTTCGTGGCGTTTCTGTCTCCACTTACTTTTATCAAGTGTGGCTCATATGTACACACGCGCATACGAAAGTGCTAACGATTCCGTTATAGGCTGTGTGTGACAGCCAATCTTAGAAGCGTGATGGCTCTTTTACGTCGTCTTCGTGGATCAAGCGGACTTTACTGTAATCTCAGTATCGTCCCAGGGGCCGTTCGAGACAAAGATAGAGACGTGTGAAAGGTTTCTGATAAAAAAAAAAAAGAAAAGAAAAAAGAAAAAAATGAATAGAACCACGCGCTGTCCCCAAGGGATCAAAAGCAGCTGTCCTCACTGGACCCGCCGCTCAATAAGCAGTTATCAGCCTCCATTCATTTGAACGCGTAGGGCAGGGAATGCAAAGGCCGGGGATGGAGCGGGGGGGTCGAGGATGACGTGTCCTCTCCTATCCGGTGAGCGTTTTCGGCTCTCTTAACTCCAAGTCCAGCGGTATTATCATTCGTCAGCGGCGCATGAGACAGCCACTCAGCATGTCCATTTACACGCAAGATCACGCTCTGTCGTGCCCTCCTTTATATAAAGCACGGCGTTGTGCTCATGATGCAACTTGCAGTAATGTTATGAGGACTGGAGGGCTTGATGCTCCTTTCCTTTTTATCTCCTTTATTTTATTTTATTTATTTATTTTTTACTTGATGACATTTGCTTGGATTCGCATGAGGGTCCTGAAGAAAGAGACGGGCTGTGTGTGTGTGTGTGTGCGCGCGCGCGCCCACGTAATTCTAACGTGGAAGAATATGTTTGTGTGGCCAGTCCAAGAAGTCCAACAAATAGAGTACCCTTGATCAAGTCTTTACTATTTTCTTTCAAGTCCAAGAACATTTAACACAAAATCGAGTTTATTCATTTTAAATCCCACTAGAAACAAAGAAACCCTTTAACAGGTTAAACTATGAAAAAAGAGTTAAATTCGCAACTGATCAAATCTGTCTCAGCAGTGAAATCTGTCTCCTAAAATAGTATATCTCATTTTAAATAAGTACAGTTCTTGAATTCACCTCACTTGACACAAGGGGAGCTACAGAAATGACTGTAAGGTGACTTTTTTCAGCACCCAGGACAGCAACAGGTGCCGCCCTATCGGCTACACAGTGGAAATTCTCTCCAGCACCATGGACAGCTCCCCATATTACACCATCGATAAAGGATTGGCTGGCTTCAAAAGTCAAAGCTTCAACTTCTCCAACATTTTTTTCCCCACAGCTTTGAACTCTCAGTTAACACCCCCCCCCTCCTCCAACTGACAGGATCACAGGATCACACCATAAGAGTTTTGCTCTTCTTCTGGTTTTCTATTGTATTTAGATTTAGTAAGCAAGTCCAACAGCAATCGTGTCACAGACTGCACATAAAAGATGGGCTTAGCTTTCACGTCTCAAAAGTGAATCCATTGAGAAGAGCCCTTAAATTTCACAACTTTGTCACCTCCAACATGGGGTGTTTGTTTAAAGGCAACCAGTTATGTAGACCTCTATATCCTCTCTTGATCCATCCCCTCAGTATAACTTTCCTAAAAACATTTTGGTCTTTGTCATCAGTCGTCTTGAATGTAGCATGATATTCATTTAATAAATTATTGTCCCCATTCTAGTTTTTTTAAAAAAGGACTGTAAAGGAGGGTGTGCTTTACGGCTCTTTTGTCATGCTTGGGTTTAAAATACCAAGATGGCAACAGTGAAAAAGACTGTCTTTTATATACAGTCTATGCATCATGCACATTTATTATTTGCTGAGATAGTGTATCAAGCTAAAACAATCAGAAACCATGGCCATGTGAAAATTGAGCTTTGGCTTCTGTTCAGCTGCATCGGCTTAGACAAGTGTCCCAATTTTCCTCCCAGCGAATGCGCGTGCATCCTGCTTCCCCCTTTTGTTTCTCACCTCGCTCTCACCTGTCTGCCTGCAACTCTCAATTTCAAAATCCTCTTCTATCTGCACGCTCCGCTGCTTCCCGTTCTCCCATCTGCTCTCCACATTCGCCGTTGAGCAAAATGAAAAGGAGGGAACAGATGACATGATCAAGTTACTCAAAACTGAGAAACGGTTGTAATGCAAACCAGATGTTTATTGCTTGACTTGAACAGAGGAGAAAAAAAAAGCTGTGTAGTAGAGGGAGAAAGAGAGTGCGCGGTGGTCAAGATGAAGAAGGAGAAGAGGTCCCACTAAGGGAAAAAAAACAGCAGGCAAGAACTGGCTGTGAGGGGAAATAAGAGGCAGAGAGAGGATGCAACTGTTGGAGTAGATGGAGGATAAGCTCACACCAGCTGAGAGATAATCTGGGCCCTATGTTTCTGCGCCTTTTGAGTGCCTGGTGATTTCCTTTTTCTTCAGTAAATTATCTATTTAGAGGGCTCATTTTCTTATCAGGCATCAAGCAGACTCCTATTTCAACAACTAACAGCTTGTAAGTAAGCTTGTGGGCACGTGTATGTGTGAGGTTGGATGAGTTTGTGAGCTGCCACCCCCGTTCACTCGAGGATGATTAGACTAAAGTGATGACAAGCAGGTCTTTAGCTAGTTCAGAAAGTGCCACGGAGAGGCTGTGTGTGCACGTGCCCCGGCGTGCACGTATCTGTAGCGCGCGTGTGTGCACACAGCTCTCAGATGATGCCAGTGCCCCCCACCTCACGAGCACTGTTACTTCCCCACCCACCTGCCGCTGTGTCAACCTGCTCCTCTGTCTGTCTTCCCATCGCTCCTTCTCCTTCTCTCCTCCCTCACCACCTCGTCTTTTCTTCCTTCGTCCTCCTCTCTAGTGATTCATACCGTCATCTTTCTCCAGATGGCCAGAGTTCTGTCACTGTGCTTCGTCACAGTGATAACAGCTACAGTGACTCACACATGCACACAAACACACGCACACAGCAGTTTGGGCACACTTGCATACAACCCTTCCAAAAAAAGAGAAAAAGCCTTCTTAAATGCATTTAAGCCAACTTCTGCATGACCGTCTTCACCAGCTTTTACAAAAGCTCAACACAAAGTAGACATTCAGACTTTGTGAGCATATAGATAAAGGTATAACAACATTCAGAAGATCATATTAATTTAAATTTAGTTTAATTAAATATGATCCATGCCTAAGACCATGATATTTATGGATCTTGTTGTTCGAGTTCTAAAGTCAGTGCTTCACATCCAACCAAAGCCACTGAAAATCTTGCCAACGAAACCATCTGGATTCTTTTTGATATGACTCCCAGCTTGTCGGAGAGAACAACATTAAATTAATAAATGTATATTTTGGCTCATTCACTTATCCAAGGAATATGAGTGGAGCAGTATTGCTCTGTTCTGGCAGTTCTAAGGCATCACGTTCACAGGCTGCAACATACTCTTATGAGTCATTCTATTAACCTGTATTTTTTCTCCGTTGTTCCAGTCGAGCTCCATTAAAGACATTTGATGGGGACTGGACAAGTAATGGTAAATTGGCTTGCTGTATGAGAATACATCAGTGATTTGTGAGGAGAAAGTGGCTGTCATTTCACTTTCCTGCCTGTTCTCTTTCAGCAAACACCAGTGGAGGAGTGTGATTGAAATGGGCATCTCCCATATGTGTAACGGCTGTAACAACAATAGAGCCGCCGTGAGGTTTGAAATGTCAGGAACAAGCGCGTACATGCTAAGTCAATTTTCCCTGCATAAGTAAAGGTGAAATAAACATATCAATAATTCATCGGCACTAGCCATATATCTGTGAACAGCTCGAGCACGGAATCCTCCATCTTGATTCAAATTTTCATCTTGCTGTTATCAGGTATGGGAATTTTCTCCAGCTATGGTAAATCCTCACAAAGTGAGTAATAGACATAGATGCCCTGTCTGTCTTGTATAGACGCAAAGCTCAGGAAGGGATTTCTTTAGCTTCCTGATTTACACTGTTCTTATCAGATATCAGTGATCCCGGAGATTGAAGATTAGATAGTGGGCAGAAGGTATCTTGTCCTTGTCCTTGTCTTTTTCTTCTTTATACTGCTTCTCTCTCTCTATTGAGCATATAGGTAATCTGTCTGCAGACTTTTTGTGGCAGCGAGGCGGGGAAGAAGCAGTAAATGTGTGTGGGAGTGTCTTTTACTCCTACACTTGCTCAAATTTAGATTTTGGTGTAGAAGGATACGTGTTTTGCTCCATCTCTATATTGTAGTCGGTAATGGAAGATAATTCTGTTTGATTAGAGAAGGAGTGTTGTGCACTTCAAAGGAACAGTTCAGCAGCTTGGAGAAAAACACTCTGGTTTCTATTTAATATAAGTTGAAAATAGTAAGTTAAATAAAATTTGAGAAAGCAGTTTGTACATTTTTCATGGTAAATCAGGATAGAAGTTAGCTCTCAAAGTTGGAGAGTATTGATGCTGTCTGCCACGGCATCCCAAAATCTGCCAAAAGCTGCGAGGCTTGCCAACATTCTGACAATCTGATTCACAAAAATTAAAGAAACAACTTGGTGTAAATGGACTGAAAATGGAAGTGCTTCCCATTTCTGCAGCTGAATCACCATCACCATCACATTTTTCTGCTAAGTGCTCTTTTGGGCTGGTATTGACCAACTTTGCCGTTGGCTTTTGGGTAATAATTCAATACATTAAGGTACAAAAAACACATAAGCATAAAAGCCACATTATTGCAATGCAATTGAGCAGATAGTGTGAAATATGTCTTTCTACAGGACGTCGACCAGTAAAATACCACATGAAAAAAAAGGTGACTGCGAGTTTGAATTCAAATCAGGACAAGCCCGATTAGCTACACCAATAATACATGAGATGTTTTTTAAAATTGATATCATATTAATATTAATAGCATAATATTGTTAACTGGAGCACACAAGTGGATCCGAATAATAATCACAGTGATTGAGCTGTCCTAACATAGCGCGCTACAGCACGTCATCCCCCAAGTTGAGTAAATTCTAAAAGGCTGTGCAGCTGCTTGCCTAATTGCTTTATCAGTATTTTAAATAACAATTTATTGGTTTGTTAGTAGAGGTAAACCATACAGCTGCAAATGATATCTCTAGGAAATTTGTTAAAACTCTGTAAAAAAAAAAAAAAAAATGATATATATATATATACTAATAATAATAAAACATAATAAAAAAACTGAACAATGATTTATAGGTGATTGTAGCTCACAGGCAGTAGAAGTTTTTTTGTTGTTTTTTTTTTTGGGGGTTGGTTTTTTTTTTTTGTTTTTTGTTGTTTAGCACAAACAAAATTAAGGGCATTTTCCACCCTTTTTCAATTAGTTATTGTCATGGCAACTCATTGGCAACTCATAGGTGCAAAAGCGGCCGAGTGTGGAAAGTGTTTTGTAGAGTGTTGGCTTTTGGCTTTTCTACCTTTCCAAGTTTTTAACCACCTGCTTAAACCCTTGCTTTTCTACCATGTAACTGCATCATTAATTTTTTATCCACCGTTTGGGCATCCTGTCATATGGAGTGCGGTTTATATTTGGGTCAAACATCATCATCTGCTAGTATCTTTTCATATTCGACAATGTGTTTTTGAAGAATTTGTTGTTCCCACCTTTAGCTGATATAGTTTTCTTGGCTAATTTGCAAATCGGTCTGTTTTGTTGGAGTTTGTTAAAGCAGCTCTGTTTTTAGGTACTAAATCATCATTGAACCTGGCACATGGCTCTCACTCTCAGACATGTTTGGGCTTGTGTTGTTGGTCATTGTACAATGGAAAATAAACACATGGCCTCACTATATCATTGGCATTTTGATAAGCTGCTTTTTTATCACGTGAACATTTATATGGGAGGTGTTATATCACAAATCGCTGGTTCTTAGTGGATATTGCAGGCTCTAGTTGCATAGGTGACTCACTCCACTGTAGTAGAGCACAACTATTGCTGCTATATCAGTATCAGCACTTATAATGGCTGATAAATGAAAGTGAACAAAGTAAAGAAAAGACAGGAGAAACGCCCTTCAGCCATGTGATGAGTTTTGGTGTTGCAAGGTTTGTCTACTAGGGCACTCTGCAGCCTCCCTGTTAGCAACACATTTGGAATGCCATAAACACAACAGCTAAACAATCTGAGCAGAGCTGTGCAAAAACATTAGCAAGTGATCCATGGCTTTATACGACAATAAAACAAGATTATTATTGCATCACCATATTATCTCAGTAAGGGCTAATAAATAACTACATGCAACAAGTGTTAGGACAAACTGTTTCTATCTGTGATAGAAAAAAGATATTGGCCAATATATCTGATTTTTATATCATCAAGTATCTGTTTTGATATCGATATTAAAACTCCTATCTACTCTGGAGATAGGATGGTGCTACTCTAGTCAAGGGCATCTTTTGCTTCCATACTGGCTTCAGTTGCTCTATGGGAGCCTAAAACTTGAACTTACCCATCTCAAGGTACTACTGTTTATAATTTCTGCCACACATCTTCAAATGTGAACTTTCTGGTCTTTCCTGGTATTTACACTCTTCTTCTCCCAAAATGTTGAATCGTTCCTTTAAGAGAATATTGTACTTGAGTTTGTGGTCAAAGTTCTTCAAGGCTAACACATTCCATTGATTTGTCCGCTAGACTTAGTTACCCTCAGTTTTTGGGGGTTTTTTTTGGTAAGCAAACCCAGTTTAACCTGTTGTTACCACAGGTTTTCTTCTGCTTTGTGTTACAGGTTCTGCTGAGAAAATAAATTCCTAATGAGAACAGGTGGGGGGAAAATATCCCTTTAAGTACTATTTAAGTGGACGAGAGCCATGGTGAAAGAGGACACAGATTCTTTAAAAAACTGTTAGTTAGAATTATTTCTTTACTCATGCTTGGTCTATTTTGATATTTATTTATTTTTTAAAAACTAAAAATTAATGATATCCGGTATCAGTGCAAATTAGATGCAATCTTGTGCCTGAAGTACATGAGAATAATGATTTAATGGTTATTTAATTATTTTAACTTATAATCCAGGACTTAGATGCAAACTGCTAAAACATGTTTTTCTTTCTCACGGTCTAAACAAGTTAATGGTTGTAATTTGCACATATCTGTGGGTTTAAAGGCTCTAAATCTAACACCTAAAGCAATGTGGAAATCCAGAGTCTATGTAATGTAATGAATAGCTGTGACATTTTATTTTATTTCACTATAAATTCTAATTATGTGACTGCGATGCACGCAGCCCATTGATTATGAATGTGGTCCACAGTTCACTTGAGTCTTCCTTGGGGGGCTGTTAGGCTCTGAGTTGAAAGGTTAAACTGCACCACAGTTAGCTGAAGGGAGGCAGATTGATCGTCTGCTCATCCGTCTCTCAGTGATAGATGGAATAGTCCTGCTGGGACATTCCTGACCTGACCTTTGGAACGGTGCTTCCTCTCTGGTTTTAATATACATTACTCACAAAGGATTGAATGCTCACAAATGCCCACTCACTATCTGACAGACACGCAAGCATCAGTCTTGCCCGGAAGAATGGTGTAAAAAAATGCAACATGGTCACAACATTATTCCACCTCCTATGGATGCTATTGGTCCTGAAAGTGTAATTTCCCCTGATTTCTCATGCAATGTAGGTGCAAATGCACTGGAGAATGTGAGTGGGATTATCACTGCAGAATATGTGGGGTCTAATGTAACTCAAAGAGCTGAGCTCAAAGATGTGAGGAGAATGACAATGAGTTGATAATTGACTTTCGCTGTTTCACACATTAGACTCACACGTAATTGTGCTTTTCTCACCCCCCCAAGAAGACCGGGAAATAAAATTGAAATAATTCGAGGAGCGCACATGTGTGTGTACATATGTCTGAACAGAGACATGCACCATGCGCACACCTGTGCAGGGTAGAGCGCGCTCAAGTATGAAAAAATGCTTGAAGACAGGGATTTGTCTTTATGTGTGCTTTCCTGTTACACTGTTGTCATGGGAACAGCATACAGCTTCTGTGTCAAGAGCAGTGAATGACACTGAACTGCACTTGTTTTCTTTTCTTTTTATTCATCCTCCACTCATTGCTAAAAATGCAAGTGTACGTACAGAGCTTAAGGACACATACGCAATTCATCGTGTTTTGTAAGGGAGGCCCATTTGCACCCATGTAGAATACACTGATACGCTAGGAAAGACAGAGGTCTTTCTGAAAGCGTAGAATATCAACTGTATCAGCATGTCTTTGACTCTGAATGGACTATTTTCTATTGATTAACTTAGTGCGTAGGTTGCTGAGGAGCTCTGTTGCTCACAGTAGCACCAACTTTCCGTGGGCTGTTGGAATGTACTGATAAGAAAGTGAAAAAAAATGATGAAGACTACCTAAAACACTGATCTCTATGGAAAAGGTGCTAAAATCCTCGTGAGAGATGGGCTTTTTTTTCAGGGGGTGGGTAGGTGGCTGTTGTGCAGGTCCTTTTGGCTGGCATGGTAATACTGCTGGTTAAATATGACCCAGCTGGAAGGAACTGCCTGGCTCTCCCCCTTCTCTTCCTCTCTGTCTGAGAGAACACATGCTCCATTGTGCTTCTTTTGCCAGCCCTGATAACAGGCAGGAATGTTTGCATGCATTCATGCAAATGTGCATTTCTGCATGCATCCCTCTTCAGTGTCTTCTTAGTATCCAGCCGCTTTCTTCAGCTCTTTAATCTTTGGCTTAATCTTTGCATGTGGGCGCTGTTTGTTTTCTTACCCCACAAGTTTCAGCCTGCAGCTACGTTGCCTTGACAGTGAGTTTTTGTGGGCTTTCTTGCGCGTGTCAGTATTAACTTTGTGTGCCATAGGCATCAACAGATCCTTTCATAGAGCTTGCAGTGGGGATGTTGCAACTAGGACAACACTGCATCATTAGCACTGGTATTCTTAGCGTGTGTTCCCTGATTTACAGTTGAGAGTGTGTGCTAACAAATGTATTCACATATCAGTTTCCTTGAGTATCCACTCACAGAAATCACTGCTGTATTTTGACCTGATGCATTCATGCAGCAGGAAGCCATTCCAGCCTTTGAATGTGCACCATTATGGAAATGGAAACTTGTTTGTTTTTTTTTTCTTTTAAGGAAAAAACAATAATTACCATTCAGCCCAGTGGAAACAACCTGTGGAAGGGAGGGCTGAGAGGGACCAAAGCCTATCACTAGCACCTTCCACTGCATTTGGCTTGCCTGTTAACGGCAGAAGGTGTCGTCCAGGCATAGACATTAGCCAAATGTATGGGGGTGAACCGGATCGCTTAGCTCGCACATTTCCATTTTAATGGCGGCCATTGCAAGGTTAATTCAGATGTGATGTGGTCAAGACGTGCTTACGTGCTGACACGTCAAGAGACAAATGGTGGTGCTGAGAGGATCCATGGGGCGGAAGGGTTTATCTGTCCACCAGGGAGCAGTTATCGGTACACACACACACACACTAAACAATTGTTTTTTGAAGTGTACTCATGGGCTAAGTTAGATGTGGAAAGGCTACAGTAATACAAACAATAAACACACTCAAAAGGAAGCATTTCTTTAGTTTGAAATTTTTATTCCAGCTGGATGCTTTTTTTCTATAGACTGCCTCATACTTACCATATATAGTATGTTTTTACTTTGTCTTGGGAAAAATGAAAAGGCTGAACTCATATGGATAAATGTACCAACATTTAACACCAACAGGAGTCGTTCCGCCATGGAAACTCAGCACACAGTTTTTGTGCTGAAGCTAATGCCAGTCAAGGTCTGGAGCTTATTTATTGAATCAGCAGAGTGTTCACAACTTTTATACTATGTAACTTTATGTGGTCTGCTTCTTCATGGGTGAGTTTGTAACAGCTGTCTGGTGATGAAGGAGCGGCTAGCAGGTCCAGCAGGTATGCTGTGGAGGTTAGCTGGACAACTCGGAGGCCAGTCAGTTAGACAGGACAACAGACCTTTATTTGGCGATAACAGAACAAGACCATACAAGCCAGGTCTCCACGTCTCTACCCTATTCGTACATACACATGCCGGGGTTAGGTAGTTGCCTGAGCCAGCCCGTTACAATGGTATGGTCTCTCTAAACAGATGCACGGTGAACAGCATGCTCGGCTGTAATGGCTGCCGCTGCATTCACACTAGGAGACTCTCCAACTACCACAATAATAGAACGACACCCCCTAGTGGTGCTAGGGGGGTGCAAATGCCTGAGTTCACAGATTAAGAGTTGAGACCCAGAGTATGTGATGGAAAATATGGAAAAGGAAATCCAAAACTCCTTCTACTGAACTGTACCTCACCACCATTTCACTTTGTTCATGAAAGTGATATGTCAATGAGAGGCGCATGATAGCGACTGCGTGACAGGATGTAAACAATAGGAACAGGAACATTAATGGCATCCCAGCGCAGCCCAGCTTTAATGTTAGCTAGCTGCCTGCTTCTTCTAGACAGATGGATCGAAAGCACTGGAGGCAAAGAAAATATATATATATATATAAGTTTGATTGTGGGGAGTTAAAGTGTCCCTTTAAACTTGGAACAAGACTCATTCTCTGAAACTGCATTCATCTTGCGCAACATAAGACATAAAACACTTCTATTATTGTCTGGAAGAACAGGATGCTCTCTGCATCTTTGTCTTTTGTCCAAAGGCAGTCTTGAATCATAGATGGGGAGACAAGAGAGTGATAGAGAGAGAGCGAGGGGATAAGGAAACAGAGAAAAAAAAACTGATGGGGTCCAGAAAGAAGATTTGCACTGCTGTATTGCCGGTATTATTTGCGTCTTTATGGCATTATGAGACTGTGATGTCGGGATTGTGTTCACTTTGATGAAATATCCTCCCATTCATAGTCACTGTGGAGAGTGTAATTGTATCTCAGCAGAGGAGTTACATGCAGACATCAGACACTATACTCACCCAGGGTATAGGGATTACACTCATACATGTGTAGACAAATGATACCTCCACACACAGGAACGTGTATATGCCTGTCTCTCTTTACTTGCACAAACGAACCCATACACACACGCGCACACGCACACATGCCACTGAAGCCTCCCCCGAAATGGACCTCTAGGTTTTGCCAGCAGTGCAGATTAAGCGCTATCTTGCTGTGAATGTCACACTGGCTGTCTGTGACCTCAGCAAAACAGGTAAAAAATATTCCACCTTATATAGTGTTCTTCCTCTGTCCCACACATTCAGCCCCCCCACTGCCCCCATTGGCTGGTGTCCCTTCTCCCGTCGCCCTCACTTGTTCTTTCTGGCAAACGTTCATTCCTCGCTGCTATTTTTTATTTCCCCGCAGTTTGGACCTCATTTCACCTTTGCTTCTATTATTCCTCGCATCACGTCTTCCAAATCTATTTTCTCATATGTCCATAGATTCAGTCTGCTTTGTGTCTGTCTGCCCCACCGCCCGTTCGCCCTTAGCCCCGCCTCTTTCTCTCTTTCCCTTTTGGTTTCTTCTTGTCTCCTTCCTCTCAGAGGGGTTGCTGTCCTGCCCGAGTGCAGCACGGTGACCATCGATTCATCAAAGTGTCACAGCGCGCCACCACAGCTCTGTGTGTCTGCTACTGAACAACTGCACCAGCAAAGCAAACAACAGCACCTGCACACAAACACAGGCGCAGGTAGAACCTGGAGTGCTGCCCCAGCAAGGTCACACCTCTCCCTGTACACTCATTTGGCAGCCTGCGCACCGGAGATGCTAAGTGCCAAGTGGATGCTGCCAGTGGCACAGCAGGCTAAGCAGTGGACAACATATCTGTTGAACATCCACACAGTTAACATTCCACTACAAGCCTTCTCTAAACAGTTCCCAATGGCATGATGGAAGATGAAATATGCTAAGCACTTAAAAACGATGGCCATTTCCTAATTGCTGAACTAGCATCTCTGCTGCTCTTCGGCATTCACTGGTTCACCAGAATTTACACAATGTGAGAAAACATGACCTTCTTACTTTACCGGTGGCTAAAAAAGCACCGCCAGCAGTGTCTTTATGGGGTCTTTATGGTGTGTCAGTAGAGTCAACTGCAGGATGGGCTCTTCCCTG
This sequence comes from Oreochromis aureus, assembly GCF_013358895.1. Taxonomy (NCBI): domain Eukaryota; kingdom Metazoa; phylum Chordata; class Actinopteri; order Cichliformes; family Cichlidae; genus Oreochromis; species Oreochromis aureus. The sequence goes on from NC_052962.1 coordinate 13,452,296, forward strand.
CAGATTTACACCGAAGGCCTTCAGAGTAGGTCACCAGCTCCCAGATGCTAATTTCATAATGCATCCTGGGCAAGCCTTAAATAATTCATCCAAACCCCAAGTGCAGGATCCACTTAATCAAAGGCTCCAGGTTTTCAAAGAACAGGGACAGCAGACTTGCAGAACCTCGGTTAACCTCACTTGAATCTTATGATGACCTTTTTTTCTGCAGTTGCGCATAATTTAGAATGAGCATGACCGCAGGGTGCAGCAGAAACATCTGGCAAGTGTCCCTGTTATCACCCCCCCCGATATGAAAATCAAACTCGATAATGTTGCAAATTGGTCCTTAATGGCCAGAGAAGTGCATTTTCAAGCGCCTGTTTTTTCTACAATTGAATTCTGAGTCTGAGCCTGACCGTTTTTCATCAGGAATATAACTGTTTTTGGCTACAGCCAGAAAAAAAACAGCTTCTCGTAACACTCTAGCTTGGTCTTTTGTCCAAGATTGTATGCATCATTATCAATTTAGGAGTTGGTCAATTGGCACTGCTGCTTACAATTCAAAACAGCATTTAGCAGAGCTCTGGCAGCAGACATATCCTCCATCATTATTACTTTTTCTTTTCTTTTTTTTTTGCTTCGCTTAATTGTGTCCATAAAACACAGAGCCTGAGTTCCTGCCTGGTTGATCACCTGTCGTTCATCAACATGTGCAGCGTGCTTCATGCTGTAATGGCGTGTGCACTGTGTGTGAAAACCTTTTATTTAGCTGCAGAACACACTCTCTTTGTAATGTTTTCACTTCAGCTGGTAGCACCTCAAGAGTCACGAAATCAATTATTTCTTCAATTTGATGCTGAAAGTGATTAATAACAATTCAATCGCCCTAACCTTCCTGGTATTGTTTTATAATACAGTCCACTCTACTCATCTTTACTCAGTACAATAGGTTGGCAGACCCTTTTGATCCCCATCAAGCTCTGCAATCTGTCTACTCTACAGTGTGAGCTCCTGATTGGCATTGTCTAACTGAGGCGCTGTAATGAGGGAGATGATGAGGAGATTATTGACTGGGTTGTGGGTAAGAAAGTCAGGTGGGAGAGTTAGATGTGGGGGTTTTACCTGGATATTAGTATTGACCTGATGGTAATTGGGAGGCTGGATGCTCACTTCCTGAGCCTATTTAAAGGCTTTAATGAAAAATCAGATGAAGATAGCTCTCACTTTGATCCTTTTTTGTTCTTCTCTCTTGATTCTTCTTAAAGAAGAGGGATAAAAAGAGTACATGATTTTACACATCCCATGAAGTCACTTACAGATTGAAACTCTGGATGCACCATTAAACGTGTAGTTTAATTCTGTTCCACGTACGTTAATTCTTGTCTGCGTACGAGTGCACTCACATTAGCATCTTTTGGAAGAGGTCAAGCGCACATGAAGCACTGAAAAGTGACGGTGGAGAGGCTTCTGCCTGTTTTTAGACCAGACAGGCCCTTGGGAGTCAACAGCGGCATGACAGATACACTGTGACTGGATTAACCTCGAGCTGCTGCCAATGCCATCCAGACAGCCTATATCTTAACCTTCTGAAACTATCTGCTTTTATCCTTCTCCCCCCAAAAATGCATTTCCTCTACCTGGGACAGAAAAATATGTTTGTATCTGTGTGTGTGCATGTGCTTTTGGGTGGGTGGATGTTTTTCCAGTAGCGATTCAGGATACATAAACACCTTGACGTGGTGTGTAGCCCCTGAAATCTTTGACATTCACTTTGATTGTTACCATGAGATCAAATGCAGCATTTGCTTGTCCAGGTAACCAATAACAAACCCACTTTTTCAGGTTTGTTTGTTTTGTTTTTTCAACTTTGAGTGAAACTAAAACATATTTTTGTTAAGCCCCTCCCCTTTTAGTCCCTTTAGCTGCCTTCATGCTTGGTGCCTTATTACCTGTAAATCCCTGCTGCATTCTCGGACATGATGCATATTTCAGAGTGAAAATATAGACAGATTTTGGGCTTTGAATTTTCCCTACCCATCAGAGAATGTGCACAAAGTAGAACAGAGTCTATATGCTTCACAACCATTCAATAAAGGCTACATGTCCACCTCCACCCCACCCCCACAACCCATCAAAGCAGCCTCTACTTTTACCTGTCTCAAAGCTGCGATGTGTTTACTCAATAATCCTTATTTAAACTGTCACTTTTTTATGCCCTCAGGTAGCATGCATTGATTTATCACAGACATTTGCCCTGTTTGTCTGTGCATACAAATGAACAAAACAAATATATTATCTACTGCAAGTCTTGCATTCAGGTTGTTGAATAATGTGGGTTATCCAGATAACAGATGTCCTGCAATTATACTCTCCTAATTACATTTTAATCAGGCTACATTATGATGCAGGTTTTTTGGCTGAAGTGAACAAAAGGGAAATATACTTCATTTCTATTAACAGCATGTGCAAGGATATATTCATTTAGCTCACTTCTGTGTGACCACGAATATGTTCATACGGTACCAGATTCCTGATGTAGCACAATTATCTTAACATTTAATCACAATCCTCTTTTTACAACAAGGGGAGGGATTTAAATCTGACTGTTCAGATTTAGTGTTCTTTGGGGGGTGTTATGGTTTTTTGACATAAAGAAAATCCTCGCCATATCCATCTCTTCTGCTTATCCAATTTAGGGATCCAACCAGTTGCACTCACATTCACACCTATGGACAATTAAGAAACATCAGTTAACCTTTTCCCACTCACTGCATGTCTTTGGACTGGAGGAAGCCAGAGTACCCGCAGAGAACCCACGCAAACTCCACACAGAAAGATCCCATCCTGATGGTGAAATTGAACTCAGGACCTTCTTGCTGTGAGGGAAGAGCGCTAGTCGCAGCTTTTTATATATCTTTTTCAATTATGCATTGCAAGTTTGATTTAAAAAAAACAAAAGAAGAAGAAAAAAAGCAGGTATTGTAGTGGCAGAAAATTACAATCATCTCCATTCTGTTTTTTTACAGGCTTATCTTTTTTTTTTTTTACAATGTTTGAAATCAAATTAATATCGTTTTAAGAGGCACCTTAGCCCAAAACCAAACTCCTACATTTTCCACCAGCCTGTAGTGTTATTTCTCCACCTGGATTTTTTTTTGTGTGGTTTGCTTTTGCTCCACAAGGCAAGTGGTCATTAGCTGTGGCCATTCATTCCATCATATGGCTCTACCGAGCCCGGCAGGTGACACCAAAATCATCTAGACAGAGGAAAAGTGGTATAGACCGGGGGGAAATATGGAAATTTGATTTGGGAATAATGTGCCTCTTTAACTATTGAACGTTATGTGTATAAACACAGTAATTTGTAAATTAACTCTGAAAGCACAGACAAAATGCAGAGTTGCGCATAATATAGCTAGTGCAATGACACATCATTCCTCATTAGCGATTAATTACAGCCAAATCCTAACATTGATTAAAAGTCTCGGCTGTGCTCAGATCAGTCGAAGACAAGTCATTTAGCTTGGGGATTGAAAACACTCACAGACACATAGACAACGCTTCTTACATTCACCCCGAGCCTTGTACGGATACAATTAAAATCTCAGATTGAAGGCGGTTTAAGTGGCTGCTGAAAAAAAAATGCAAGATGAGTTCAATTAATGTAGCAATCAAGTACGTCTCCTCCTCTCCCCTCTCGTTGCCTCGACTCCTCTTCTCGAGCTATGTCATGTATCAACGTGGGAACCTATTATTAATGTGGTGGTAGGACCAGCGCTGTGTGTGATGAACAAGCGTGTGATGATGGAGGTGGTAGAGGTGGGGAAAGCTGAGAGAAGGGGGGCGAGCCATTTAGCACTGCAATATTAATGGCTTATGCTGTAGGTGATAATGGATGTTGCTGCATTTGGTGCAAAATGTTTGACTGTGGATGTGCATTTGTATAATTTCCTTTCTTGAGTGTAGATGAGTGTATTTTTTTTTCTTTTTATTTGGAGAATCCTTAACGCTTAAGCACTCTGCTAGCTGTTCTGCTGTAACGTGTCTTTCAGCCTTTTAATAACTGAATTTTTCTTTTTCTCTCTCTCTTTCTTCACAGCTCAGAACTGCAGTTACACATTACACAATCCCAATGGGACAATAGAAAGCCCTGGATACCCTTACGGCTATCCTAACTATGCCAACTGTACATGGGTCATTGTGGCGGCGGAGCACAACCGGATACAGCTGGTGTTTCAAGGCTTTGCCCTAGAGGAGGACTTTGACATCTTGTCTGTATATGATGGGCCGCCCAGCCCTGGAAACCTGCGAACAAGGTAGTTTATTTTGTGTATGTTCTGAAAAAGCCTCACTAGAAGCACACATTACTATTTGGCTACCATATTGGTAACACAGTTAAGCAGTTCTGTAAAAGAATAAGGGATGAGCCATGACTTCAGTTTCAAAGACATAAAGACTGCACATATAGATGCAACAGAGGTTTGGTGACTGTGTATTTTGAATGAGGATGAAAAATCTAAAACTAATGAGTGTTCATTAACGACTCAATCCATTGTGCTGGCTTCTCTTACCAAAGAACAAATTCCATGTTAATTTATATTATGGATGTGGCTTGCCAAAAAAGGTGCACTTAACATCATGTTTACTGTAATTATGAATAGATATGCCTGACCACTCATTTTACACTGCTGGGAAATCTGTGTGGATACATCGAGGTTCAGTGTGGTTAGCGTTCAGTGATGCGCTTCTACATACCTTGGTTGAAACGAGATGTTATTGAGTTACTATTACCTTGATCATACTCTGACCTCTGACATCAACAAGGCATTTTCATTCAGAAACCTGCCGTTCATATTTTCTGTTTCTGAACCACTCTCTGTAAATATGCTTGTGATAGAAACTTCCAGTAGATCAGCAGCAGTTTCTGAAATGCTTAGACCAGCCCATGGGGCACCAACAAGCATTCCAGCATGTCATGTTTAAAGCCACTTAAATCATAATTTTTTTTCTCATTTTGATGAACACTTTGAACTTCACCAGGTTTTCTTGACCATGTCTGTGGGTCTAAATGCACTGAGTTGCTGTCATGTCATTGGCTGACTACATACTTGTGTTAATGAGCAGTTGAACGGGTGTATCTAAAAAAGAGACTGTATGAGTGTCTGTATTTGGATTAATGCAAAATTGAAATATCAATGTTGCATTTCATTTAAGTTAAATGAAAAGCATTTAATACAATCTGTTCTATATATCAGCACCAAGGTGGCACAGAAGTTGGCATTGTTGCCTCACAGCAAGAAGGTTCTGGATTTGAACCTGCCTGTGTTTTCCCTGTGCCTGCAGGTGTAGATGTGAGCTTGATAAACCTGATCAATAAGATTAGAAAAGTGTTCTGTCCCAGTCCATTTTCAAGTGTATGAATGACAAGTACCCTGCAGCCTTTTTGAAAAGTCAATTTTGGTACTGCTACATTAAAGTACCAAAGTGTCACCAGAGGTTCAAAACTCACTGAAGTACAAATAAGTACCGCTCGTTACGGGTGCATTAGTGCTCCATTGACAAGCTTTGGTACTTTTTGCCCAACCACTCACCCCTTTGAATGCTCAGATTTCGCTTCAAAAACGGTGCCACGTTCCCAAATCCGTGTTAATGCAGCCACTACAAAGATCTCGAGAATCTGAAATGAAAACCCTGATTTTAATCAATTAAATTGTACTTTTCGAGTCGTTTGGCCTCAAAGGTAATGATGACGGCAATGGACAGGTAACTGGAAAAGAGGGGAAATTATCAAGATTAAAATCAGTGAAGCATTCAGAAGCAGTCGGAGCAGACTCTTTGGTGACTAATACAATACGGACTCTGTGGACCCTGCGACGGCATCCGGGGTTATTCCCTGGGATTCTGGGCACATTTTATGCTTCAGAGCTTCTCACAAAAAGAAATAACTTCTCACTTGGGTGTGGAGACTCAAACAAACAATTTCTGAAACAACTTCCTCCAGTTCAGCCAATTTAATACCCTCAGAGAATCCTGCCTCGTGCTTTCCCGTGAAACTCAGACAGTCCATGTTTGGTTTTGAGATTTTAGAAGTAAACATTCTATTTATATCAGCCGCAATTATAAAAGATAGAGCCGGAGAGCTTCAATTCATTGATTCAATGAAGTTTATTTTGGGATATCGCTGCTTGCAGGCTATCTAGCTGACCTCTTGGCAGCCCTCTTGCTAACACACTCACCTAATTAGAGACAATTTCACCATTTGATCAATTAAAGCCACACCGAAAAATGCTTTTAATTCCTGTCACCTTCTGCTACGAGCTTGGCCTCGCAGTTTAAAGCGTATAAAAGCCCTCTGCAGACATATGGCGCTCTTGTCACCGGCACTGTTTCGAGTCTCCGTCGGGCCTTCTCTGTTTTACCCGTCGATATGTCTCTCTCTCTCTCTAGCTCTCACCCCCGCTCTGCCCCTTCCCCTCCCCTCCTCTGCATCTCTCATTTTGTGCCAGTGGTGCCTCTACAGCATCTCCCCACAGAAAGCAAATGAAAGAGAGAAGAAAATCCATTATGGATTGGTGTTGCCCTGTTCTCACCCAGCCTTTCTGCTGTTTGGACTTCTGGGCCTTGTTGTATATTGATGCTCCGGCGGGACAGAGGGGTGGGGGTGGGGAAGGAGGGGAGGAAGCGTTCTTCTCTTTCTGTCAAAGTCCTTTGAAAATAAGTGAAGGAAAAGAAAATGAATTTAAAAAGACGATCACAAAAAAAAGTTGGGGGAGGGGGTCGAGGAAACAGTGAACGAGATGGAGACTCAGTGAAGTTTTTGCTGGGGATTTTGTTTGTGTTGACTTTGATGAGTTCCTCTCCTTTCAAAAGAGGCATCTTGTAATAACGTGAGACTTCAGACTGTATCTTTTAGTGAGCTCAGGATTAAGCTAGCAAGCAGCTTTTACCAGTCGACAGCCGTCTGTCAGAACACACTTGTATATTTGCGCTGACACCCCCACGCGTGCGTGCATTTTCCTGCGCACGCAGACGCACACGTGATAATTTCAACCTTTTCTCTGTTCTCATCTCCCATTTGTGTCAGAGGTAATTTTCCTCCCATCCTCCTTGCTCTTCGCTCTCTGTTCCATTCACACCTATTTTCAAAATTCTTATCTCTTCTTGCTGCTCTCCATTTTGTGTCTTGCATGATTTTTTTTTTTTTTTTTTTGCTGGGTTTGATCAGTGCTTTCTGTGCATCACTGTGTGGCCTTTCAAGCTTTAAATATTTTCTTTAATCTCAAGTCGTCATCAAAAAAAATGAAATAAAAAAATGTTTTCCCTAATTTCATATTCTAATGATCACCTTTCATTTCCTATTCAAAGCAGTCACTCTGTGCTGGATTTGTTTATTTATCCATTAATTTATTCGCTGCTGTCACAGCAAAGCCAAGAAAAACGGTGTTATCAGGGGAACGCTGGGTTACAAATCAGCTATGTATACGCGTGTGTGTGTGTATTTCAAAGTATATATGCACTCTGGTGTGTGTGTGTGTGCGTGGGGGTGGGTGGGTGTTTGCGAGCGTGTATTCTCCTGCAGTAGTTGCTTTATGAGTCACTGCCACTCCTTAAGAAATGCATATGTGAGTCAGTCTGTTGCTGCAGCACTTCATTAAACTGCCGATCCCAACTGATACCTGGGAAGCAGACAGAAAACTCGAAGGACGTTTCAGGTGTTTGAAAAAGAAGTGCGCAGAAATAAGACTCACTGATTTAAATCCCACAACGCAAGCACGAGCTGCTGCTGGTATTTGACTGCTGTTAATTAAACAGAGGATTGCATTCCAAAGGCGAGGTGATTAATTGGTTAAGTTCATCGTGGGTTCTCGATGGTGTGGTGGAAGTCGTCGTAAAAATTGTTCAACATTCTCTTTAAAAATGAAAAAGAATGAATGAAACCATGAAAGAGAGATGTATAGAATTTTATAGAGAACCATATTTATATTGCATATTTTAACCCATTTAGCTGTTTTCAATCGTTTTCATGTACACTGAATTCAGAGCTGGAGAGATTAAAGTAGCTTAGCCTGAATAGTAAGAGTCGTTCTTTTCAAAGTAAGAACAAAAAAGAAAAGAATTCAAAGTTCAAGGTTGTATCACATGCTATATGACTGGACAGCGTTAGGGGTTAAAAGTGTAGGTTGCCACAGACAGCCAGTGCACAGATCTCTGTAGGCTTAGCCTATTCCAGCCCTATATCCTGTCTGTGACAACAATCCCCTTGTTAAGTGACATCGTATTGATCCTGCTTTGGATCTCGGCCTCCACCAGGCCAGTTCAGTCCATGCTGTGCTCCTTAACTGACACTATCCCCCCAAAAAACAGCTCACCTTTCCACTATTTCTTTCTTTTTTCTCTTTAGCACTCTTTATGGACAGCATGGCTTTAAGTTGTGCTTTTAAAAAAGTGACGGCGTATGGTCTACTACAGCCAGCAGTTTCCTCAACTTTTATGAAGATTAAATATTGAGGGTTATGACTTTTTGTAGACATAAAATATTTCAAACCATCCAGCATTTTAATGGCTAACCTCTTGTTGTGGACTGTGTCATCTGACGCACTCTTTTGACGGCAGTTTTGTCCATTTTCTGTGTTTTCTTCTTGACATATGAAGCTGCTTGCCTCCGCCAATCATTCATCTGCAAGTGCAATATATCACTGACTGATGCTTAACACGCACTTCTTTTAAGAATAATTCAACCATAGCTAGCGAGTTCCTGTGCTTCTGTGTTTCTATTAGTCTAATGATAGAACTAGACATGCTGTGGCAGATCATTTTATTGCACAAATAGGCCAGTTGTTTTCATCTGCTTCCAGTCTTCATGCTGATACTATGCATCCATCCATCCTTCCATCCATCCACCCATTTTTACTTCTGCTTATTGGAGGCCCCGGCCAGATGGTTCATTCAAACCTTCTTGCTGTGAGGCAACAACACTAATCACCGTGCCACTGTGCTGCCCGCTCGCACCATCACTGCAAATAAATGCTAATTAGATTATAATTAGATCAAGACTAACCTTTTCCTAAATGTCTATACCTTTTGTACAAAGTAGTAAGATAGCTGGTTTAAAGCATACAAAAATCAATACGGATATTTCTATTTTATTGCTGCTAAATGACATTTAAATTATCATTATGAAATCTTTCCCTAGACTCCACTAACGCCGGGTGACTTGGGTTAAACAGAGTCTGTGCTTTTACAGCATAGCAGTCAGAGAGGCCTTCCAAAAGTTAAAGCATCACTCAGCTGACCTTATGTGAGACTGAGCCTCTACGGCCTCACTCATTGTCACTATGCACAAAAGTGCACATTTCTCACTTGTAAAAAGAAATCTTTTTCTCACTTCCGTGTCACATTTCACATTGTTACTACGAGTCAGGGAGCACCGAGTACATTTCAGCACATGGAAAAGCTGCTGGGGTGTGTGAAGGCACCTCTCCCAACGTGCCTTCGTCTCATTGATGCGGTGATGGAACAGAGGGACTTTAGCCTTGGCAGTCTGGGGGAAAAAAAGGGGTGTCGGAGGAGGGATAGCGAGAGTGAGGAGGAGGCGAGGAAGGGACAGATTTTCAGCCTGCGGGCTCGATAGGACCTAAATAAGGAGCACTGGCGCATGGTTCTGGGAGTGGCATTAACACTATTGTCAGCCCTCAGTGCTGTGAGGCTGGGGTGTCACAATATGTGGACGTGTTTGTGTGCAAAAGGGTGTATGCGCTCAGTCTGTGCTTACAAAAGGGGAGCTAGATCATAGCCCATCTCAGCAAGCTGATTCAGTGTCGACAAAATCAAGGTTTGTTCACGCACACGCACACACACACACACACACGCACACACACACACACACACACAGGGACTTTCATGGATTATAGCAAGTTGGAAAACAGATTTTTTTAGACTTTTCTGCTCTTTAGGAAGCTTTTCTCTTCAATTATAGTAGCTGCTCACATAAAAAGATATGGATGTGCATTTAGTAGTTTACAGCGCCTTTATCTAGCTTTAGATCCTCTATAATTTGTCTATCCACGTCTCATATTGTATGTGTGAACGAGTACATTGTTAGTCGGCGAGTCAAGAGTGTAAAGAGCCAATGTCTGCGGGTCATGGTGAGAGTGGGTGACGTATAGTGGCGCTTCACTCCTCCCAATAACTCTTCTTCGCTTGAAGGCCCGAACCATCAATCCCTCACAACACACACTCTGCGAAATGACTCGCGCATGTCAGCACGCTGGGTCAGGCGTGTTTAACATGCGTATTTGCCTTTTTCTTCTGCTCAGCCCTGAGATCTTAACACGTTGCGTGGTGTCTTTTTCATCTCTTCATCTAAAGGAAGAAGTTGTGGGTTTGATTTCTGCACGTGTGAGAAATACGGTTTCAAGGCTGCATGGTTTTATTAGTTTGTGCTGATCGTGATTGAGCTTCTTATTCAACACGATTCTTGCAAGCGGGCATTCACTCCATGTAAACATGTTGATAGCTTCTTCTTCTTCTTCTTTTTTTCATGCACACACTCCCAGACATGTGCAAGCACATGCACAAGCAAACACACACAGACACACGCATGCACACACATTGTTGGATTTATGGTTCCCTTGAGTCTGGGCTGTTAATGGAGAGACTGCCACTTATCAACTCCAGCTTTAACGACAGACTGCTAAAAACAGGACGAAGAGTGATAGTTTGTTTTTCATCATACCGCGTCGGGAAAAAGTGAAACGATGTTGAGATTTATGGCATCTGCCCACCTGTAAGGCAGAATTATTAGGCCCAGTAACCCCAGATTAGAGAAATAATCAACTAGATGCCTGTGAATTTATATCCCGCATCCCGTGTATCACTCATTGTGTTTATTGCTATTGACATCCCCCCCCCCCATCTCGTGGCCTATCAATGCTCTTAACAGGGTACACTGCAACAACAGCATGAAATTAAATGCCGTCCTGCTGAGATAAAAGATTAAATATGAAGCGCAGCGTTCCAAAAAAGAATATACGATTTTTGGCCCTTTTGTGCTGGGGATCTCAGTTTTATAGAGTCAAAGGAATGCTCTGAAATTTTGGAAAACCAGCACATCTAAGCCTCCAAGGATGTAATTATTACCTCTACAAATAGTGCTATAATTATGCCCATGTAGTGCACCCTGTTTACATTTTAGTCACAACGAGTTCTCCAAAAGGAAATTACATACAGTAATTGCACCTTTTGCCTTGTACAGCCTCACTTGATAAAGTGTTTCATGTGCATAGTATCACATAAAAAGCAGAAAATCTGAATGAGTTTAACTGAATGAAAGGGGTAAAATGAAAAAGAACTGTTACATGAATGGGCCTCACCATTTTGCGGACTAATTTTGTGACTGACTCTGAGTAGTCCTAAAGCACAGGTTAAACCCTTTAAAGCAAATCCAAAACTCACTTAAGCTTGCATTGTTTGAAATGGCCAGCAGGGGATGAGTCACTAAAGTAATGATCTCACTAACCATTTTCTTTATGAGTTTAATGCTGGGATGTATTGCTAATTCCATCAATTCACCCATCCATCGAGTCAGCCGTCCTGTCACAGGATCAATGCAGAGAAACAGGCAGCCAGTCATACTTACATTCACACCTATGGCCAACTTAGAACCACCAATTATCGTAAACCTACTACTACACCTGTTTAGTTGAATCATTGTCTCCAGTCCAGTATTTTATTGTGCTTATCTAGGGCAGCGGTCCCCAGCCCCATGTGAAATTCATGGTTTTCAGGGATTTTATCGTCAACTCGGTTTCCCTGGGTCTTTTCCCATGTTGTAGTTGTGTCTTATTTTGAAAGAAATATTTACATGTTACCATAGTGACCAGAGAGCATTAAGGGGCAGAGAGGAAGATGTTACTCTCAATGTTGTTGGCGCATTTCAAGAGGACGCTGAAATGCGCCAACACAACTACACAGTGATTTTGGGTTTATTATTATATTTACAAAATACCAGAGTTTTTGTCTTGGTCATATCATTTTATTTTGTTATATTTATCCGCGACACCTTAAAGGTTGGTCCGTGAAAATATTGTCTGACATTGAACAGGTCCGTGGTGCAAAAAGGGTTGGGGACCGCTGGTCTAGGGGATTTCTTGTGTAAGTTTTTAGTAATGTACTTAGTCGACTCTAGCTTGTTCTCCCTGGGTATAAACCTGCTAATGGACTTGCTAATGGACCATCCCTGCTACTATTAATAATATTAATACTAAGACAACATGATGTTCTTTTTGAAAATTATGCACCCAGTAGGACTACAAGATAGGGCATGATTTAAGGGGGTGATTAACACTTCACTACTATGTAACAGTGGAGCGTTCATAGTTTCTCTGATTGAGAAACGCTTCATACTTCTGACATCTCATTTAGAGACAGTGGTTGCGTCCATCTTTTAAATGCAGTCTATGTTTCAAGCAAAAGAAAATCTGAAATTTAACTTCGCTGGATCAGATAGAATACTGAGTTAGTGAAGTCTTCCTTTAAAAATTCACAATACTGCAGAAGTCTCAAGCCACCCCTCATTTCTTTATATTTTGCTTCCAATGAGGCAGACTTTCTTGTAACTTTTTTAAAGAGGTCTTCAGCAATAGTACTGACACAGGAACTGAAAATGCATCTGACCATGGTCCATCTAGCCTCATCAGAAATGTTCTCAGGGGAAGGGTGACTGTCAAGAAGCTTTTCTTAAGGAAAGAAAAATTGGGAAAAAATTCTGATTTATGCCATATTTCACAAGGACTGAGCTCAAAATCAGCGACAACAGGTCTTACAGGGTGATGAATCCAAATTTGTATGTATGTATGTGTGTACAGCAATCTGTAAAACAAAGAAGAGCTTTGGGACGTGCCTCAAGAAGCCTGGAGAATTGAAGACTACTTAAAGAAATTACAAGAAAGCTCGCCTAAGAGGGTTCAGGCTGTGTTCAACAATAAAGATGATGATACCAAATATTGACTTTCAAGCTCATTAGAATTTTTCTGTTTTGCCTTACATACTGTATATATGCACCCATTTCCCATTTTCTAACAAAAAAAATAAAGAAGCGAGGAGCGGCTCATAGTTTTGCACAGCACTGTATTCCATATAATAACAGCTATACAGCTAAAGGTTTTGTGAAGCACTTTTGCTTTGTTGCTTCGCATACTGCTTTTATCAGTCACCACATAATTATCTTTGCCAATTAGTCCAGCGTTCAAAAACCTAACGAGCACCGGGCGATAAGCATTGTTTTCATTTAAGTGTTTGTTGGAATTTTGGCAGCTTTGTAGAGAATTTAATGTGAAGAGAAACTGCAGATATGACGGGAACTGAGACAAAGCCAAAAATTTCATGATAGAAGCCGATAAACACCACGTAACAAAGGGTTGGTGGGAGGTGGATGCTATGCTTTTCTCACTGCAGGGAATTCAGTTTGTTGATTTGCATGACAACTTATGCAAATCACGTCAGTCACAATTTTCCAATTACAATACCTAAGGCAGAGTAAGGCTCATAAGTGCAAAGCATGCACGGCTTGTCTGGGTTTAACATTGTGAAATGGGACAGGCAGACAGGGAAACTAACTTGTCATAGCTTTTTTTTTCCACTGTTGATATAATTTCTCTTTGTTCCAGTTATTTTGGACTGATCAATCTACAACAAGGATATTCATAAATAAATAAAAACTAATTATAATGAATATGTCTCCACAGTGATTGGTTTTTTTTTAATAAATGAAATGAAATGAAGACTGTCTCTGAAAGTCTTTGCTTATTTGGATGGAACAGTATGTTCGATTTGATATTTTTGGAAGTCATTCAAACTTTCACAACTCTAACCTTTAACCAGATTATTTCTAATTCAATCAATTTAATCAGTCAAATTAAACAATCATGACATTGTAGTTCTTGCACACTGTCTGAATTTAAAATTTAAAAGATTCTCAAAAATTCAAAATGCTGCCATGTCTTTACACCAGTGTGGCATCTGTACAAAGCAGCTTTGGAGGAATGATGGGGAAGGCAGTAAACAGAGTGCACAACATTTTGATAGCTGCTACACTAAACTTTGACATACAGTACTGTGCAAAAGTGTTGAGTCACCCGTCATTTCTTTATATTTTGCTCTAGAGGAGCCATTAAGTGAATACACATGACAGACCGCTTAGCAGAGAACCAATTTTAAATTGTGTCTTTAGGCAGCTTGTTACCAGCAGCCCTTCACAAAAACACATCATTTGCATCAAGATGCCAAATAGCCCAGACCTCAGCATTTTTGAGGCAGTGTGGGATCATTTTGACAGAGAACAGAACAAAACAAAGGCAACAGACGAGCTTTGAATGTCCTTCCAGAAGTCTAGAGAACTATTCCTGAAGACTACATAAAGAAATGACAAGAAAGCTTGCCTATGAGAGTTCAGTCAGTGTTGAAGACACTGTTAAAAGTGTCCATACCAGATTCCAATAGCAAGCTTGTTAGAATTACACAACCCTTGTTATCGTGTTATATACTATACTACCATGTATGTTTGCCCATAAACTTATTTCCCATTTTGTTAACAAAATATATAGAACGGTGGGGTCGCTGAAGACTTTGACTTTGCCACTAATGTACGTCACACAAAGGTCTCTCACAAGGCCATGTTCCTTTAAGGCAAAGGCTCTGTCGATGCCGACTCCAGACTGTGAGAGAGTTTCAGCCCCTCATCAGTTGCCCATGAATACAGTGCATGCTGTCATTTAGATAAAAGAATAGGCAATTCTAAAAAGTTGAGTTGAATCCTGGATCGTTGACTGACACTTTGACTCTTGAGTTTCATGCAGCAGCTCTGTTCATACATAATTCTTTCTTAGCAGTAACAGCAAAAGAATCACTGGATTGAAAAAAACTTTAAAAAGTCAGGTTAAGAGAGAGTTAGTCCTCCTACAGTCCGTCTGTTTGTCTTCTTGCAGTAGTGGTTGTTTACTGCAGCATTACCTAACAAGGAATGAGGCACATTGGATGTCAGTGGGAAAACTTGGGGGCGCAGATCAAGCAATCAGAAAATATTTCTTTCTCATCTCTGGGGCTCCGCCACATGGTGACACAGATGGGGAGCTTCATTATTGGTCTATACCTACAAATGACCTTGTACACATAGGATAATAAAGCTACAAGTTGGTAGGCAGTACACATTTCACTTCTCTTATATTTAAGAATTAATCATTTAACGCATCATTTACTGTAGGTGTATACCAATTAAGCTGTTAGGTTACTGCAAAGTAGTTCAAAGTATTTTGCAAAACCTATTTTACCAAAAGAGTTCACACATTCAGGGAGCTCACTGAGTTATTAAGCATATAACATCAAAGTCTATAAAAGAGTCTGTAGCTTTTCATAGATGATTACTTCACAAAGTTTTTTAATAATTGTCTTAAACTGAAGCACAGTATAAGGTTACAGCCTGCTGTGCTATTTCAGCACTGATTGGAGAAAAAGCTGCAGACTTGCAGCTGATGGCTCACCTTTGTTCAAATCCAGTTGGCAATGAATTTTTCCATTTCGACATGGGGTAAACTATAAAATCGGGGGGGGTCCTTCATCTCTAGGTCCTTCATCTAAGTCTTTAAATTTTGACATATACTTACAAATGAAGCATCTCACGTGAAGACCTTTAGACTGGACAATGACCACCAGTTGATAGGGAAAGCTGTGCGTTCCCTGACGAACTGCTGATTGGCTACTGGAGGTTTATGGCTGTCATCATAATAATAATAATAATACATTTTATTTGAAAGCGCCTTTCAAAACACTCAAGGTCACTGTACACAGTAGAGTAAAAAGCAACATAAAAGCAAGGAGTTTACACAATCATAAAAGCATAAGACATAAACAAATTTAAAATAGTCGAATGGAGAGGTTAAGCTATTTTGAACAAGTGGGTTTTGAGTTGGGACTTAAAGAGAGAGAAGGTAAAGATATTTCTTAAATCAGGAGGTAGGGAATTCCAGAGTCTTGGAGCAGAACAGCTGAAAGCCCTGCTCCCCATGGTGACAAGACGGGGGGAGGGGACGGAGAGTGAAAGGGAAGAAGAAGATCTGAGACAATGAGATGGGGCGGTGATGTTAACCAGATCAGAGAGATATGGAGGAGAGAGATGATGAATAGCTTTAAATGCATACAAGAGTATTTTGAGATTGATACGATATTTGACCGGGAGCCAATGAAGCTGCTGCAGGACAGGAGTGATGTGGTGGACAGAAGGGGTCCTGGTGATGATACGGGCAGATCCAGAGTTCTGGACGCGTTGAAGCTTGTGGATGGATTTTTGAGTAAGACCAAAAAGAAGTGAATTACAATAATCAATCCGGGAAGTAACAAGGCTATGGACAAGAATGGCAGTGGCATGTGGGGGGAGAAAAGGACGGAGACGATTAATGTTGCGCAATTGAAAATATGCAGACCGAGTAACAGACTTTTAATTCATTTGAAAGCCTGATGCTTAGCCTCGTCCACCCCAGCTGTAAAACTCAGAAACCAGTCTTACTTGTTATCATCTATCGTCCACCTGGGCCTTACACAGAGTTTCTCTCTGATTTCTCAGACTTTTTATCTGATTTAGTGTTCAGCTCAGATAAAATAATTATTGTGGGTGATTTTAACATCCATGTAGATGCTAAAAGTGACAGCCTCAACATCGCATTTAATCTGTTATTAGACTCAATTGGCTTCTCTCAAAATGTAAAAGAACCCACCCACCACTTTAATCACACTCTAGATCTTGTTTTAACATATGGCATAGAAACTGAACATTTAACAGTGTTTCCTGAAAACCCTCTGCTGTCTGATCATTTCCTGATAACATTTACATTTACAATAATTGATTACACAGCAGTGGAGAGTAGACTTTATCAAAGTAGATGTCTTTCTGAAAGTGCTGTAACTAAGTTTAAGAATATAGTCCACCCACTGTTATCATCTTCAATGCCCTGTACCAACATAGAGCAGAGCAGCTATCTGAACGCTACCCCAACAGAGGTCGATTATCTTGTTAATAATTTTACCTCCTCACTACGTACGACTCTGGATACTGTAGCTCCTGTGAAAACTAAGGCCTCAAATCCAAAGTCCCTGACTCCGTGGTATAATTCTCAAACACGTAGCCTAAAGCAGATAACTCGTAAGCTGGAGAGGAAATGGCGTGTCACAAATTTAGAGGATCATCATTTAGCCTGGAGAAATAGTTTGCTGCTTTATAAGAAAGCCCTCCGCAAAGCCAGAACATCTTACTATTCGTCACTGATTGAAGAAAATAAGAACAACCCCAGGTTTCTCTTCAGCACTGTAGCCAGGCTGACAAAAGTCAGAGCTCTACTGAGCCAACCATCCCTTTAACGTTAACTAGTAATGACTTCATGAACTTCTTCACAAATAAAATTTTTATCATTAGAGAAAAAATTACCAATAATCATCCCACAGATGTAATATTATCTACAGCTACCTTTAGTACCATCAATGTTAAGTTAGACTCTCTTTTTTCTCCAATTGATCTTTCTGAGTTAACTTCAATAATTAATTCCTCCAAACCATCAACGTGTCTTTTAGACCCCATTCCTACAAAACTGCTCAAAGAAGTCCTGCCATTAATTAATTATTCGATCTTAAATATGATCAACCTATCTCTAATAATCGGCTATGTACCACAGGCCTTCAAGGTGGCTGTAGTTAAACCTTTACTTAAAAAGCCATCTCTAGACCCAGCTGTCTTAGCTAATTATAGGCCAATCTCCAACCTTCCTTTCATATCAAAAATCCTTGAAAGAGTAGTTGTCAAACAGCTAACTGATCATCTGCAGAGGAATGGCTTATTTGAAGCGTTTCAGTCAGGTTTCAGAGCTCAGCACAGCACAGAAACAGCTTTAGTGAAGGTTACAAATGATCTTCTTATGGCCTCTGACAGTGGACTCATCTCTGTGCTTGTCCTGCTAGACCTCAGTGCTGCATTCGATACTGTTGACCATAATATCCTATTAGAGCGATTAGAACATGCTGTAGGTATTACAGGTACTGCGCTGCAGTGGTTTGTATCATATCTATCTAATAGACTCCAATTTGTACATGTAAATGGAGAGTCCTCTTCAGACACTAAGGTCAATTATGGTGTTCCACAGGGTTCAGTGCTAGGACCAATTCTATTTACATTATACATGCTTCCCTTAGGCAGCATCATTAGAAGACATAGCATAAATTTTCACTGCTATGCAGATGACACGCAGCTCTATCTATCCATGAAGCCAGGTAACACACACCAATTAGTTAAACTGCAGGAATGTCTTAAAGACATAAAGACCTGGATGGCCGCTAACTTTCTGCTTCTTAATTCAGATAAAACTGAGGTTATTGTACTCGGCCCTGAAAATCTTAGAAATATGGTATCTAAGCAGATTCTTACTCTGGATGGCATTACCTTGGCCTCCAGTAACACTGTGAGAAACCTTGAGTCATTTTTGACCAGGACATGTCCTTCAACGCACATATTAAACAAATATGTAAGACTGCTTTCTTCCATTTGCGCAACATCTCTAAAATTAGAAATATCCTGTCTCAGAGTGATGCTGAAAAACTAGTTCATGCATTTATTACTTCCAGGCTGGACTACTGTAATTCACTATTATCAGGAAGTCCTAAAACTCGCTGAAAAGCCTTCAGCTAATCCAAAATGCTGCAGCAAGGGTACTGACAGGGACTAGAAAGAGAGCATATTTCTCCTGTTTTGGCTTCCTTCATTGGCTTCCTGTTAAATCCAGAATTGAATTCAAAATCCTGCTCCTCACATACAAGGTCTTAAATAATCAGGCCCCATCTTATCTTAATGACCTTGTAGTACCATATCACCCCATTAGAGCACCTCGCTCTCGCTCTGCAGGCTTACTTGTTGTTCCTAGAGTATTTAAAAGTAGAATGGGAGGCAGAGCCTTCAGTTTTCAGGCCCCTCTTCTGTGGAACCAACTTCCAGTTTGGATTCGGGAGACAGACACTATCTCTACTTTCAAGATTAGGCTTAAAACTTTCCTTTTGCTAAAGCATATAGTTAGGGCTGGACCAGGTGACCCTGAATCCTCCCTTAGTTATGCTGCAATAGACGAGGCTGCCGGGATTCCCATGATGCATTGAGTTTTTCCTTCCAGTCACCTTTCTCACTCACTATGTGTTAATAGACCCTCTACATCGAATCATATCTGTTATTAATCTCTGTCTCTCTTCCACAGCATGTCTTTCATCCTGTTTTCCTTCTTTCACCCCAACCGGTCGCAGCAGATGGCCGCCCCTCCCTGAGCCTGGTTCTGCCGGAGGTTTCTTCCTGTTAAAAGGGAGTTTTTCCTTCCCACTGTCGCCAAAGTGCTTGCTCATAGGGGGTCATATGATTGTTGGGTTTTTCTCTGTATTTATTATTGTGCTATCTACTGTACAATATAAAGCGCCTTGAGGCGACTTTTGTTGTGATTTGGCGCTATATAAATAAAATTGAATTGAATTGAATTATTAATGTGTGAATTGAAAGATAGAGTACTGTCGAGGATGACACCCAGACTTTTCACAGAGGAAGAAACGAAGACCGGCAAGTTATTGATAGTAATAGAGAAACTGTTGGTTCTGGATAATGTTGATTTAGTGCCTACCAAGAGGAGCTCAGATTTATTACTATTGAGTTTGAGAAAATTAGAAGAGAACCATGAATTTAGTTCAGCTAAGCAGAGGGTGAGGGAGGATGGGGGAAGAGCAGAATCAGGTTTAGTGGACAGATAAAGCTGGGTGTCATCGGCATAACAGTGAAAATGGATATTGTATTTACGGAGAATGTGTCCAAGCGGTGTGCAATCCTTTACAAAAAGGGTGCTGACAGGAAGCTGATTGTGATTGCTTTGGTCACTAGTGGATTGCCGCAGAGTTTTGTAGTTTGCATGGAAGATGTCTGCAAACATATTAGTCTCTAAGGTGGAATGAAACAACAAGATGCAATCCAGAAACCGATGACATACGCCTTCAAAGTAAAACTTGTGCTTCATCCCTGCAACTTTTACTTTGAAGGCTAACCGTCTCCTTTTCTGATTTATGTCACACTTTTCAGAGTTTCACTACTGCTTGGAGAGTAATTTGCAACTGATAACAGGCAAGTCTGCATTTTCCATGAAAACTATTGGCAACTGTGGCAGTCTGGAAGCCACCAAAGTTTTCAGTGCAGCACCATATACCATTTTGCAGCCAATTTCCACATGAGTTGACATTTGGACTAATGCTCTAATCTGTCCATTCTGTGATTACTGTGTTTGCAGAAAAATGTGTCAGACTCATCTGAAACCAAATACTACTACTACTAATAAATAACATGGCTTTTTATGAATGCTATAGACTACACTACAGAAGAAAGAAAACAGCAGAAAAACAGCCAGCAAACGCAATACGGTAGCACAGAACCACATGCCCTAAAACAAAGGAACTACATTCCCTTTAGCTGTAAACTGCAGGACTACGAAGCACAGATGTTGCCCTTGTGCACCATTTGTTTGCAAGCTTAGTCAAATCTGTGGTGTATTTTTACAGCCATGTTGATTTTGCAGTTTTTTTGTTTGTTTGTTTTTTCCTCGATATGGCTGCAGTCACGTATTTCTTCCTTGATTTCACCCTTTCTCTTTGTTTTTGCCTGTTCATCCCTTGGAGACACACAGCATAACAGTCTAATTAGCTATCCAAACACCTTGTGAAATGTGATAATGGATAAAGCAGTCATATTGCGTGCACATCCACACACACACACACATACACAATGACCATGCTGTGTCAAAAGGATTTTCCTGCCTTGTAATTAGACCCCTCTTGCATTTGACCAGTTACTGTCATGCTTATTTAGTTGTCAAAAAGGTTAAAGGTTAACTCAGCATTTTCTGCTCTAAGAATACTCTTAGTGACTGCATAACAAGGAGCAAGGATGTCAATTTGGGTTTACATACACTACAATCAATCCATTCGCTTAATCCATCCATCCATCTTATTCTGCTTATCCAATTCATGGTCACATACAGCCTGAAGCTTATCCTAGATGGCATAGGGCAAGAGGTACACTGTGGACAGGTTCCCAGTCTGTTGAAGGGCTAAAATATAAAGATGCTAATAGAACAGATTGATAAAGTCTTCATTCCAAAAAAGACAATTAAGATGCACATGATAAGGGCATCAATATTTAGATCTACAGGCATAAAACAACTAAAGGGAAGGTTGTTGACAATATCCAAGAAATAAGACGACTGGCATATGAACAATGTTTGTACGAGCCTGCAGCTAATTCTGGATCCAGTATTTTTTTTTTCTATTACGCACTCATACACAGTCTCTTTTTCTCCCAGTGTTTCATTTCTCTCTGCTGCTTTTTGATCATCTTTGCCACAAAAGCAAAAGAAGATTGGCGTTTAGAAATTCAATAGCGTTGGTTGGGCGCTCCATTGGTCACTGTGTCCCTGTTAGCCTTGCTGGCTAATCAGACCTTATTCCCAAGCTTGTTCTGCATTTTATTAGAGGCTTCCCTCTGCAGACGTAGGGGGGAATTGATGATCACACCAAGAGGGGAAGTTTAAATATCAAGTCAGGTCAATGTGCATTTTAAAACAGTTACATAATTGTTGTAATTTTGCCTCTACTACGTATCTGATTAAAGTCTAGACCTTCAGATTGAACTCAACAGATTTAACAAATATATTGGTCGTAACTTTTGGGAACAATTTTTTTTAAGATAATTTCATTTTCACAAAATAAACAAACAAAGAAACAAATAAAAAAAACCCCTAAATGACAGGTGACAGACAAATGAAACCAAGAAGAACATCGAGGAAAGGAAGGGGTCATGACAGAAAGCACATCATGGCATGGAATTGTATTTATGCCAGTAGAAATGGCTCATCAATGTTCA
This sequence comes from Oreochromis aureus, assembly GCF_013358895.1. NCBI lineage: Eukaryota > Metazoa > Chordata > Actinopteri > Cichliformes > Cichlidae > Oreochromis > Oreochromis aureus. The sequence goes on from NC_052962.1 coordinate 13,474,251, forward strand.
TTGATGATGTAACCATGTAACAACACTATAGTGACCTTAAACATTGCCTGACTGGTAAATAAATGGAAGCTACATTAACAGGTTTAGTAGACGACCTTGATTAAGCGTGCTTTTAACGTACCAAAGATAAAACTAAAAGCGGAAAGAATAAGCAGCAAGCATCAACTGAAGGTAGCGGCACTGAATGCCTCGCAAAGGACCAGGAATGACTTCAGGCAGTCATAGACTGCAAAGAATTTGCATTTAATTCTTAAAAACAATCCTGGGATTTAAAATTTGGTTAGTTTGTCCAATTATTTTGAGCCTGTATAAAAAAAATGGTACTGTCAAAATCGGCTCTGCTTATACGCTTTCAAATAGAGCTAAAAGTCTTATAATCACATCTTGATTGGTTCATTTCACATCCCCTGTACAAAAGCAGAATAATGCCAATCACTCAACTGCCCAGAGGGCGTGTTCAGCGTGAGTGATTTATCAACAATCAATGCTGTTGACTTGACCGTGACATGGCTGTACACCCATATATGATTGCTGAACATCTGAACCCAAAAGACAGGGGGCTAAAAACCTGCTAAATTTGTCCACCCTGCCCTGGGAAGAATTAGAAACTTGGCTGCAGAGATCTGCTTTTATACAAAAGCATTAGTGAGGTGAGGCACTGATGTTGGCTGACAAGGACTCTCTCTAACAGTAGGCGTTCCAATTCTTTCCAAAGATGTTGGATGGGTTTTAGGTCAAGGATCTGTTCACCGCAGTCATGAAGCGGAAAAAAAAATAAAATAAAACATTTATTCATGAATGGGGATTTGTTCACAGGAATACTGTGATGTTGTACAGGAAAGGTCCCTGCCTAAGACCTTTCCAGTTAGAGCACGCTGCTGTATAAAATATCATTTCCTAGTAGGAGGATTTCTCTTAAGTGAAACTTACCAATTAAAGCTTTAGACCTTTAAACCCTGCTCCTGTCTTAGATCCATTCTGGGACTCAAATAGGTCTGATGAATGCCCATTGATGGTATGCCAACTCTATTTCTGTTATGTATATGGGGAAAGTAATTGTTCCCTCTGAGCTTTGTACTGGAGGAGGGCAGCTCTTCAATAAAGAGCAACAGAAAAAAAAAAAAAAAAAAAGGGGGGAGCAAAAGCAGCACCACGTGTGGAAGAGAATGAACCATGCTTGCTGTTGTGAGCTAATTCATAAAATAAAAAAAAAAGGTTGGGGGTTTTTTTTCTCTTCAAAAAATGTGAACTTCCTAGCAACCCTTAATGCTGCTTCAGCATCAATACATCAACTAAATATGACATTTGTGTGGATGGGAAGTCACTTGGTTAAAAATCTCTTCCAAACTCAAATTGAACATGAACACAATTTCAGGACTTGAAGTGAAATGTGAGTTGTGCTTCAACTTTAACTGATAACTACGACTAAAATGCAGAGAGAGGATGAGATGAGCATACAAGTGAAAAGCCTCATGTTTGTTAAACGTCTGTAAAGATCCAAATGGCTGCATTTGAATGCGATTTCGAGCGGTTCTGGAAAGTGCAGCGCTGACTCAGCAAGACCACATTTTTGTTTTCATATACATCTCCTCATCAAGCCTCACTCCTACTGCTACTACACTTTGCCTGATCTGCATATTACACATCAAAACTCTTGATGCTTGTGAGGCTGACTCACCAACGCATGATTTGATCTTCTTTGCACCAGGCATTATACAACCTGGTTATTTAGGCATAATGAAACGTTCACAAAGCGTTAGATGAGTGTTTGGGCAACAGCGATTACTGCTGCCAGTGGCAGCAACAGTAACAACATAAGGATAGTCATTTTTAGTGCAGTGCATTAAAATGTGCCTCCTATCAGTATATTATTAGAGCCATAGATAATACATAAAGCCAATACTTATTAGAGAAGGGGTGTCAAACATAAAGCCCTGTGGACAGAATCCTCATGGCAAATACTCTAATCCAACCCACTGGACGGCTTTGGAAAATAAGGAGGGCATAAATTTTGGACTCTCCACGATTAAATGACTGAAAAGTTTCTATTTTTTATGATCTACTATAGATATTTTTTCAAACAATTGGTCTACATTTTAAAAAAACAACAACAAAGCTGCATATTTTCTGTGAATTAACAGAAACTTTTTATAGTCCTGTAATTTCACACATTTCTTGCAATTTAAGTAATGCTGACACATTTCTTTTATTTACTATAGCAGCATTTTTATAGAAAAACTAAGAAATACTGTTGAAATTGCCCTTCTTTTTCTTATATTTAGGGATTAAATGTGTAGTTAAACTTCTTTATACTCACAGAAAGGGGAGTTTCACTGGTTTGGCCCACTTAGGATCAAAATGGACTGTATGTGGCACACCATTTAAAATGAATTCAACATCCCTGCAGCTGAGTACGACTAAAATGGGCAATAACCTTTTTATAGTTTGTTTTCATTTGCATTTCTTTGATCTGTCTTTTTTTCTTCCCCTCCTGGATCATTGACTTCATCACTCCGTTTCGTAATTTCTATATATCCACTGACATATATGCACAAGGAGAGGCTCACACCACTGCTGGCACAAGCCAGTAAACAACAGCATATCTCATGGCTACCACTTAGCTTTGTCACTCTCCTAGGAGCGAGAACTGCACAACACTGCATTCGTTTTATTTGATCACTAATTGTTTTTGGCCTGAGGATTATTGCAAAGCGATTTGTGCGGACCCGGGGAAAACACGGTGGACGTGTGAACGTCACCTTGTTCCATTTGTCAGCCTTGATTTGTGTGCTGTAAGTGTAATTGACTTATGTCTCTACAAAGGGGGAACGAATGAGCAAAGAATTCATTTGTGTTTTTTTACTTCTCCTGTGTCGGAGCGCATTTGTTGTTCATTTTAGCATTCTATATTAAGGCTTCTAGTTATTGGGACTGTTATTTGCAAAGGAGAGTGTGTCAGTTAGAAATATTACATTATGATTCACATTTGTGATTTTAAACGCTTCTCTTTTCTGCCATTTATTTAAAATGGACACATTTTGCTTTTTCCCCTCATATTCTGTCATATACTGTTACAGTGGTGGATGCTTATATTAAAGATCACCAAAGTTTGTCAGCATGAGGTTTTAACTCTAGCTTTGATTAATAAAGCTCCACCCACCTGCTTTTCAGCCAATCAGAAGAAAGATGGCTTAAAAAGGAGATGATCCTGAATGGCTTGTTTCTCACAGAGGATGAACTGAAGGGCATCAAAGAATCATCAGAGTAAATCATGCAAGGTTATATTAGTAGAGTTCAAGAATCAAAATGATGTGCTGGGAAGTCCACTTTTTTGGGTATACCTTTCGTTAATGTAAATATCTGTTAAGCCAACCCCATGGCAATGACCCAGTGGATTTAGAGATGTAGCGATGGTCAAGATGACCTGCTAACATTCAAGCTGAGCATCAAAATGAGGAAGAAAGGTGATTTGAGTGATTTTGAATATGGCATGGTGGTTATTGCCAGACAGGCTGGTCTGAGTTTTTCACAAACTGCTGATCTGTTGGGATTTTCTCACACACATATCTCTGTGGTTTCCAGACAATGGTCATTTCTCTGGGCGAAAATGCCTTGTAGATTCCAGAGGTCAGAGGAGAAAGGCTAGAAGGCAACAGTGAGTTAAATAACCACTTGTCATAAAGAAGGTATGGAGAACATACTGTGAATGCACAGTATGTAGAATCTTGAAGAAGATGGGCTAGAGGAGCAGAAGACCATGCTGGGAAACTGAGGCTAAAATTCACATGGGGTCACAAAAATGGCCCAATAGATTGATTGCAAAAACATTGCCTGGTCTGATGAGACTTGATTTCTGCTACGACATTCAGATCTTAGGTTCAGAATTTGGCACAAACAGCATTAAAGTTTGGCTCCATCCTGCTGTAGTCGCTCAGACTGCTGTAATGGTGTAACGGTATGGGCGATATTTTGGCATGCTTTGGGGCTCTCAATACCAAGTATCTTTTAGCCGACCTTAGTTTTATTGCTGACCTTTCCGTCCCTTTATGATCACAGTGAACCCATCTTCTGGTGGTAGCTAACTTACCATGTCACAAAGATTAGATCATCTCAAACTGGTTTCTTGAACATGAAAATGAGTTCACTGTACTCAAAGGCCTCCACAGTTGACTCCTCATCCTTTATTCCAGCTCTGATTGTGTGCAGATGAAGTCGTGCGTCTACCACCTTTTTTGTTTTCAGTCCAAAAAGTGAAGCATTATATGACTCTTTAAACTCTTTAAACGGTTTACTTGTTTTCATTATTGCATTACTTCTTTTCCTCACACTTTTCCCCCCTCTTTGCTTGGAAATAAAAAAAAGGTTTTCACATTTTATCTTTTTTTCACAGCCAACACCCTCCCCACACACATACACTTCTATTTATTTGTTCCTATTTTCTCTGGAGCACTTCATCTGTTCACATCTCCTCAAGTCTCTGCTAATATTTTCTCCTCCCACTCCTATCTCAGTCCTCCTCTCACCTTCTCTTCCACTGTTCCTTCTTATCAGCCTCTCTCTCTCTCTCTCTCTCTCTAACACACACACTGTTGCTCTCTCTTTCTCTGGAGACACCAGCTTGTTAATGACTTCACTGCGGTTTGTCTTTTAGCTGGAACTGACTGTGGTTGATTATCTCGCCATCAGCATTTAGCATCAGGCACTTCTGAGAGGATCCCTCACCCCTTATCGTTTCGCCGCAAAACGCAAACACCTTGTGATGTCACACACGTATGAATATTAATGATCAGCTGCGCGCCACAGCCCCATTCTTTCTTCACGATGGAGACAGGAAGAATTAGTCTGAGTCAAAAAAAAAAAGAAGACGTCAGCCCTGTTTGAAATATTGATGTGTTTTGGGGAAGCTGTGTGTGAGATTTCCAAATCGCTGATGCTGCTGATGCACTCTTACCTTTGCGGTGAAGCTGCAATTAACAGGCTAAACGGGCAGAAAACTTAGTGGTTAATAGAAATGAAAAAAAAAGTGTCAGCTCCTGCAAATCCTCTATGATTACTGTTAATACACGTTAAATGCCAAGAATTTGAACTGAAAGCGAGAGAGCTGAAGGCAGCTCTATCAAGGCCAGATCATGCCCTTGGGCAAAGTGACGGGGTACATTACAGCTCACCCAACAAGTAGGGAAAGAAGGCTGATAGAAATGCAGTCTAATTGCATGTGAAACTTTGCCTGCTAAGTGGGGGAATCAAATTGTGTGTGTGTGTGTGTGTGTGTGTGTGTGTGTGTGTGTGTGTGTGTGTGTGTGTGTGTGTGTGTGTGTGTGTGTGTGTGTGTGTGTGTGTGCATGGGGATGAAGTGCCATTTTAACCTCCACCAGGCAACAAGGTCAGCTTTTTATAAATTGTAAGTAGAGCTAGTGATGAGTCCCCCTTGTGGGACTAATAAAGGTATATCAATATCAATATCAATATCAACACACAGGCATGCTCAGTGGGCACAGCTTTGAATCCAGCAACTATATCAACTTCTTTTTTTTTAAGATATATTCTTTTGCCTTAAAAATATACAGAACCGATTTAACTAGAGCCATTCATTGCATATATGTGTGTGTGTGTGTGTGTGTGTGTGTGTGTGTGTGTGTGTGTGTGTGTGTGTGTGTGTGTGTGTGTGTGTGTGTGTGTGCATGGGGATGAAGTGCCATTTTAACCTCCACCAGGCAACAAGGTCAGCTTTTTATAAATTGTAAGTAGAGCTAGTGATGAGTCCCCCTTGTGGGACTAATAAAGGTATATCAATATCAATATCAATATCAACACACAGGCATGCTCAGTGGGCACAGCTTTGAATCCAGCAACTATATCAACTTCTTTTTTTTTAAGATATATTCTTTTGCCTTAAAAATATACAGAACCGATTTAACTAGAGCCATTCATTGCATATATGTGTGTGTGTGTGTGTGTGTGTGTGTGTGTGTGTGTGTGTGTGTGTGTGTGTGTGTGTGTGTGTGTAAGTGAGTGTGTTTTGCAGTGGTAGGGCACTAGTTCAAAGCACTGCTTTTTAGTGTGATAGGCAGTCAGTGGAGAGTTAGAGCTTACAGAGCACAGGAGAGCATCAGCCCTTGGCCTTGACCACTGACAAGTTATAGCTGCACAGGGTCTCGTATAGAAAGAATACGCACACACATACACACACACACTTGCACAAACACGCGTAGAAATACACACCTATTTCTTTTCTCTGCACTTCAACTCCCTCCCTCCCTACCTCCCTCCTTCCCTCCCTCCTTCCCTCCCTCCCATGTCTCTCTCTTACCACCCATCATTTATTGGCTAATGTCTCCCCTCTACTCAGCCATCAAAATCTTGCTGCTGTATCTATTTTTTCCTTCTTTTTTTTTATCTTCCCTCTTCCCTCCTTCTGGGAGAAAATAAGCTGCATCAGCACTGTGGTTACATTCCACCCTGCAAACACGCACACACACATATACACACACATACACACGCATTCACAAAGTGCATAGGATTAAAGGATGAATGACCTGATTTAGTCCCTGTCGGTTTACAGCTGTGAATATGCATTAATTTTTCTTTTAGAGGACACACACACACAGGCACGCTCAAAAAAAATTCGAATGAGTAAAAACAGCATGCGCGTGTGCTCACGCGTTTGCCAAATTGTGACTCCTGTATTAGCCATTGAGTTTCTACCTCATCCTCAGCCCATCTCATGGCTGTTGAGGTGTCCGCATCCGCCCCTCTCGCCTTCCATGCCAGCCTGCGTTCTGCCCGTCTTCCTCAGCGGGCCTTTCTTTCATCGCAGCGTCTCCACTCCTCCTCAATACAGCCATCTTTCTTACACATTTACCCTGTCTACCATCCTCCATCTGTCCGTCTCTCCTGCTCTCGCTCCCCTGGGTAGTGGTGGGATAATTGGAAGCAGAGGTTCTTCATTGAGATGATGCTGAGACCAGTCAGGTGGAAAGCCCTCTTAATAGACCTCTGCTCTTTTCCATGCCTACATACACACACACACACACACACACACACACACACACACACACATATGCATGCACACACGAGAGCTTACGCAAACACTTACACACACAGCATATATTCTTCTGTTTGGATGCAGCCATGCACGCACACGCCTATTCTTCTCCACGGGAGGACCTAATTTCTGATATTACTCAGCATTTCATATAATAGAAGCAGCCAATGATTTCCCATAACAGCGTCGTTTTTCTTAACTTTTGTGTGTGTCTCTCTCTCCTCCCGTGTCCCTCACTCTCCTTTGTCCTCCCTCCATCACTTTACCACTCACTTGAGATACCTGTGCTGCAAATCCATTCTTTTGTATCGCTCGGTTGCAATCATATCTCGCATCTTTTCCTTGATAACAGGCAATCCCCCAGCTGTTTCCCCCCGCCCACAATAGCAGCTGCATTCCTCAGATTGCCACAGCCCATATCACACTGCAAAATTTAATCTACCTCTGCTTGTGAAGTCAGCTTCTGTGTGCTTCCCAACTGTATCCATTTTCTTTGCCCTTAGCTTGGAAATATGATTCAGGGACATTTCCGGCTTATGCAAGAGACCATGCCAGTTTGGCCCCCTCTCTAGCTCCTCCATGATACCCTCTGTCAAACCCCCTTTTCACCGCAGTGCCCTGCCTGCTGAACCAAGATGGCTACTTTCCAAGTCAATTTGCGGTCAGCGAAGGAGCCATTTGCATGAACATGTGTCCCATCATTTAGCTGATATCCCCCTATGTGTGTCGCGCAGAGAGGAGTGAAATCACACATTTAATAAAGTCCTCTCCACCTTTTTTTTGGTCCAACACATCTCTCTGGTTCTGGTGTTTTGCAATTTTCCCACCTCTGGTGTGGTACTTAAGGATTAGTTGAAACACAGAGGCCTCGCTTAATGTTAAGAGATAAAAGTGAGGGAATGTAATAGATTGTAAAGAGCAGGATACACAGGCAGTGAGTTAGGGGGAGAGAGAGAGAGAGAGAGAGGACGTTTTAAATTGAAGGGAAATTTCAAGGATGAGCTAAAAGTTAGGTGGGCAACATATTCTGTTATTAGAATCTGTAAATCAGGGATGTAAAGCGTATACACACACACCAGCACACAGTCATTACTGTATGCAGATTAATCAATCTGTGGTAACTGGCCACAAATGAACAATGGACACCTGGTTTTTTAATTAGCATGTGTATGTGGGCATCTCTGTTGTGTGGATGTTGAACACTGATTGAATAGCTCAACCTGCAAAAGTGCTGCTGGAAGCAGGCCGTAATAAGACAAGGCTCACTTATCTAAACTATTTTTCACGTAGGTGCACTATAGTCAAACGATGATTGATATTTTGCATCTAGATGCAAGGGGAACCTGTCTGTGTTCAGTTTGAGATGTCCGCTCAAACAGACCTTGGAGTGGGAGATTCTAAAAGCATTTCTGTTCACTTCATTTGCGAGATTTACAAAAAGCTCAACTTTCCGTCCCTCGATGTCGAGTATATTGTCAAGCAGTAGGCGCATGGTAGACTTGTGAGTGAGAACAGAAGGTCCAAAAGCAGAGCCAGAAAGTCCAGCAGCAGATTGGAGTGCATAGTTGTGAGTTAAATAAAATAAATCAATTTTTTTTTAAAAACGGCAGCGAGGATCGTTTCACAGATCTACAAGAATTACCATCTACAGCAACTCATATGCCGGGCCATTCAGAGCAGCTTGTATGGGCACAGATAGAGAGGGAAATGGTGTAAAACAGTCATAGAGTTGAAGAATAAGAAAGGTTAAATGTCCAAAAGAAGTTGCAAGAGAAGTACATAAGCTCTGGTAGATTTTTTTTCACATGGTTCAATCTTCACCTTACATGGATATGAGGGCGAATAAATGTCATTTACCTTGACATTTTCGTATCTGACGCTATGACATTTGTATATTTTGAATGCAAACTGTGGCCTTTTAATTTGTGTTGGTAACAAAATAAATTCCCCTGGAAGTAATTTTTGATATACCAAAAAAGAAAAAAATGAAGTATAAAATACAGTTTTACCTTCTTTCCATCAGGGGGCACTGAACCATACACACGTTGTGCAGGCACATCAATTCAATTTTATTTATATAGCGCCAAATCACAACAAAAGTCGCCTCAAGGCGCTTTATATTGTACAGTAGATAGCACAATAATAAATACAGAGAAAAACCCAACAATCATATGACCCCTATGAGCAAGCACTTTGGCGACAGTGGGAAGGAAAAACTCCCTTTAACAGGAAGAAACCTCCGGCAGAACCAGGCTCAGGGAGGGGCGGCCATCTGCTGCGACCGGTTGGGGTGAAAGAAGTAAAACAGGATGAAAGACATGCTGTGGAAGAGAGACAGAGATTAATAACAGATATGATTCGATGCAGAGAGGTCTATTAACACTTAGTGAGTGAGAAAGGTGACTGGAAGGAAAAACTCAATGCATCATGGGAATCCCCGGCAGCCTACGTCTATTGCAGCATAACTAAGGGAGGATTCAGGGTCACCTGGTCCAGCCCTAACTATATGCTTTAGCAAAAGGAAAGTTTTAAGCCTAATCTTGAAAGTAGAGATAGTGTCTGTCTCCCGAATCCAAACTGGAAGCTGGTTCCACAGAAGAGGGGCCTGAAAACTGAAGGCTCTGCCTCCCATTCTACTTTTAAATACTCTAGGAACAACAAGTAAGCCTGCAGAGCGAGAGCTAAGTGCTCTAATAGGGTGATATGGTACTACAAGGTCATTAAGATAAGATGGGGCCTGATTATTTAAGACCTTGTATGTGAGGAGCAGGATTTTGAATTCAATTCTGGATTTAACAGGAAGCCAATGAAGGAAGCCAAAACAGGAGAAATATGCTCTCTTTCTAGTCCCTGTCAGTACTCTTGCTGCAGCATTTTGGATCAGCTGAAGGCTTTTCAGTGAGTTTTAGGACATCCTGATAATAAAGAATTACAGTAGTCCAGCCTGGAAGTAATAAATGCATGAACTAGTTTTTCAGCATCACTCTGAGACAGGATATTTCTAATTTTAGAGATGTTGCGCAAATGGAAGAAAGCAGTCTTACATATTTGTTTAATATGTGCATTGAAGGACATGTCCTGGTCAAAATGACTCAAGGTTCCTCACAGTGTTACTGGAGGCCAAGGTAATGCCATCCAGAGTAAGAATCTGGTTAGATACCATATTTCTAAGATTTTCAGGGCCGAGTACAATAACCTCAGTTTTATCTGAATTAAGAAGCAGAAAGTTAGCGGCCATCCAGGTCTTTATGTCTTTAAGACATTCCTGCAGTTTAACTAATTGGTGTGTGTTACCTGGCTTCATGGATAGATAGAGCTGCGTGTCATCTGCATAGCAGTGAAAATTTATGCTATGTCTCCTAATGATGCTGCCTAGGGGAAGCATGTACAATGTAAATAGAATTGGTCCTAGCACTGAACCCTGTGGAACACCATAACTGACCTTAGTGTGTGAAGAGGACTCTCCATTTACTTGAACAAATTGGAGTCTATTAGATAGATATGATACAAACCACTGCAGTGCAGTACCTGTAATACCTACAGCATGTTCTAATCGCTCTAATAGGATATTATGGTCAACAGTATCGAACGCAGCACTGAGGTCTAGCAGGACAAGCACAGAGATGAGTCCACTGTCAGAGGCCATAAGAAGATCATTTGTAACCTTCACTAAAGCTGTTTCTGTGCTGTGATGAGCTCTGAAACCTGACTGAAACGCTTCAAATAAGCCATTCCTCTGCAGATGATCTGTTAGCTGTTTGACAACTACTCTTTCAAGGATTTTTGATATGAAAGGAAGGTTGGAGATTGGCCTATAATTAGCTAAGACAGCTGGGTCTAGAGATGGCTTTTTAAGTAAAGGTTTAACTACAGCCAGCTTGAAGGCCTGTGGTACATAGCCGATTATTAGAGATAGGTTGATCATATTTAAGATCGAAGAATTAATTAATGGCAGGACTTCTTTGAGCAGTTTTGTAGGAATGGGGTCTAAAAGACACGTTGATGGTTTGGAGGAATTAATTATTGAAGTTAACTCAGAAAGATCAATTGGAGAAAAAGAGTCTAACTTAACATCGATGGTACTAAAAGTAGCTGTAGATAATATTACATCTGTGGGATGATTATTGGTAATTTTTTCTCTAATGATAAAAATTTTATTTGTGAAGAAGTTCATGAAGTCATTACTAGTTAACGTTAAAGGGATTGTTGGCTCAGTAGGGCTCTGACATCAGGAAGCAAATATCGGCCAGTGAAACTATTTAGTTAAATTTTTTGAGGGAAACAACAACAACAACATTAGATTTGGATTTGGGGAAGTCTGGATTATAACTCAATAAATTACTGAGGTCAGTAGGTATATATTTTATTATTTGTATATACTGGCTACCGAGCTTGTATCTTATGATACAGAAAGCAGTAAATGCAATGTGCATGCTCCCAACAGAGTTTTGGGTAGCTGGCTACAAGGTTCTAGTTATCTGCTTAAAAAATATATTGCGCTGTGAGAAAACAGTGGAGTTTTTAGCTAGGTAGATCAGTTTCAGCAATAAACAGTTACACTGATAACCAGCAAAGTTCCGTAGGGTAAGCAGACAAGCTATTATTTGTCTTGACAAGTTATTATTTTTTCGTTAATTCGCTAATTGGCTACAGCTACAAACTTTTGTTATATTCTCTGTCAAGATGATCCCACACTGCTTCAGTAATGTTCAGGTGTGGGTTGTGTTTCTCTCCAGGTATGCTTTTACTGCACAGATAGCGTGTTCGTCTTTTTAGATTATATTGCATTGAATCGAATTCTGATTATACTTATCTGCTTTCATAATGTCATCAGTTTTAATAAGATCCCCCAAACCAGCAAAAGATGAAAAGAAAAACAGAGCTTTTTCATATTTCATAAGTAGTTTGCATATCCTGTTCATTTGCTGTAGATGTTTTTTTGTCTTCTGTCTTCACTTGTCCAGTTTCCTCAAATGCCTGTGTCTGCCCTACGTTAAGTTTTTGGCCTATGTCAAGGAGATCAAATTATGTGTTTTTTCTAATAGGCTGCCAGTAACAAAATTAAGATACAATTTCAAGTTAGTTTTTGGTTACTACTAGTGGTGGTGGTGTAATGGTGTGGGAGATATTTTGTCTTAGCACATTCAGGTTTAAACAGAAGGTTAAAGTTTGTCAGCCCTTGGGGTCCCCTAAATGGCATGGGGCTCCAAGCAGTTGACTTCCTTGCCTGGTGTCATGCAATGAATGATTTAAGTGACTTTCAATGGTTATTGGTGCCAGATGGGCTAATCTGACTATTTCAGAGAGTGGTGATCTATTTTCCTGCATATGGTTTACAGAGAAAGGTCTAAAAAAGAGAAAATACTCAGTAGGCAGTATTCCTCAGGGGAAAAATGTCTCATTGATACCAGATGTCAGAAGAGAATGGCCAGACTAATATGAGCTGATAATAAGACAATAGTAACTCAAATAAGCACTCGTTGCAACCAAGGTATACAGAAGAGTATCTCCAGATGCACAGCGAATCCAGCCTTGAAAGAAATGGGCTATAGCAGCAAAAAACCACACTGGGTGCCACTCCTATCAGCTAAGAACAGGGACACTTCATACAGGGTGGTCAAAATTGGACAAGAGGCAAAATGTTGCCTTGTCTGATGAGTCTCAGTTTCTGCTGAGACATTCAACTGACAGTTAACAGACAGTTAACTGAGTGGCTTTTATTGTTGGAACATTCCTGTCTTATATCAACAATTCAGGCTAGTGTTGTTGATGTCATGTAGGGATTTAGGGATATTTTCTTCACAGACCTCTTAGTACCAACTGAGCATTGGTATTGGTTTAAATGCAACAGCCTTCCTGTGTTGTTGCTGACTGTGTCCATTCCTTTATGACAACAGTGTACCCACCTTTGATGACTGCTTCTAGCAGGATAATGTGTCATGTCAGGATCAGATCACCTCAAACTAGTCTCTTGAGTTCACGTAATTCAAATGGCCTCCACAGTCACCAGATCTCAATACATCTTTGGAATTTGGCGGAAGAGGAGATTTGAGTCATGGATCTACGGTGGCCCCTAGAGACAAAGCACGTACAAACTCCAAAACACATGCAAACTCCAAAACACTTGCAAACTCCAAAACACTTGCAAAATCCAAAACACTTGCAAAATCCAAAACACTTGCAAACTCCAAAACACTTGCAAACTCCAAAACACTTGCAAAATCCAAAACACTTGCAAACTCCAAAACACTTGCAAACTCCAAAACACTTGCAAAATCCAAAACACTTGCAAACTCCAAAACACTTGCAAAATCCAAAACACTTGCAAACTCCAAAACACTTGCAAACTCCAAAACACTTGCAAAATCCAAAACACTTGCAAAATCCAAAACACATGCAAACTCCAAATCACAACGGAAGTGCTCCAGGACGCTAGGGGCAGTGTTGAGCTCAATTTGCAAAATAAACGGCAAGTTTGTCTGTATGGGACGGTCTAGTCTCCGTCGCGCTTCCCAGGTTGCCTAGCAACCATGATACTAACCGCTGGAAACGTGTCATACAACTTTGTTTGACAGAAATGAAGGAGAACATATTTTGTTCATTTGTTTGTTTGTTTCTACAAGAGCTTTGTGTGATTTGATAAGTATCTGAGGCTGAGACCACAGGACTGTAAAACATGATTTTTGGGCTTCATTTCTGTAATGAACAGTCATTTAAGATTAGTTAGTAAATAACAATTAGCTAATGTTGTTCATGAGACTAAAGTAATATCACTTTGGTAATGTAAATATAATATGGCCAATATTATAGTTATTATATTAATCATTATTAGCTATTACAGCAGTGAACATGAACTCTGTGTCAAATACTGAGCCTCAGTACAGATTCAAGTTGCAGTTATCTATATGTCTTATCACCTTAAATCTTCACTCAAAGAGAAGTATCTTTGACAGTGCATATATAGGTGTATCATATATAAGAGACAAATGTTGTTCCTTCAGTATGTTGGCATTGCTAAATTTGGCTCATTGCTTACATATATTTATAAAAAGAAAATGTACAAACTGTGATAACTGTTTCTGATAAAATGAAGAGTAGACTGATATATTAAATATTCCTTTATTGGGTGAGAAAATCAGACCATGTCATAACTGCTTTAAGTCATACAGAATAGATATCAGAGCCTTAAACAGGCTGACTTCTGCTAAATGGGTCAAACTGGGCAGAAAGTACACAAACACATAACATCCTTATAGAATATGATGTAACACTATAGATCAACTTACCTCAGAATATATAAAGCATATAAACAATTACAGCAATATGATGCAACAAACACAGCAGTGCTACTAATCCAAAATACTCAAAGCTTCATAGAACTGAAACAAACATGTATTTTTAGCTCCATTCTGCTGCTGATACATACTTTAGGTTTCTGAATATTAAACTTGTTGCTGCCTTTCATAGTGTGTAACTTGAAGGCCCTGAGTACTTTCTCCCACACTGAAAACACTGGGATGATAACATTATTTGAACATTACCTAATAAGACTGATTCAGGACAGACAATTAGTTATGTTAAACTTTCCTAGCAGTCCTTCACAAACAGGGAACAGTCTGTCTATTCTCTCCATCTGTCAGCTGCTGCTGGCTCTTCCTCCTCCTCTTCCTCACACACTGCTGAGTTTGTCCTGGTGGATCATCAGGGGTGCAAAGCCTCACAGATGATGTGCAGCAGTGGGTCCCTCAGTCTGTCCTCACTCTGGACACTTGCAGTTGTCACACATGGAAATCAAATGTGTGATAAGCTGCAGGATTCAAACACAAGTGTAACTTATAAATACATGTTCATACTTTTATTCCACAATCAGAGAGAAAGAAACAGAGAGAGAGTGCAGGACAGACAGACAGGTGACAGTCTCAGGTGTACACACTGCTACAAAACAGCACAAGAGAAGGAGGATTTAGTGTTTGTGTTATTACGAGTGCTAAACAAGAAGAGTTCCCAGATGGTCCAGTGGACACATGTGTGACTCCTGTGATTAAAGCATCTTTCTTTCAGCTTAACGAGTGAACCGTCAGCTCGTTCAAACACACGTTAAAGTCCGTTTGGCTCGACACCACCGAACAGAGGCAGCAATATAACATAGCTAACATTAACAGTGCAGTGAATCCTGCTTGTGCCGTCATATTCAGGACTGCAAACCGAGCAGCATCACTGACTTTCAGCTTGTTGTGTTTGTGGATATATGACTGACTTTAATTATCCATAAAATCATCACATTCTCTGTAAGATTAAAGTCAACTATTGAACGGCATATATTTTGAAGTAAAGGCTTTAAAACCAAGTTAGTACAAACATCGCTAATGTCACTTAACTTTGCTGACATGTGGCCAACAGTAATGTTTTAATGTTCTTCATTATAAAAACATTTGCGCATAAATAAGTGACATAATATTCAGTACTTACTTCTGAAAGTTTACTGTTTGGCGGCTCCGCTTCCGCCGTTTTTTTTCGGCAAAATTATCCACACCACGGCCGCGCTATGAAATCTGGGATATGTTGGGCCATGAAGGCTACACCGACCCATCCTTAAAATTCAGGAAATTAAGGACGCATTTGAGGGCCGCATTTCGAGCAGCCTTTGAATTGGGACAGCCTTCGTCGTGTCGCTGTGACATAATCGTCCTTAAAATGTGGCCTTTAAGGCTGCAGACCCTGAATTGGGATAGAGCCCAAATCCGGTCATTGGTACTTCTTGGCTTGTGTAGTTACTAGGTAACAAAAGCTCAACACTGCCCCTAGCGTCCTGGAGCACTTCCGTTGTGTTTTGGAATTTGCAAGTGTTTTGGAGTTTGCATGTGTTTTGGAGTTTGCAAGTGTTTTGGATTTTGCAAGTGTTTTGGAGTTTGCATGTGTTTTGGAGTTTGCAAGTGTTTTGGATTTTGCAAGTGTTTTGGAGTTTGCAAGTGTTTTGGAGTTTGCAAGTGTTTTGGAGTTTGCATGTGTTTTGGAGTTTGCAAGTGTTTTGGATTTTGCAAGTGTTTTGGAGTTTGCATGTGTTTTGGAGTTTGCATGTGCTTTGGAGTTTGTACGTGCTTTGTCTCTAGGGGCCACCGTATGGATCTGCGGTCAGCAAATATGCAGCAATAGTGTGATGCTCTCATGTCAATATGGACCAAAATCTTTGCTGAATCTCTGCCATGAAGAACTAAGGCAGTTCTGAAGCCAAAAGGGGGTCCAGCCCAGCACAAGCAAGATGTTCCTCAACACTCACAAGCTCATCTTTTTTAGGACTTCGCTTTATCAATGCTAGAGAAAGTCTGATTAGGTAGTTTTTGAGAGTTTATTTGTAAAGGCACTGTTCTGTATCAGTTCAGAGATATGAAAACACCTGAATTATGTGAGAATTGTCCCTCTTGGAAATAGAATTTGGTTGTTATTACAGAAAACTCTCCTTTCCAGGCTAAATTTAGACTTATTGAAATAATTTTAAATATGCTCGTGCGTTGTACCACATGTTACATAAACAGATCCACCAACAGAGCTGACAATGTTATGCCAATACCCTTCTGTTTTTTTTTTTTTGACTATGTAAGAAGTCTTCCTAAATGTGCATTCATGTGCCTTGCCAATGTTTTGCCACTGCCTTCGGTGTGCTGTCATGGTCCGGGGGTGTGCGTGCGTCATGTGCACCTGGGCCACTTGGCCACAACATCAAATATCATGAATGCATAAGTAATATGTGTTGTGGTATGCATTATGCGATCTCATCTGTTCTCGGAGAGAGAATATTGTTTGGTATTATGCACATTATTCACGGCGTATGACACTGACAAATCCGACCAACCACCAATCTGCAAAAGAGGTTTCAGAGTTCTAGTGTGTATAAATCTGGATCACAATAATTAACAAATCATTTATTGATTGTCGTGTTATTTGGCGTTTTATCAGACATATTCTGTGTTTTCATACTTGCAGCAGTGAGCATATGTTTATTTCTTATTTATTAACCTGGGAATTCTGCGAAGGAGGAGGACAGTTTTCAAGGTTAAGAGGGCTAAAGATATATTTATATTTAAAAGTAAAATGAACCACTTTTCACATCAAAATGAAAACATTAAAAAATAAATAGAGAGCTATTTAGAAGCAGGTTTGCTTCACCAAGCTGGTGGGGAAAGTGAAAAACGCTTTAAAGAGTCACCAGCGCCTTTACCAGACACGTGGCCATGTAAATATCACATCTGCAAACTACTGGCGTGGTTATTAGAAACGATTGTTGAATCAGTTTGACAGTATGTTTGCTATCTGTTTGTTTATTCACACACTGGCTGCTGTGTTTCTAATTTACTGTGAATACATGATTGCACTTACTGTGTCTTTGCTGATGGAAAGAAATTAGTTAACTGTCTTGTTGAGGTCTTGGCATTTTAATAATTTGCTGATGATTCAGAGCCTCGTTATACAAAAGTGATCCTTGAATGCCTGAGGTAACAGCTGGCTTAATAGAAGCTGGTGTGATGGAAGTGGGCTTCATACCTGACCTTGCAACCAACTGTGCTATTGATTGGATCTTAATTTTTTTCTTTTTTTTGTCTCACCGTTAATGTCCTTCTGTCCACTTGTTCTTAGGTTAACTGGCTTCCAGCTGCCTCCACCAATTGTGAGTACGGGCTCCAGGCTCACACTGTGGCTGCTTTCTGACTATGCGGTCAGCGGGCAGGGATTCAAAGCTGCATATGAAGGTAACTCAACTTCCATCTTGATAGAATACCCGCTATTATAGCTCACTTTAATGTCTTTCAATGCGTAGTTTCATTTAAACTGAATCTAAAAAGAAATCCTCAGTTCTAAAAGTCACTTTTAAAATGTATTTTGTGAGTGATTTATGCAAATAATTTAGAAAATGATGCTATCTTTCAAACTCTGTTGATATTACTGCTATTGAGACAAATTTCTTGATTATCGCAACAAAAGGGCTGAAAATGGGTGAGTCATTGCAGTACAAAATAACCAGTGGGTACTCAACTAATTCAATCATCTGGTAGTTTAATTTAAAGCCTTTCTATCCGACTACTATGGGTTATCATTTCTCCATTCTCATGCTAGGGCTAGCACTTTTATCATGGTGACATACAGTGTTTTATGATCCATGGCGAGGTGATATTAATGATAACACGCTTCAGTTCCATGTAGGAGTAGCGGTGAGCCTAGGGAGAAGAAAATACAAGCGAGTGACTAATTAGGCTAATTACCTGACATGGGTTTGTCAGTCTTTTTGAGATATTGTGAATGCAGGGATGTGGCTCATTGGAGCAACATCAATAGACTCAGAAAGCCCAAGACCACACTGTGTAACTATGTAAAGCCACATAAAAGAGTCTGTTTGTTAATTCCACTGGGAGGCAATTGGGACATTGCGTCTTTCTTTCTCACTAGTGGGTACAAGACTGTCAGTCGTGTCGAGCTTCTGACCTTGGATGATTTAACTGTCTCTTGCTGCAAATAAGTTTGCAGAACTACATTGGCGACTAAAGTAATGCCAAGACTGCAGATGCTTTGTGTTTCATAGTTTGAACAGTTTTACTGCTAGACCAACTACTTTTGCTTTGTACTGTAAGCAATCATTTGCCCCTATGCACAAACTGTACTGTTGATAGCACATGTCAATAAAGCTGTGTGAATCCGCTTGTTAAGTGTTGACACTGGCATTAAACTTGCCCCAGTGCTTGGTCCCCTGTTATTTCAGTAGTTCTGAGTGCAAAAATGATTGTAGAAATTGTTATTCTATTGATCTACAGTCTTTCATTAGCACATCTCAAAGCTAAGCGTTCAAAAACCTGCGCTGTACAATACATTTCCTTTTTTGACCGTGTTCTGGACACCAAATTTTAGATTCTGTGAAAAAGAAGAATCACCGGGCTAACAAGAATTTGTTACTTGAAGAATAACCAAAAAACGTAACAATTCCAAATTACCATTTTTTAGGGGGGAAACAGCTTTAACTTGATAAATGTTACCTGTGTAAATTACTCCCTTCAACCTTGTAAATCCTGTTTTTTGCTCATGACTCGATGCTACATTTGATAATAGGGGGAAAAAAAGTTAGAGTGATCACTCTACTAAGTTGAATTAAATTTGCCCCCTTTTAACCTTCAGTGGTTCCTCAGTGTTTGCTGTTTTGGGGATCTGAAGGGAAAAAAATGAATCCACATCTTGGGGTGGCTGTGGTACAACAGAGGCTAGGCGATAGCAAACCTGTGGAGCACCAGGGGAAATGAGTGCAACGCCGTAATTACCTGTCTCCCAGCTCACATGACATTGGCAAGACCAAATGCAGTGACCCTTTATAGGGAAAAAGAGAGGGGCCCTGTTGAGCTGACATGTGGTGCTGCCCTGCAGGTTAGAGTGAATGTTAATTGGAGAGTAAAAAATACAGGAAATAAAGCATAGCAGCACTTTATTGTAACTGAATGGACAGGAGACCACCCACAGTTGGACTGTATTACACAGTATATGCACATATGAATTTTAGCATCTCTTATCCTTTATTTCTTAGATGTGAAGCCACCACCCTTTTTCTTCCTCCTTTCATGCAGTTGTGTTAATCTATTCTGCTCTTCCTTTAAAACCATTTTGCCATTTGGTACACATGGAGTTTTTTTGCTTTGCTCTGCCAGTCGCACAGTGTCTCCTGGTACTGTACAAAGGCTAGAGGTAATGAATCTCCATTCTTAGATCGATTTTATTTAGTTACTTATTAAAATTAACAAGGATAAAAATCAGCAAAATCCTAACAGCAGGTTAGGGAAACGAGCAAGAAAATGTATTCCTCGTTTATTCCACGGTGACCAAATAAAACACTAAACATGAAACAGACATGTTCTTTTATTAGATTTTGTGTAAAACATTAAGTGAAGAGATGAAGAGGTTTTGCATTTTAATTTAATTTCTCCCAGTTATATTTCACAATAGATCTTTTCTACTGCTTTTTAATGTTTGGCAACCTCATACCTGGAAGCTGTGAGAGAAATGTGAAGTTTCAAATGACTTTTCGGCAATTGAACTACCCTGGAAGCCAAGAAACAGCAGGAAGAAGTCATGGAAGCTGACAGACCGCTTTGTGCCGCTTTGTTTAAAGTCGGTTTGACCAGAAGCTGCTGGCATAGAGGTATTTTCCTGCTTTGATTTGATTAGCTCACAGTTAGAAATGTGCAGAAATAGACAGCAGGGAACAAGAGCAGGCACTGACCAAAGATTGTACATAATCAGCGATCGCACCGTCTCATCTCAGGAACGCACCTGTATCTGCCATTTGCCAGGTGGAAGTTTAAATTATACCTATGAGCGAAGTGACATTCATTTTCTTGCCTTTTCAATTTCAGCAATTTCTCACATGAACTCTGCATATCAGATTACCCTTTCCTCAGTTTGTATTCTTTGTCTCCAAAACTGTTGTGCGTTTAAGCAGCTTGTTGCACTCCATTTGAGCCAAATACACATATCAACAAGGAACGCTGCACATGACCAGTCTTTATTCTCTGCACTAACTGCACAAGTCACCCTCTTTTATTGCAGTAAAATGCAATGGGCAACCACAAGACTGTATGCATAATGGATTTCTACACAATCTCCTTCTGTTGTCTCATAGGAAGCACTGTTTATAACTACATGCCAAGCTCATCTTAAGTTTAGCTACTGTATTTCATGTACCAAGTTTATATCATAATCTCCCTGTTAAATGACATGTTACCTGCATCCATCTTTCTTTTCGTATCTCCATCATTTTCTCTCAGTTTTTTTGTTTACTTTCCCTCCACAGAAGAGTTCTAGTCCAAGTCGTAGGTGTAATCTTTTCCTCAGGGAAAGCAGATTTGTGAATAATGAACTTACACAAGTAAAGAATGCCAGCTGTTTGTAGGTTGCATTACCCAGAATGCACCTTGGTTGCATCACGCCTCTGCTGTGATTCCAGCTTGTTAAATGTGAAAAATGATTTTCACCTTAAACTTACATCTTTTTGGAATTCAATTCAGTGTGGCTTGGATTTCCATTGCGGATATGCAAATATAAAAATAAGCAGTAACATGTATGAATTTATATAGCTTTACTAGCTATTCTATCTCCCATATAAGCTGTTGGTTTTTTTATAAAGACAGCATAGCTGTGCCATACAGGAATAATATTGCGGTAGAGGGAAAACAACCAGGGAACCCTTACTTCTGGAAGAAACATCTTCCATCACAGAAATTAATGATGACAACATTTAGATTTTTTTTAATCAAGAAAAAAGATAATTGAAATTAACTGTGCTCCCATTTGCCAAAGCTTAAAGACAAGTACAGGGAGCTGCTGTCTTATAAGCTGCTGTGCTCCACTGCTTAGCTGAAGATGGTAGCTTGGCTTTGTTACTAGCAGAGTGGTTGTATTTAGTTGCTGTAGGAGGGGATCGGTTACTATATATATATTTTTTGCATGTATTGCTATGTGGACATCGCTGTGTCTATGTGTTTTGGTTTCACCCACGAGATCTCTTCCCATTTTCTCAAATGAGATAAACCTTTTTTCTTTCTTTCCTTCTTTTTTTCCTTAGCCTGATTGGCTTTCCTCAGCATCTCAGTACTCAACCCCCCTTTTTTTATTAGCACTGTGCTTACCAGCCACCATTTTGATGTGAGCCCCTCTCGTCTATATTAGATATCTGTTCTTTTTCAGCCCACACTGCAATAAGCCTAAGTGCTGCACAGTCCATCTCCCCAACACACTGCGTAATGGCCGAGACCACTCTGGAATCTCTCCCCTCTGGTCGCCATAGCAACCACCAGACTCTTTTTTTCCCTCCCCAACGTCTTATTCCTCTCTTTCTGTTCTCCATATCTTTCTAAAGTCTTTATTCCTGTTTAATCTGTAGCAATAGAGAAGGAGGCAAAGGACATTAGAAACACTTGCAGAGCTTCTTGAATGATGTACTTAGAAATTACACGAACTCCCATCTCTCAGCATCTTGCTGCAGTCCTTGCAAACCACCGTTGCCTGTTTTCCTCCTGCTTCTGCTGCACCTTGACTCTCATCCTTGATGCTTTCCATATTCTGTAGCGTGTTCCCTATCACTCGCTCGCCCTCCCTCTCTCTTTAATATGAAAGTACTGTGATGATTATCCAGTCATGTGCTGCCAAGTTTGTCTTCCGTCTGTGTCTTAGTTGCATAGTCAATGTGCCTCCCAACTGGGTCACTGAAGGAAAAAAAAAACCCACAGCAACCCACAGCCAGCCCTGCTGCACGACTCAGGCAGTCTGCCTCTTTAGTCTGCTTCCTCAGCAAGTCACTGCAGGTGTCTGAAATTAGGGGGAAAAAGACACGCATATAACATTTTATGAGAGTCTAGTGCAAACTTTTTTAACCAGCCTCGCCTTTATCCATATCGCCACTATTACTCAATTCCATACTGTTTTACATTCGAAAAGTGCGTCAGTTTGCTGTGTTTTAACGAGGGAGACTTAACAAAAAATTAAATCTGTTGAAATGATTTGCTATAACGTCATCACAGGCAGTCGCATTTCTTCTGAAAGTGAGTAAAGGAGCAGCAGAGGGAGTCACTCCAACAAAGCGGCTTTTCCCCCGCACTCATCAGAGCTGATCTACAATACTGTCTCTATGTGGCACTCTGCCCCCCCCCACCCCCCACCCCACCCTCTCTCCCTCTGTCTTCTCTATTATTTTGAGAGGGAAGAAGGTAGGGGTGACTAGATGAGCATGATGAGAGAGCAGTGAAGCACGAGTGAGTTTTAGTGCCTAATTGAAAAATGAGGCTCGTCCTCTTAAGTCGCGATATAGGCCAAATGAAAGTGTGATGACAGAGGCAAAAGAAGAGAGTGTAGACTGGGATCAAATCCTGCAAATCCTAATGTTCCATTTTCTCTCCACAGGGAGTAATACACATTGGAGCGAGGGGTATATTATCACCCTGTTTGTGTGTTTGTGAGGGGTTGAGGAGATTTTACAACATGCTGAAAGAGACGCTTTTCTTGGATGCTGTTGCCACTTGCTTTGGTAAAATTGCCTTTGTTTAGAGAAATGTAGTAAAATTCAGTAAAGTTCAGCTGCCATATTGCAGTCTCTGTCTTTTTTCTACAAATGTTTGTACCTTTCTCACAGTGTTATCTTGCTTTTTTTTTTTAAAAAAAGCATTCTGTTTTAGCAAAAAAATTATGTTTTAGTCCACATTGTGAGCATTAGTTGAATATTGGCCCAGCTACAACGGTACTTACAGGGGTAAAGCACACAGTTAGGTTAAAGTATTATTATTTTACATTCATTACTTTTGCTAGGGAGGTTTTTTTTTAGTTAGCTTTGACAAACATGCCAAAAACAGAAAACAGTACCATGCAACTGTTACAGAGACACAGATTACCTCAATTAAGTACGGTATTCATGTAAAAAACACACACACACAAAAACCCCCCAAAACTGGGTGTGCAATATGTGACTCCTGTCTGGCTCCATGTAAAACTGGAAAAGGGAGTGGTCACTTTAAATGTCAGCATGGTCTCAAACTGCCAGTAGCTGCATTAGGCACGGTTTTTAAATTCGCTGGAAATTGTATTCGGATTCAGAAGTTATTCAGATGAATGTCATTTGTAATGAAGTAAGTGGGTTTTGAATACATCTCTGACAAACTGTTACCCCAGCCACTGCTGACTGTAGTTATTTCCAGTCTTGCTACCTACCTATCTTTCTTGAGTGCTTGCTGGACTGGACAGGTTGTGAATGCACTTTTGTCTCTGTGAGTGTGTGTGTGTTTGTGTGTGAGTGCTTGGACACACATGCACTACACATTTTCCTCTGCTGTGAAAACAAGGATGCTGCTGCCTCTGTATTTGCATGGTAAACAATTTCTCTATCATTACTCATTTTGTTTCTCTCTTTTTTTTAATAGAATTACAGATTAGAGTAGTATTAGTAGTAGCAGTAGTTGTAGGGCCTTTCTATCAGCTCATTCTGAGCTGGAAGGCACCAGAAAAATGCAAGTCCACTATAATAGATTCTTATTTATTTGCATAATGTGATAAACATGAAAAAGTTACATCTTCTTTTTGGATTTTGAGTGTATCAACAACAAATATGGTATACAGCATTGTCTGACTGGGATACACAATTATTCTAGGCAAGATTGACAAAACACGACGGCCATTAAACAGAGGGATTCAAGAAGAGCAGGGTTTAGGAGAAAATGTGTCAATTTATTGATCATTTTTGCTAGCCACCATAAATCTGAGTAGATATCTTCAGGCAGTGTTTAAAATTAGGTCTAGCATAAAGTGGCAAAAAAGCATATGTGTAAAAAAACTGGCCTTTGAAACTAGGGGCAAGTACTGAAAAATACCTGATGGACCAATATTGATTGCTGCGTGTGCGCTATTCATCACCATCTGCCATTGTCTGACTTTGATCAGTTTCCTGTGAGCTGAAATTATCTGCAGTCATGGTACTCGGCGCTTTTACTAGAAAATATGTGCAAATACTTCATTACCTCAACAGACCTCATTCACATACACAGTGACGTTGACTGGCGGTGTCAAAACTAAAACCTTTGCAGCGTTTACTGGGGGCAGTTTGGCTTCTTACTTAAAGTGAATGCAAAAATGCTTTGAACCCATAAACTGATACTGCTGATGATATTATAATTATTGTCATTATTATTATTCCCCCTTAAGACCATTTTCCTTCACCCGGTTGGGATGAGAGGAGAGGAGAAGCATGACATATCAGTTGGCTGTGCTGCCATGACAATTAAAGCTTTAATCATGCAGCGAATCTGAAAAGCATAGATGAAAGGGGTAGTAAATGATTGTTTTATATCAGCATTGTCATAAAATGAATCACAAAATAAATGAAGAGGATAATGATTTTTTTGTTCCATTGGCTATTGGTGAATTATTTAAGAGCTCTCCAGTACGTTTAAACAGAACACATTTACCTGAACTCGACCCAAAATTAACTTGTTTTAATATACATTATAATTACAGCAGTGATGTCTGTTAATAGTTGCAACTATTTATAGACCACACAAAACAAGTCAGGTTAAATAACCTCTGCCATGGTATTCATCACATACATACTTCTTAATTTGAAGTTGTTTCTTTTTATCCACAAAGGACTTTGTTATCCTCTTGTTTTTCCTTGCTTTTTATTCCATTTGTCCAGGTATGACCAAATATATCTTTGGTAGATCCTGTGTTTCTGATTAGACTTAATTATACTTATTATGAAAGTGTTTTTCAACTTCATTTGACTGTTTCTCCTTGGGTTTTCATATTGGAAAAACAAAACAAAATATACCTCCCCCTCTGTGTACAGGCATTTCAGAACAGGTATTCATTCTTTGATCAGATTGTTCCTTCCTATCTGATTCAAATATTCAGGTTTTAGCCTAAATCTATGTGAAGCCTAATGATAAAAATATCACTGTACATGTACAGAGCTTTTTTACAGCAGACCTTTTGACAGATCACAGTGTGAAAAGCACGGGTGTAATTAGTAAAATTAATCATGACATTTCTCTTTAGCTGTGTTAGTTTCAAGGCCCTGGTAATGTGCGTGCTGGCTCACCGTCATGGTTTAGTGGGACTGAACAAAGATGTTAATGCTAATAATTGCACCTGCTATGACTGGTCAAAACGTCTGCTGTAGAAAAAGGTCTGTTGCTTATTCATGCTAGCCATGGATGTTAACCTCTCAGTGCATTCAGTAGGCAGTATGTTAAGCTTTTGATAATACTGACTGATCTTATTGCAGGCATTCGGATTGACAAGCAGGGGATATTATTGCCATTAGTGCTAATGTCTCATTTGTTAGGGGTACTGGAGTACTTATATTTCTCTTTAAAAGTACAATACTATGTAAAGGTCTTAAATGAGCCCTATTTTGGGGTGGTGGGGGGTGGATCTTGTAATGTTTTTGAATGGTTTTCAGCCATAGTTCTTTAGGCTTTCTGATGGTCTATTGACGTTTTTCTTCAATCATTGAGCCACATAGCGCTGACATATGAATCACTCATAAATTATATCTTTAGGCACTCTGTTACTAGCGGCCTGCTGCAAAAACACATAATTTGTTCCCATTTCTTTAATTGAATTCACAAAATAATGCAAAAGATGACACAGTTTGACAGGCATATAATAGTAATTTGGCATCAACAAGAAGGGCCAATTAGCTGAAAACTTGGCATGTCTTGCCACAAAATCAACGACAACAAATCTAAATTTTGGTTCAAATCTTTGTCAGTATTTACAGAGGAGGTCAGCAGAGAGGTACAACAGGGAGTGTGTAAAGCACGGCGGAGGCTCTGTCATGATTTGGGTCTTCAGCTAGTGATGTTGGGGTTCTTGTCAAAATTGAACCAAGACTTTAAAATGATTGAATAACCTTGACAGAGAACACCAAAAAAGGTAGTCAACATCCAAAGATCAGATTTAAATGGCTTTTAACAAGCCTGGAGAAATATTCCTGAAGACTACTTAATTAAATCTCAAGAAAGGTTACCTAAAGGAGTTCAAACTGTGTTGATGAATAAAGGTGATCATGCAAATAATCAATATGGACTTTCAAGCTTGTCAGGATTGATTTTTTTTTTTGTCCTGTACATATTTACAACTATGCTTTGACATATTTCAATAAATCTCTGCACCTATTTTCCATTTTAGTAACCGAATATAATGAACTGAGATGTGGATCCAGACTTTTGTATAGTATTGTATGGCACAAATTTGGTGTTTTTGCTATTTTTTCCTTGGTAATGGGCAGCAGATTGATATTGTCATTTCTTCTTTCATATTGGTTGATAAGGGTTCTGTTCTAGGCCCTTTAACATGTATATATGTGGAAAACACAGGACAGCATGCCATTAACATATATGAAAAGTCAGACTGTAAGAGTAAAAAAAATAAGTACATAAAATAATTAATTCAGATACTATGTTAAAAGGTGAAGTAGTGTGGAGATTGGTTGCAAAGCAGCTTCCAGATATTAACCTCAAGCGGGTTACATGAGGCTGGATGTTTGAAAGGTAATCAACTGAGCTATAAGCTGATGTGCGATCTGAGATGAGCTGATTTGCTTCTAATGCAGCTTGACTTTGTGGACTGCCTGCTGGATTAAACATTTTAGCAAAATAATTGCTGTATCTTAATATTTTTTCTTCAAGCATATGTTAATCTGACAGATGTATTATTTATTTTCTGAGACTTGTATAAATGTAGTTATGGGCATCTATAAATCACCAGCTCCTGTAAAACTTGCATTAACTAAAACTTAAGTAAAGCTGAGTTGTTCTTGCAACTGCTCTAGCTAATTTCATAGTGTGCATCTATTTTTTTTCCAGAGAGGTCTAGCTAAATTTAGGTCAATTAAGGCTTCTTCCTTCTTGGTCAGAAATGTCTCAAAAAAAAGTCCCTGGTTGTCCTGGTGTGTTTGGAAATTACACACCTGCTTTCACAACAGCAGAATGGCTTTCTAATTTTGTCATAGAGACAGTGGGTCAAATATAGTTACCACACAGATCAAGAGCTGCTCCTAAAAACAGCTGCTTCCTTTCTCTATCTTGGATATACTGCGTGTGTTCATGTGGTGCCGCTTTTGCTCCAGGGAGAATGTCACAGTGACAAGCAGATATACTGAGAGTAGGACGGCAAGGAACAAGTGCTTAAGATTAGAGTTGGAGAGCCTGAACTTAGGTAATATTAAATTGAAGCCTAGCTATTATGGCTGTAATTTTACTATGTGTATTTACTAATTTTCTTTGAAAATATGGGCTGTCTGGCACGTCTGGGTAGGCAGAGCTTCCGCTCTGGCAGATTGTGCCTGTTATTAGTGTCTGGCATGGGAATCGGCCGCCAGTGTGTCTGACCGTTAAATGCTTCTGACACTTAATTAATGGCTGATTGTTGTGCGGCAGTTCTCCGTCAGCCTAATGAAGACTGTTTGAGCTCACACACACACACTCATTCATACGTCTTTCATGGATACTGGCATTCACAAACACACACTCTGCATCATTCTCCACTGAATTCAGTCAGACAATTCTCAAGAAATGCTGATGAAGTTTGGCAACCATGGTACCCATGCTGCATTTGTTTTTCAAATTTTGTATGTACCACAAAAGTGAGAAGAAAAAATAAACTTAAAAAAAATTCTGACAGTTATGAGAAACATTATTCTTTCTGGCTCCTTTTCTCTTCATGTGAAATTCCCTGTAGGGGCAGTTAAATGTTTTCTGACTTCTGAACAATCTAAATTATTTGTACACTTGTCAGATGAGAGAGTGAAGTTGGAGACAAGCTTCTTAGACTTAGCTCAAGTGTAATGATGCGTTATATTGTTCCTAACTCAAAATGACTGGTTTGGTGGGGTTTAGAGGAGAATTGTATTTGTTGAAATCATACCAGCCGCCTCTCCCTGCTTCACATTATGTTAATATTTGATACTGAATCCCACATCTGAGCCTTTCTGGAATTATTTTTCATATTTTCTTTATTCTGTTCCTCTTTTTATAGACCCGACATGAGCTAAAAGAGCTCCTGACAGTTCCCATTGCCCCGCGAGTCATTGCCAGGCATGTCTGCTCTGCACAGCATTGCAAGACACACTCATTTTTTTTTTTTTTTTTTTGGTCTCTACCCTCATTCTTTCTTGCCCTCTATTTGTTTTCTGGGTGAATGGGCGGCAAGACAGGGTCTAGTCTGCGGTCAGGACAAGTTGTTGTTTTGCTGTCCACATAAAGGGTGGAAAACAACACCCCACACCATGGGTATACACAGACACGTGCACACATCTGCACACACAAGCTTTACAGGCACACACACTCAGACACGCATAAACGTGGCACTCACTGTGCACCAGAGCACGCACAGAAAGGTCGTCTTCCCTGTGAACCCATCGCTTTGAGTGAGTTTGTTTGCAGTGTTTCAGAGAGTGTGCATATGTTCACCTATGAAGTTTTTTGCTGTTACTGCCTTTATAGGCAACACAATTGATGTATATATATATATATATATGTATACATTATGAAACCACATGCAAAAGTAAACTGATTGGACTAGAGCCCTTCAGAAATACATAAACAAAATCCAGCCTTGTACGTTTTGTAAGCCACTTGTTTGGTCTGGGCATCTCTGCTTACACTGCTCATCCACCTGCCCAGGCCTGGATGAGCAGTAAAAAATTGATGGATGGGTGGATAAATAAATAAATGTTTGCTATTAATGTCTCGTGAAAAAAAAAAAAAAAAAACACTGTTAAAACTCAGTTTTTAGTCAATACTTGTACTACTTTGCTCTCCCCCAAGGCTGGAAACTGAAGCTGGGAGTGTGTCACTGTGTGCGATACATATTTAATCACAGTTTAAGTAAATATGGGCATAAACATACAGGTTTTCCCTATTCCATACAATATAAATGAGTTATAAACGGGTTTCGTTCCGCTTTGTTATGTATGTTCTCATTTTTATTTTAAATTGCACAAGGCAGAAGATCTTTGGTGGTTTCCAGTGGCTTGTACTTTGTGTATAAGATCTAAGGAAAGCTTTATGGAGTGTGCTTAAAACATTGTGTGATATGATTCTTTCTCCAGTTATGCAATGCTGTGTATAATACTGAATATAATGTGCATTATGGGGGTTCCAAATGTTTCACGGCTTCTGTTTTGCAATCGTTTCTCATACTTTTTATTGGCCTTCCTAAACTAACTGCTGTGGGTTTTTTTTTTTTACCTGTTTCTCAGTGAGGAATGCATATGGCTTTCTATAGAACTGAGCGTGTGTTGGTGAAAGGAAGTCTGTCCCAGCGGGAGGGCGACTGAGGTGTGAGCACCATAACAATGGCAGAGAGTGAAAGACAAAGGGAGGCGAACACTGGGCCAGGGGGTAGGATGTGTTGCCAGTATTGTTTATCTGCTTGTGTGCGTGATGGCATGCAGCTGTCTGCATTCCTATACTTCTCATACATACAGAGCTTGTGGTGTGCAGGGTGAACGTGGAGGTGTTTGTCACATGCTTGTATTTATTTTTTTTCTTCTCTGAAAGGACTCCTCTGTGCTCCCTGCTGTTTCCACACCGACAGGGTACGCACCAATAGGCCGTACCCTGACTGCATCTTAACAAATAGGGTGGGAAGCGGTGAGAAAGACAAGTGTGAAGCATGGAGATACAAGAGACTTAGAAGATGGTCTCTTTGTAGGAATATAGAGCAACAAATTGAGAAGACGTAATACAGTGAAAGAAGTGCGAGCTCTAAAAAGACAAGGATGACACAGTGCTCTGAGGTAATGGATGAAGCTATGAGGGAATATTGTTGCTGCACCCTGATGGAAATGTATCATTGCAAAAAGCAGGTCAGAGGAAAAGAAAGAACGCAACCCTGCACATTTGCTGCACTGTTACTCACGCACAGCGCACAACCATCTCCACAGCCATGCATTTTTTAGTCAGTGAGCTCATCTCCCCCAAAAAAGTACCAGGAACCTGAACCGCTTTCACTTCTCCTCTGACATAGCACTTTGAGCTTGACCGCATAAAATGTCACCCAAAACACTTCATCCCTAAAACCCCCATTGTGTGCGACTTCTCCAAAAGGTTGCTATCGTTGTTATTCCAATGTTTATGTGCAGCACCAGTCTGGCACACTAATTCTGCTACTTTATGAAAGTGTGTAATTAAGCGCCTCAGTTGGCCTCTTGTAAATGTCATCTGCTCGGCCCTCTGGATTGTAGACTTTGATGTAATTAATTCCAGCCTGAGATAACCCCCATCAACCAGCTTGCAGTAAGTAGGGGTCATAGTTCCCCTTTAGAAACGGTGCCCCCTTTTCAGCGAGGGGTATTAAGAAAGAATTCCAATGCTATGTACAACGCACACTTGGAGTTCATTAATAGTCTTTGAGCTTGCAAAGCTTTGTGGTAGAGCTAATATCAAATACTTTGCGTTCATTTTTTTAAAGTTTGACTCCTCCGACCATCTAATCTAATCTTTTTAGTGTTATCGCCTTCTTGGCGATTAAATCTGTTTGATTTTTGTTTCCATCATAGAGAAATATGCTACTTTGGTAACCCAGTTGTTTAGCTAGTGGCATTACAGAAAAAAATACAGAAAAGAAACCCACCAAGAAACTGTGTTCTTGTACAGGCGTGTAATATATGTGACTGACTGTGTGTCAACAACACACACACTCATGTTAACATGGTTTCCATTGATTTTGTTAGCTGGAATGGCAGCTGTCATATTTTGTCGATTTTATCTGCTTTCGTCAACATCGCACTGTGAATTACCAACTCATTAAAACTTTGTTGTCATCTTATAATATCTGGGGTTTTACTCTTCTCTCTCCCTCTCCCCTTTTCATACCCCCCCCCCCCCGCCCCCTTGTCGGTTTTGCCCTAACAGTAATGCTTATCCGTCTCTCCAAGCCTCTATCTCTTATCAGGATTAGCCTCTTTTGCTTGTTAGCGTGCTAGCTCTTTTTCTCCCCCGCTCCCATGTTTGTCTCTGCATGCAATCCCTGTTTTGTGTGGATTAGCACCCGTATTGTCCTCAGATTAGGGTGTCATTGTTTCTGAGATGGGATGAGGTGGAGACGTGCTTCTGAATATGCGTGCGAGTGCATGTGTGTGCAGTGTGCTCAAGTATGTATCTGCATTTGAGACTAAGGTGATGAATTTCCTTTTGTACTTGGATGCATGCAGCACAAAGAAGACAGCTTTGCAGTGGCTGGTGGAAAGCTCTGTGACTTATGCGCTCTTTTCTTGTATAGCTAATTGGCATATGTCTTTTTCACTGCCAGCTGTTGATGTAAGAGTATGTGCTAGGTGTAAGCAATATGGCCCCAGGACTTGGAATGCATTAAATGTCCATTTATGATTAGGTAGTTGAAAGGACAGACTTGCAGGAAAGAAGCACTTGAAATGTAAGATACAAAGGTTGGATTGCCATGCTTTCATGCCAGGTTCACTCACCAAAGACAAAAGGAGCAAAGGTTAAATTAAAAAAAAAAGAGTTGTCTGCATTGATCGCCTAGCAGGGATTCTGTGTTAGCACTATGTGACAAAGACGCTCAGCAGGTGGGAGAGGAGGAAGGCTGGCGAATACGCTGCGACTATCAAGATGCTCAAGAAATTCTAGGCACTACCTCAGCAGACTTTTTATCTATTGTTTTGGATGGTATGGTGTTTACTGGCTTGTTAACGTTCTTCTGTCACAGGTAAATTAGTGTGACAGCTTATTGATCCAGAAAATGTTGAGGTGTCGGAGTTGAATGGAAATTCAGAAAGATTATATATAATCAACCTCTCACATTTGTCAGGTATTTGATGCAGTCTTTCCCCTCAATTGCATTTTACCAGCTAGTTTGATTGGAATTAAACTTTTAACAGCGTAAAGCGTATTTGCCGAAGACTCCAGTAAAGGCCACTTGAATGAACCCGCATTTATCATTTAGTGGCTGTGGTATCTAATATATCATTAAGATTGCCTTGCACGCATGTTAACATCTGTGATGAAATACCCAGCGATGGCTATGAACAGGAACTGGTGCATTCTCTCTCATTGCTTTAATTGATATCAACCAAGCGGTTCCTTCTTGGCTGCTGTGTTTAATCATTTCTCCGTTTACTAGGCGGCCCTAATGCGCAGCCATTCATCAGGCCAGATTTATTGATCATCCATCGCCAATTCTCTCTGGTCATCCATTTCAGACTTTATCGACAGTTGAGTATTTCACCTAAATGTCAAAAGGTCATATTTAAGATCAAGCATATTTGCTCTGAGAAGTTGTTAGTGTAGTCAACGCTTTGTTGACAGAGTCTCGGTATAGATTTTTTGATTGAATATTTTTTCTTATATATTTACCAATATGTGAATTTAATTGGAAAGCACTGACTGTTAATATACACATACTGAGTATTGGAAGGCGTGGTTACTGATTAGCTATAAGATTGCTGATTGTTTTGTATTGGATTGTTAATAATGCTGTCTATACTGTGATAAATCCCTGTGCTACACACAAACACATAAACTAGGAAACGATATGGACAAACATTTAGATGCACAGAGGCATGCAGAAACAAGCGCGGCATAATATCATCGCCCCAATACACAATCACCTGGGTCAGCTGTGTTTGTTCTAGTTCTTCTTCACTTACAGAGAATCAATGTTTGCCATACTCAGTTGCATTCCATTGTTTTGACACCGACGGCGGCGAAACAGTCCGGGCCATTTCATGATGATTTATTTGGGGGTGGGTGGTGGGGAGACAAAAGGGAGGTGTCGTGAAGAAATAAACCTTCTTCTCTAGACTACTCGGAGGCAGACAAATATCTTCACATAGTCACATAGAAACCAGGCCTTTAGCTGATTCGTGTTTATCCTTGTGTTGATTTGTGTTCCTCTTTGAGTGTGTCACACTGTCTGCCTCTGTGTGCGCCTGACAAGCTCTTGCCTGAGCTCACAGTGCAAATGCGCCATCACTGAAGCATAAAGTGAAGCCACACCTGTTTGTTTTGTGATTGTCTCTTACCCATCATTTGGCATTGCAGCGTTCTCTGTTTGAGGCCTTAATTCACAGTTGCTATTCAGTGATGTAATGAGGCAAAGACTAGGAGCAAGTGGAGGTGTTTTGTCACAAAAGGCAGTGTGAGTGTTTTTAGCCCTTTTAGAGTGGGAGGGATGTAAAATTGACATATTTTGTATGAGATAAATGTAGAGGTGCAAATGTTTACACATTTTGTTAGAGTGTGCATTTTAGATAACTAACCCTTTTTTCACTGTGGTGTTGTATGGAAAAGGGAAAACCACCTTTTACCACAGGCTGGTAAAAGGTGGAAACAACATAATGCCTATAAAAGAAGGGAGATATAGAAGAAGTGCATATGATACATTTATCTTAAAGCTAAAAGCACCTAAAACATGTTGATGTCTTCAAATTTGTCTCGCAGTTGAATGATAAGTAGTATGAACCAAAGAACTAACATAATTGACAGAAGCAGCCATTTGTTGGCAATATGTCAGGGACGTCTGTGTGAAACGATAAAGGAATTTTAAGACTGATACTTGGTGATTTGTTGATTTCAAAATCCAGTATTCTGATATGTAGGCTGATATAAACATATTTCCCTAACATTTGTGTTATTCATTTACTCGTACACCCTCTGTCTTATTCTGCTCAGATCAAATACTTCTTGTTTGTTGTGTTGCAAACATGTTTGCTGCCACCTTGGAAATTGCCCTCTGGTGGGTGGTGGACAGATTATGCAACATCAAGACTCATAACATGGTTGAATGGTGTTTCTTCGTTCTCTTTACTTTTTTAGTTCTCATTTGTTAAACGTTATGAATGCCCGAACAGTGGAAGGTTGGCAAATAGTTAATATTGGGTGACAGGATTATGCCCGGTGGGCCAACCCAGTTGTGGGCCAAAGGGTCAAAATAAAATTGGAGGGTTTTTTTGGTCAATTTATTTCTACAGGCTAAAGGTCACTTAAAGGTCACCAATTAAATCTCTTAATTCAACCGGCCTCTCCCCTACCTTCCCTGTGTGCCCATGCACCTTGTAGAACAGAGTTTACTGTGGAAGAAGTGGAGAAAAAGAAACAGAAGATAGAAATAAATGCAGCAAAGTGTTTCAAAATACCGACATGCTAGCAGCTGTCAACTGTGGAACCAGCAACAACTAGTAAGAAGCCCTCGCAGTTGGAAAGAATGCTAGCACTAGCCTTGGAGAAGTGCAAGAGGAGGGACAGCAGTCCCAACAAGAGAATTAGGAAGAGACAGAGGAAGGTGTAATTACCATGGCAAGAAAATAGATAGAGGGTATAATTAGGAAGGGAGAGATTCATGTAAAATAAATGGCTACTTTGACCATGAGCCACTGCTAATAGCTAAAGTGTAGCTTTTAATTGTCACATGCTGCACTACAGTACAACTAAACAACTAAGATGTCAAACTTTTTTTTTTTACTTACCATTTACGGTGGGCCGCCTGGACCAAAAATGCTGGGGCAGATTTTTGCTCCAGTCCAGGCTTTTGTGTGATTATAATGATCTGCCAATAAATTGGTCGGGCTCCTGTGTGAAATGTAGTATGAAGGCAAGAACAAGAAAGTGACAAAGACCGCATTTACTTTAGGTACCACATGAGGTTGGTTCCAAAAGGGAGTCAGTCAATGTAGACTCTCATGTTTAAATTTCCAACTTTATGGCACTGAAAATCATATTTACAGCATGGCACAAAATGGTGTAGACAGCATGTCTGTGGTGATTTTTGTTTTCTAACTCATCCGCCTGGATGTTGGAGTCAGTTCTGTGGCCTTTTTGATTGACATGTATCCTAACACAGAAAGCTGTTGGGGTCTGCGTTGTTGTTGTTGGTGGTGCCTTCGGAAGCATGCTAATGGATTATCTGATCAAAATTAAGGCTTGAGTCTGTGCTTGAGTTTTGATTAGTGACATTCTAGCATTTTTTTCATCTGTTACTTTACCGCTAATTACCAGGTTATGTGTGTCTGCACAGTTTATGCTAACCAAAATAGCTAGCTGTAGCTAATACCTTAGGAGTCCATCTTTTCGTGTTATTATCCCTTTTGGCTCCAAAACAGCTGCATGATGCCAGTCAAAACTAAAGATACAGCTTAAAAATGTACAGTCTAAAACCAGTTGTTTTCATCACAGTGTCTATGTCCATGTTTTATAACGTCTACTAGGTGACACCCATGAAAAGTACCCCAACTGTTTAAGACTATTTTTCTACTGGTTCACCTTCACAACCACTCCATATCTGTGTGTCAGTGAGCAGCTACTGAATACCCTTCAAATGAAAAGAGCACGTTACATTCAATAGATATATTTTTTTATCTCTTTTATCTATGTAGAAAAAAATGGAAGCAGTTTTAACCAGCAGTGCAACTCAGGTGATCGATAGAAACATTGCACTTGTTTCTTGTATAATTTTAAAATGTACACATAAGTAAAGATTTTTACAAAATACTTAAAAAACACAATTGTATTGTTAATGGTGTTCATATTTATGAGCTTTGAGACCCACATCTAGTAATTATGACATCTGGATCTCATTACAGTGATGTAAAACAAACCAAACAAATACAAAAAAAGTGTTGGGTGTTGTCAAATGATTGTGACGTGGTCAGTGTATACATGTTTACCCACCACCACCTAAAATTAAATTCTGCCTCTGTGTATGCGGGATAATGTAGCTCTCGAACAACGTGCTTTGAGTGAGATGATCATAGGGTTTATTTATGGGTTTTACTTGGATCTCCCCCAAGTACCACATGATTTAGAGCCATCCTTTGAATATTTCCAGAATGGCATGTTTATGGATTTGTAGTTCTGCTGATTTCATTGGATATTAGTGGGAAAATATATGAAATATATTTATCATTGTCATTATGCATTTATTCAAATCTAAAAAGAAAGAAAGAAAAATAGGGACCCTTAGCTTACATAAGTTGAAAGCTAAATCATGAAGGTCGCATCCACTATCCCCTGGGAACCTCAAAATAAGGGACTGGCTTTGGGAATATGTAGTAGGAAACCAGCATGCACAAAAGATACTTAACCTGAAATCACCCAGATACTTTTAGACCAGGAGAGGTTAAAGTAAAAAAAAAGAAAAGAAAGGTAAACACTATTTAGACACGATTCTTTAATGAAATGCTAATTATAGAAAAAACCTTGAGTCATGTTAAAAAAATAAGGCAGCATAGACAATGTTGGGAGTGGGAAAAGACAAGAGGTTAAATGGAGGATAGTAGCGCGTTATGACAGATTATCATATTGTCATAATAGCGAGTCAGAACTAAAGGAATTTCTAATGCAGAACACTAGACATGTAACAGAACCCAGCAATTAAATGGATTTTATAATTACACAGCTCCTCCCATATAACTACAGTTCAATACTTGGTTGAATGTAGCGTATTATACTATTGCAAATGATCTAACTGTGGTTTACTTGATGAAGATTACAGGCCCGGTAATAATATGAAGCGATTTTATATGTGCAACAGATGCTTCACATGGAATCAGTGAAACCTCTCATAATAGAGGTAGAACAATTTATCTGTTCAAATTAGGCGTCTTCTCAGAAACTATTAACATTGACAAATTGTTTGTCAGGGCTTTTTCACAGCTTATTTTTTGGTTAATTTAAACCCAGCACAGCATTAAAAATGCATTGTCATGCTTTACCAACGGCCACACAGGCAGATCAGGCACTTGTGACCATGAGAAAAAAAAAAGACAACAGGATGAGCTAACTGGTGAAACAGAGCGTAAAGAAAGAGGACAGCTCTCTGAGTTAGCGAGTGTACAATACCCTGTTTTGCAACACTTAGATACTTCAGTTGACCTATTGTGCATGAAGGCCTTCATCAGAATGCTGGGAATTTTGTTAACATGGTGCACATTATTATATTTTATCAGTTATAAAAGTGCCAGTCTGCATCAGAAAACTAGAAACCAGCAACTGAAATCAAACAAAACTTGTTAGGCTGGTAAGCAATATAATAGCTATTTATAGGGGCGATGGGGCAATCACGGGGCGATCGTGGCTCAAGAGTTGGCAGTTCGTCTTGTAATCAGAAGGTTGCTGGTTCGAGCCCCGGCTCCGACAGTCTCGGTCGTTGTGTCCTTGGGTAAGACACTTCACCTGTTGCCTAGTGGTGGTGGTCAGAGGGCCAAGTGGCGCCAGTGTCCGACAGCCTCGCCTCTGTCAGTGCGCCCCAGGGCAGCTGTGGCTACAATGTAGCTCGCCATCACCAGTGTGTGAATGGGTGGATGACTGAATGTAGTGTGAAGCGCTTTGGGGTCCTTAGGGACTAAGTAAAGCGCTATAAAAATACAGGCGTAAACTATGCCATTTATTTAGTTTAAAACCTCAATAAGTTTTAAACTTTTAAGCATTATTTTAAAAAAAAGTTTACTTTAAGGACATGACAACAAAAAAACCTCTTTTTGTCTACCATGGTGGTCATGGTTACCAGGTATTTGCAACATTGCTTGCATATATCCATTTTTTGAAGGTCGTTCTCCACAGAGCTATAATCAATAATGCTTTGTTCATAAAGACCCAAGCTGTGAAATTGATGTTAGACATCACTGGCTGTGTTGCTCTCCTCAGACAGTGCACTCACCTGTATTTCCCTCAGGTTTAGCATTTTGAAACTACATTAAAGACAGAATCGATACAAATTTGCAGCAAATAGCACCTAATTTAGAAGAAGCAGTAATGAATGTATATAACCCTCAATTCTGGGAGACTTTTCAGTCAGTTTGCACTTTCGACTCCAACACACCTGTCAGTTCTACTGCCAATATCCCATTTTAGACTGCCTCTCCTCTTGTATAGCTATAATAACACAGCCATGTCAAACTAAAAGTGTCTTTTGCCCAATAATATTAATAACAATAATATTTAATATGGACTAAAAATGTGTATAAATAATCTTTTGCACAAACCTATAGCCATTATGAGTGTGAAAGGGAATAGGAAATTATCAGATATCAATATTGATTTGCCTTTGATGTCAAGCTCAGTGGTTTTAGATCAAAAATATATTTTTTCACATGCTTAAACATGGCATGAGATGAGTCTGGGATTCTCTCCTCTTTTACCACAGCAAACATCAGGGAAACTAAAAGACGGTGAAATTTAAGGAAAAGCTAATCTTAAATAAAGGTATTGATTAAACTTGCCAAAGTACCTCTGCTTCATCAAGCCATCCCTGGTTGATTCACTACCCAAGTCAGATAACTAAAGTCATGAAAAAGCAAAGTGAACTAAAGAAGACATGGTTAATGAGGTGTGGATTGAAGTGATATCTGATCTCCCCTGATGAGTAGCAGTGTATTTAAGTCATACCAGCCCATGTACATCATGTAAAATTGAAGTGCATTGACTTATACATTAATGAGCGTACCCACCACTGCATACCAAAAGTAAGAGATGCATTTGTTTTCCTGTGTTCCCCCCCCCCCCCCCCAACCTACACGTTTATGCATCAACACTTCCCCTCGCAATGTCCTCTCTGGTGGGCCCTTACTGTTTCCAAGGCAACCTGCAGAGTGGGGGAAAGAGGATTGGCTCAGGGAATGGCAAAGCAAGACAAAATGCAGGAAAACAACAGGCACTGAGAATTCTAGTTTATGCCCCACCTGCAGGACCTCTGAGGGTCCACCTGTCTGTCAAACTTGGCCGTCAAACAAGAATGTGTTGACACCCACTGCCTGGGTTGCCATGAAATTTTGAATGAATACTAATTTTCCCAAGGGGATAAATATTAATGTGTTTTGGGTGTTGTGATGTTTCAGTGACAGTGTTTCTAGCCACATGCTGAGGTGAAATTGTTCATTTTCTAATGATAAATTAAAGTGTCCACCGTAAATACAAATGTTAAAGAATTTATTTTGCCAAATGAAGACTGCTGTGTGGAATTTTCTTCTTGTGTTATAATTTGCTGCAAGCAAAACACCTATTCAGTATTCTTTAGCACCCATTCATCTGTTCTTTCAAGGCCACTTCCAACCCAAACCACGCTCAAGTGCATAACTGTTGCGGACGATAACATGCTAGTTTTACCTGTCAGAGTTTGTGCTGGACCTCATTTTGGTTGTTTTGAACAAATTCCACACAGGCCTTTTTGACGCTGTGAGCTTCTAACTGGACTAATTGTAGCAATTCATCCTGATTTCTTCCTACACATTTGAATAAATATGTTCTACTAAATTGTGTAAATACTCTCAGAATTCTACTTGCAGATAGCAGGCTGAGTTAATCAGCATCAGTTATTTTAATTCATTCTTAGCCTGTACATAATTTCAACAGTTATTTAAAACTTATCTTCATGACAAACAGTGAATTAGTGTCGATTAGCGTGTGCTTGTGATCTTTATTGATGTTTGCATGTGTACACCCACACACAGATACAGTTAGCATGTTGTCTCCTAGCTAGCAACCAGCAGACTTAATTGGTATAACTCAGTAATGAGAGTGAAATCCAGCTGGTGCAGATAGTGTCATTTGTTGGTGCACATATCAGTAACCCCAACAGACAAGAGAATGAATCAATTTCAGAATAGTGCAAGAGAAGTTTTCCAATAAATTGGCATCTCACAGAATATGCGTGACCCAGTATAATGCATTAGAAGAAGGCAATGGAAGAAAAACATTGATAAAAGACAGCAGTCTAGGGCTGTGCCATATGACCAAAATCTCATATCCCGATATTAAGACATCTATCGTCCGATAACGATATAAATCACAAAAATGTAACATTTTCTGTAGATTCTGTGAATGTCAGGCAGCTCGACTTGCGTGAAGTGTTTCCAGCTGGGCGTCGTGTACCTGGAGTCGAGTGTTTTAACCAATGCATGAAACGATACATTTTTAGACATAGGTTGTAACGGCCGCCATTTTCTTTGTGAGTATTTATTACACGGCGTGCTGCGGGGAAAAGCCTGTTCTAACGTTTGAGTCTAAGGTTTATTTTTTAGCACCTGACGGCTCTTTTTTGCTTCTCATCTGTAAATACTCTGCATCTTTCACGTGATTCAGTTTATTTTGACAAGTCTCAACAGGATCTTGAGCTTTATTGTGAAAGGTTTATGTGGAAAATAAACAAGCGGACAGGAGGTGGTTTTACCGTCGTTGTTGCTAACGACAACGCATAAAAACAAGCGCTTGTCCGTCCGTAGTGTGGTTATATTAAATATAAGAGAAAGAGAGAACTTTAGGGAATTAATATAGCCACTACAGTGACCATCAAAATAATGAAAAAATATTGCCGTAAACAGTTTATTTTGCGACACCACGAAACAAACGATAGCCTAAAATGAAACGATAGACGTTTTTATATCGTCATCCGATATATATCGTTATATCGAACAGCCCTACAGCAGTCCATTATTCAGTTCCATTCAACTTCATTTATACAGCGCCAAATCACAACAACAGTCGCCTCAAGGCGCTTTATATTGTAAGGTAAGACCCTACAATAATGCATACAGAGAAAAACCCAACAATCATATGACCCCCTATGAGCAAGCACTTTGGCGACTGGGTTACTTGGTGTTACCACCAATTCTTTGACTAACATTTTTTAGTTTTGTAAGCACCTTTATGAGGATATGGCATGGCTTATTTTGCTTTCATTAAGTAACAAGAAATGTGAAATTAAGTAGGTTTCATTTCTAAAACACAAAATGATTAACAGTGGAACATGTACATAGGTTCTGGGTTCCAAAGGAAATCCAGAAGTGCCTTAAACCTGCTTTCTATTTGAAGACTGCCAGATGGCATTACAAAAAGACTTCTGGTCCTATAGAAGTCTATGTCAAAATACCTTTCTGACTTGACCTCTGTAAACACTTTCTTGTTGGATTTATGGGCTCAGTCACTCATTTTGGTCATACTATGTTTCAAAAAGGAGGATTATCCCAGATATGCAAGCGCTTTCACAGTCAAACCTTCCCCACCATGTCACATCCAGTTCTTTGAAACCAAAATGGTGACAGTGAAAACGCTAATCTCGAGGCTTCAAAACAGGCCTTCAGAAACCAGCGAATGACGTCACCATGGATACATCCACCTTTTATACTGTCAACTGCCCCACACTGCCCCCTCTACCCCCACCCCAGAAATACATATAAAAAGAAAAATCATTATTATTTGTTTTAAAGGGAAAGATGAGTCTTATTGTTGTATTGATTTCAAGTGTTATCTCTCAGTCCTTATCACTTTTAAGGTTTGATAGACTTGTTTTAATTCAGATCTCAGAAGTGCACAATGCTCTGTGTAATGCCAAATCAGCTGTATCGGTACACCTTCATTATTACGGATGACACACAGTATCGTAGTACAGTATCACCAGTGATGAACTGTGAGCCATTGAGCAAACCAGTGCACCAGATATTCACATATGATCTTCTTAATTCAGTGTAAATGTCCCTGTGTGCACCTGTGTACGTGAGTTTGCAGTGGTGACCACAGGATTTCTGCGATTTTATTGTTTGAAAGAGTAATGTCAGTAGAGAGATAAGCCTGGGAAGCCAGGGGGATATAGATACTTCAATCCAGACAGAGTCAAGGCTGTACACAGATGTACTGATCTCTCCTCCCAGCTCCCTCAGCTCTGTCTCTCATCTGTCTTCTGGCTTTCCTTGAAGTCTCTCATGCTCCCTGATCCCTCTTAGTTTAGTCTCATATATAGTGAATGGCTACTGAATGGCACATTATTCCGTTTTGCAGACATTGTCAGCAGCCATCAATTCTGTATGAGCTCTCCTTCACACCTCAGCGCCTCCCACACAGGAACTGGCCCTTTTACTGCACCTGCTGTTGTGTGCGTGGGAAATGAGAATATCTTGAGTTCATTCCGGTCTGTATTTATATGTATTCTTGTGTGTGTGTGTGTGTGTGTGTGTGTCTTTTATTGTGTTTGCGCAATAAATCTCGTGAATCCCTAACCAAGAACCACTGAGGCAGCGACGCACAGTGAAACATTAACTATTACCTGCACCCACAGTTGCACTTATAAACGCTGTCAAATGTGATTACACTCAGCAGTACTGATAAGGGTTTTCCCCTGCCTATCTAAATCTGACTAAGCAAAGTAATCAAAATGCATCACTACAATCTAGTTCTGCAGAGAACACGGCACAGTACTGAAATAACAATTTGTGATAAAAAAAAAATATAAGGTAAATTTATTAAATCAAATGAAATTCTTTAAATTGTT
Source organism: Oreochromis aureus (assembly GCF_013358895.1). NCBI lineage: Eukaryota > Metazoa > Chordata > Actinopteri > Cichliformes > Cichlidae > Oreochromis > Oreochromis aureus. The sequence goes on from NC_052962.1 coordinate 13,517,092, forward strand.
TTTGGTTTCTGGCCTTTGTAGTGTCAAAAATTATGCAATTTAGATGTAATCCTCTATCCTAAAATGAGTTACCTAGTTAGTTTAGGTCCAGACTCCCAGAAAGTTGTGAGTTTTTACATCACAAATGGATTGGATGTGGCATGTGGATATGTTTTTCAAAGTATTAACAAAGTGTGAAGAAGTAAAACTACTGTTCTTCAAAATAAAGAGAGAAAGCAACAAGGCCTAGCAAGGGGGGGAAAGAGAGAGAGAGTTAATTTTTGCATTCTCAGCCTCTCTAAGCAGAAGTGATGGGTGTTGCCAGCTTTTGTCCTGCCCATGTGTAAGGAACAGGAGGCATTGATTGAATTGCTGCTTGACAAAGCAGAAACTGCTTATTGAGCTAATGCACCTGTGTGTTGGAATCGATCTTGCAATGTCACTTGCAAATGCGTGGAAGATGTAGAGGAAAGAAAGGGACACGCAGAAGGGATTGGACAGAGGAATTTGGTAAGACTTTAGTTTCGTAACGATGGTTTTTATTTTCCTTTCCGCACATCTCCTGTCCTTATTTCTATTCTAATATTCTGCGGATGTCCTGTTTGCCTCCTTGCTACGTTTCTTACATTTGGGTCCTCCCTTGGTGTTTTTACAGCCTGTTTGATTGTTAAGATTTCAGGTCAGCTGTTTGTATGAGTTGTGAGTTTGTTACAGTCCAGTGTTTACATGAGGAACAGCATGACTATGAATATGCCGTGCATTTGATTTAATCAGCAGTTTATTCATTTGGCAGAAGTTTGATCGCCTCCCGGAATAAGGATATCTATTGTCTTTTGAGCATAATGGTCACTGTTAATCTTATTTTCTTCAGGGCACAGTTTCCAAGCCATAGATTAAGTCTAGTCCTAGACCATAAACTTTTTTAAGTGGAGGTATTCATTGACTTTTTTTTTCCAATTCCTGGTCTAGGCTTAATGAAATCTGCTGTAATCATTTGTAATAAAAGACAAACTCTCCACAGAGCACAAGTTCAGCTTGGAAAGTTACATTTTTAGTTTGCTTCCTTACTATAGCTGGTATATAAAAGCTGGATACAGCGTCTTTGTCTGAAAAGTGAAGCCAGTTTGGAAGTGCTTTAAACCTGCGTTCTTTCTAGTGACCAGGAAAGGATAATATGAGGCATATGGTTGCAAAACGAACAGGTATCCAACCAAAAGATCATAGCGCTATATATGACAGCAGCCTTCAGCTGCCTTGATCTATGACCTCAGTGAACACTTTATTGATGAGTCTGTTAAATACAAGGGGATGCTCATTTAGTATACAATGGTCTTGTATGAATCAAAAAGGCCTATAAAGCACGACATGGTTTGGGGCGGACCTACTTCTTGATGGTTCTGTTGCTAGTGTTCAGTATAAGTTAGATTCGTGTCTCTCTTGCCACACAAAACAGAAAGATGGCAACAGAAGCGCTTACAATGGGATTTCACCAGCTGATCAGTGGTGTTACAATGTCTATGTCCAACTTTTATATACAGTCTATAACTATGAAACATATGCAATGTATGTACAGGAGGAACACAGCAGAAGAAGATTAGAAAGTTAAGTAATTTAAAACAGTAAAATTATTTAGGTTCTTGCCCACTGGTTTAACCTACTGGTTAATTATGATTTAGGTCATTTAAACAGGGCATTTCTAATCTGTTTTGGCTTTTGGACAAATAATAATTAGAATATTAGAGTTCATGTATTTGTGGCTACTTATTAGAGTCGTGTATCTTCCCTCATTAATCATCTGTTCATCGGTGTGCCTGCGTCCTTTCCTGCTTTGTCCCCTTGTCCTTTGGTTTCCTTTTTGGAGATTTATTTTGGCCTGACCCGAGCTGTGCTTTGCCTGCTTGGACAACTTTTTCTTAGTTTTGCTTCCTTGTTCAAAGTTTGTTCCACTCTAGTAAATTTCATTAAAGTTAATTGTTGCTTTTTATGACCTTTTTAGGTTATTATACCCCACATTTAGCCTCTCTTTCAACATAATACAAGTATGTAAATTGCTGCACAGATACATAAAGGCATAAATAGTCTTAAGAGAGTGGAGTCAGGCTGAAGTCAGAGCCAGGAACTGCAATTTCTTTCAATTCATGATGGCGCAAAATCTTTGCAGCTGCTTAGTCCTTGCCACCTGCCTGTTTGGATCTCTCTTGCAGTCTTGCGTGAAAACGAGTTGGATTAAATTACTGTTACACACAATCATGTCTTTTCCCATTGTGTTGCTTTGTATTTATTTACTATGATGTAACTTGTATGGAAGGAAAGTGGAAAGAAAAAAAAGCAAATGAGACGAGTCAAGTCAGGAAATAGCAAATCTCTGCGTAGTGCATGGATTTTATTCTGCACCTCCGTAGTATCTCTCAAGCTATATTTGTGCGTATATACTTTATCTGCTCTGTTACACTGTCAATCATGCATCTTCTACTCCCATCTGATACATGGCAGAGAGAGTGATGTTGCATCAACTTTACTGAGACAGGCTCCAACCTGTGTCTCTACATGTTGTCTCCCTTCAACACGCTTCAATTCTCTTCTTTCTTGCACTTTCTGTAATTTTCAGATTTATAGTCTCTGTCCCTCCTTCTACTGTTGACTTAACCCAAGTGAAACAAACAAATCTATCCTCGAACAAAGCTCTCTTTTCCCCCTATCATTTGGCTCTTGCAGTTGATGATATGCAGCTTTTTACAATGGGATCAAAAAGTATTCATACCCTTGTTGTTTTCGATTGTTTGTTTTATTGAATTTTGGTTTATTGAATTCACATTTCAACAAAGCATTTGCAGAAATGTGACTACTGCCAAAGAGTCTTCAATGCAGGACTGAAAAGGAACTGTACTCTTCATGACCAAATTCTGTTTCTGAGTTTTTGTAAATTTGCACAAAAAAAAATCTCAAAACCGGTCGTTACTTTGCTATTATCAGTTGTTAAGTTGCCCATGTGACACCTTTTACTACAGCACTACAGATTCATGATGCCTTTATTTTGCAACGTAAGCCTTTTCTAACAATTGTTTTGTGACAGATGTGTTGTGCGGTGTGCAAGGGCAGATAGCTTTTCCTTCTTCTGGAGAAAGAGAAAATGACAAATAGAGAAACAGGCTTGAACACACCCAGGAAGTGAGCACATCAGTCATACTGGGTTCAAAGGCCATTTCATCCTCTGTTCTAGGAAGCAGGAATGAGGGAGGATGGGGAGTAGAGGCAAGGTGAAGAAAAGAACGTGAGGGACAGATGATGCGATGGATGGCAAGGTGCCTGTGCTGATTGTTTGTGTGCACTTTGGCGTGTTCGCATACTTCTACTTCTAGCTGCTGTGTGTTGTAGAATTAGCTACACTGATGGATGAGGACAACCGCTTGCAACGAAAGCGCTTAAAGCACATGGGCTCCAGGGACAGGCCTTGTCACAATCACCCATCCAAGTGACTTATGGACCTGCCATGAGGAACACCAAATGGCTGGGGCTGTTGGGTGGGATGCAACCAGTTGGAAAGAAATAGTTCATATAACGACATGAGCCAAACTCGGTGGAAGAAATGCATGTTTCTTCTCGAAAACAGGAACTACTAAGGCCTGCTTTATTTCCACATGAAAGCTGTAAATTGTGTGGAAAATAATTCAGATATATAAAAACATGTAAAAAGTGAACAAATATGTTGCTTCCCCCCCAAGTTTCTCCCATTTTCTTACTTTCTATGTTTAGGATTTAGCCTGCAGGTATGAATGGAACAGACTGTGATAAATGGGATTTAAATGCTGGTTGTCTTTATACACCGCTGCCTCGGTATTGTAGTTTTTTTCTGTTATGTAAAGAGAGGCATCACTTTTGCTCAACTTGTATTTTTGTTTCCTGGAAAATTCCAAAGGGAGAATAGCAAAGCCAAGACAAAAACTTCATTTCGCTGCCTTTGTGTCAAGCAAATACGTCTTTTTCTATTCTGCTGCTCATTGGTAACAGCTTCACATTGTGGGAGTAAAGGCAATATTGATGATTCACCGGCAGGTTAAAAATGTATGTGCTATATCTGCGCTCCAGGCCTAGCCCTGTTTGGGGATTGCATGGGTAATGGCACTATTAGACTTAATTTACTGCCCAAACTAATAACCTGAAATGGAGAGTGTGATGGGATTATTACGTGCAGACACACAAAGACGCACACACACACACACACACACACACATGGATGTGTATTAGAGTCCATGCATTCCCATACTTAACACATCTCCACTCTGACAGTGCTGCACCCTCAGTCAGTTTTAATTCAGTGAAATCAGCCAGCTGGTTCATCTCTCTGTCTCTGTCACTATTTTGTAGACACAGAAATATACACATCCAGTCTGTGTTCATACCGTCTTTTTCTCACGCATCTGTCATCCCAGTCTAAAAATAGACCTCACAGACATTCTGACTGTAAGAAGGAAAAGCACAGGTGTAACTAATAACATTACCGATGGCTCCGTTCCATTTAGGCATGCCGGTAAGCCAACATGTACAATATCAAGGCTCTAGTACTGGCACATCTAAAATGGAATGCAGCCAGTGTTGATGCTGTTATTTACTCAAGTCAAACTGTCGGCACTAAGAATGATCTCTCTTCCTGCGCATCACTCTGTGTTTCTGTCTTCCTCTATCCTTTGCCTTCAGTATCAAACACTCACAGTGACTTTGATTCAGACTCACATGGTTTAATGACAGGGACGAAACCATTTCCTGCTTGGCGACAGAGCCCCCTGTGGCCAAACTGCAGCACTAAAAAAAGTCAGTCCCAGCAGCTAATATGCTAATCCAGCAGAGTCCTTGTGTATATGCTAATGTGGTAATGATGGAAGGGAAGCTGTAATAAGGTAGCATCGGCTGGTCAAAATAAAGGCTGTGGCACAGCAGAGTGTGGAATTGACAAGTCAGCCTGTCGTTAGAGTACTGGATTGTGCCAGAGGGAGAGTACCGAAGTACTAACCAGGTATTTTAAAAGGTAAATCAGCAGCAAGTCGTGTAGGGCATCTTTAGCGTGTGAGCAGGTGTTCTGCCTTCAACAGATGATGGGAAACACCTGCTGTGAAATCACTGATTGGGATGGAGCCAGAAGTGCAAAGTGCAGCTGTGAGTCACTACTGATTTTACTCTTAAAAACCCTCTTCAGAAAAATAGGGAAATGTTAGGGGTGTGGAATTGGCTCAGATGTTTTGCTGTTGGTTAACAGTGTTAAAGCCAGGGCGTGCCCATAGATAGCAAACATACTGACACATTTAATCGGGGAATTCTGGTTGAGAATGGTGAGACCAACCCGTTCAGCCCTGTGCTCCATAATCACTTTACACAGTGTGTTGGTGCTTTTATCTGTATTCGTGCATCTACGGATCCGAGGTATAAATACTGAATGTATTAACTTTCTCTGACATTTGCAAATGAAAGTAATTTTTATTCTGTCAGTCAAAAATACCTTCTTCCAAATATGAAAATTAAACATGAAGATTCAGTGCAGAGTTTAATTCAAACGTTGACCACAAGGGGCAGTGTTTGAATTAAGCCTGTTAAGGCCTTTATACACTGGACACATAAAACTCATGTTAATATTTTGCGTTACAAATATGCATCAGACTTATCTTAATAGGGCAGCTGTTCACACTGGCCACATAATTATGCTGGACAAATTTACTAATTTTTATTTTTTTTGGGAACAAGCTCGATTTTTCAGTTTTTTTCGGATGTGAATAAACAGACCAGACCAATCAGACCACTGTATTTGTCAACAAGACTCTCCTTATTTTTACCTCATTATTGCTTGATGTCAACTTAATTTAGGATTATTTCTCCACCTCTTAGTGGTACAAATGGTAGTACATAAAAGCACAGCCTGACCAGTTTGACTTCAGTTAATATCTCTTCAACACAATACATACAAAGTGGTTGTGTCTTCACATTCTGTTAATAACCTTTATTAATTTTCAAAGGTTTGAAACTATATCATATCTTTTTTTCTTACCATCTGAATCAACCCATGTAAGCTGTTTACACATATAAACTCCTGAAAATGTCAGGAGGATACGGTTGGAAAGATGCCTGAAGTTGTCTTTCAGACAATGTTCCGACAACGTCTAGCACACAGCAGGGTGCAGTTTGCATCAGCCGCTTTCTCGCTACTGGAAACACTGTGATTTTAGAAAAAGGTGTCTGCTTAGTAAAGCATGCAGTGGGCAGGGCACCCACTCAGTAGCTGTGGTGTACAGGCCAGATAACTGCAATAATCTTACATTGACGCAAATCATGGGTATCAGACGTCACAAGAACCAGGGTGCATGCATTTTAAACAGTGTAATGTCTGACTTGGAATGTCTGGAAAAGTTCAGAGCTGCAGTGCATTTGCAAAAACAGCTGTAGGCAAGCCTGACTTGAACTACTGTATAATGTATTCAGCTTAAAATGAGGAATAAAATTAGGAGGAAGGCGAGGTTGGTGGTGTCAAAAACACACATGATGTTCGAGAAGGAGCCCGGGGTTTGTGTGAGACTATTTTTAAGTTTAGTTTTTCACTTGCTGTTTACTTTTATTTTCGCTTGCTGTTACGTCTGTGCAACAAAACTACTGGTTAAGGTTAAGAAGAGATTATAGTTTGGGTTAAAATTTACATAGAGTGGCTCGTGACACATTTTAAAACTTAACTAAAAGTTGTAATAAGCTACTTACATAAACAATATTTGGAGTGGTTTCTTTCTGTTAGCTTCACAGCTGGGAGTAGCAGAGTATGCTCGCACACACACAAAGACATTTCAAATCGCACTCGTAGAGGTCATGTTTGTTGTCTGCTGGGTGGACTGGACACAAACTGTTTGCAGTCTATTTATTTACCAGCCAGTTAATTCCACAGCTCAAGCTCTGTAGAATGCACTATGGGGTGAAATGATTGATCCGTCCTTGTTAGACCTTGCTGTAAGGAAGTCTTTAGCTTAGACTAGAGTGAGGAAACCTGAAACCTGAAAACAAACAATCACTAGAAAGAAAGAAAAAAATGACAAAAAAGGGGTTTTAGGGTTTAAATGAAGTTTGAATTAAAGCATTTCTTGTGTGACAAAGCAGCACAACAAAGCAGCACATTGCATTATATTTTTCCCTAGAAAAGGATCACAAGAAGCATCTTAACATGCCAGTCACACACTCGTTTTTACGAATGTTAAGAGCTAGTTATTTTAAAACAAATGACAAACATTTTCTAATTAAATAAAAGGCTAAATTTTCTTAAGACATGCTTTTTTCTTGGGCAGTCAGTAAGAGCAGACTTTGAAAATTTTCTTTTATTTATTTATTTTTTGGTAATACGTTATAGAGCTGGAGACATTAGATAGGATAAAAAAAAAACTTGAGTGTGTTTTGAGCACGACGGCGAGGTGCCAGCGAGCTGTGTTTCTGTGTAGGAGCCATTCTGTCCTTGCTGGAGTTCAACCCAGTTCCTGTTGAGGGACTGAGCTTCATCCAAAGTCCAGCACATGTTCTGGCCAGGTCCCTCGCTGTGTGGGAGTGTGTGACCGGGACAGTAAGCTGGGTGACACAGAGTATGTGTGTGTGTGTGTGTGTGTGTGTGTGAGATGCATGTTTGATCATTGCCCTTTTGCTCACACTCTAAGGATTTACTGTCTGAAATGCAGAGCAAAGCTCTAACCCACTGCACTCCTATATAGTACTGTAGCAATGTGTTATAGACTTAGCTGTTCAAGCGTAGTCATTAAGGTACATAGAAAGTGTGTCTTTCACTGGAACATAACATGAGCTCACAGACACGAGATTGGCTGAACTTCCTCTGAACTTGATTTACATAATAATACATAATTAGTCAAGGTTCTACCAATAGTGAGCGTGCTCCTTTGCATGCACCTACATGATTGCACAAGCAGTGATGGTCAACATAGCGTGCTCAAGTGACTCCCCTGATAGGTAAAACAGCACTTAGTGCATTTGCAATTTCTTGACTATGTTAACTTCTGTAGGAGCTCTGCTACTACATGTAACTATGTGTACACATCTCAGAAGATATGATTTTATCTGTTTATGTGTTTGTTTTGGAAAGATGTTGCTGCTTGGGTCAGAAATGTTGCCATGAACAGATGGCTCTGTGTGTCGTTATCTGTCATCAGACTTTCCCTTGTTTTCTGGCCCTTGGCAGTGCTAACGTGATGCAGTGCCACATACTTTACCACAACCCGCCTCGTTTACTGTCAGTTTTCTCTCCCCCCCCCCCTATTTCTACAGCTTTGCCCAGCTACACTTGTGGTAATCCTGGAAAGCTACTCAACGGCCACCAGCAGGGGTCTACTTTTAATATCGGGGACAAGATCCGCTACAGCTGCAGCCCGGGCCATGTTCTAGAGGGTCATACCACCCTGTCCTGCCTTGCCACTTCAGCTGGTACTGCTGCCTGGGATTTCCCCCTTCCTTACTGCAGAGGTAAGTAGGAAGCTCAGCAGAAGGCTGTCTGTTATAAGGGACCTTTTGGCTAAATTTTTACATGTTAATTGAATCTGTTTTAAGTGCTTTTGCGTGAACTCTTCAGAGATATGTGAGATCTTTCATTTATTTTTATGGAAAAAAGTGCATGCTTTGTTTAAAAAAAAGAAGAAAAAGAAACAGTAAATCTGCTTTGGTTATAGCTACTAGTTGCTATAAAAAATAACTGACCTTGTTTTTGGAATGAAGAGCAATCAGCCTCTCTCATTTAGTCTTTCATCCACCAGGTGGATGAAACAGCTTCTCCAGCCCACATGCACTGACATACAGTATATTTACACATGCCTCTACATGACCTGACACTGGTTTTCGGTGGTTATTCTGATATCTTATTTACCATGGCAGGACCTCATGTGTTAGCTCCCAGTCAGGCGCTCGTGCCAGTTGTCCTTCCCTCGGAGTTAGCAAGCACCCCTGCGGCAGCGACACCTGCCAGTGCATGTTGTCTGACACAACATGAGGATTCTTGAAAATACTTACACTGTAGGCAAAAGTGACACTATAGTACATCAGTTTACAAGATTGGTCTTTGAATAAAAGATTAATTCCTAGAAAACTGCTTGACCATCTATATTCATTTGCTTTCTTGTGTGTGTGTGTGTGTGTGTGTGTGTGTGTGCGTGTGTGTGTGTGTGTGTGTGTCACTGTGTCCGTGTGGCCAACGGTTTGTGTCAGTGCGCCTGCTGAGCAGACCGCTGAGACTCTATGCCATCTGCAGCCATGCCGGGAGTCAGGAAGCCCACATAGGAGCACACATGGCTGGGCACCACGCGCCAGCACAGTCCCCCCACCCGCACTATCACACGCAGGCACATGCACATGCCTTTTCTCCACATCAAAATGGGAGATTATTTTGCATGCATTTCAAAATATAAATAATTTATATTTTCTTGACGATAACTTTGTCCCCTCTTTCATTTTTTTTGCTTCCTAGAGAATTTCTGTTTAGACCCCATTTCGGCTTTGTCAATCTCCTCACCCCATTCCCACCAAGGCTCCATCCTGGGGGGGAAAAAAATCACTCAAGCACTCAAGGATGTGATTATGTCACCTTTTCAGCAGAAATTACAAGCCAACAAGTTTAGAAACTGGCAATTTCCCCTGTGATTAATTGAGGTCTCCTGGTGCCACATAAAAGTCAACGTGTACACCTGAGTGCTCCTTCATAATGCATAAGTGTATTGTTAATGTCACTCCAATTATAGAGCCTGCCCATATGTGCTAGAGCAGAACTTGCACTGTACTTTGGGAGCGGAGAGAACATTTTGGCACAATCACCATTCTGGACACAGGAGAGGACCAACGTGCCAGCACTGTCGGGCCAAAGATGATAAGCCAGCCGTTGATGACACAGATAATGTTTTACATTTCCTGTCTTGTGCCCAATTTGTTTTTTTCTTTAGCTGTGAAAAATGTCATTGCTTATCATACGAGTACACTTATAAAGGATTTAACATCAGTCTTTTATTCAGATTTTGACACCCTTTCCATCTCCACTGTCGCCCTTTTCTGAGCTTTTCTGTGCTCAGACCAACGCCTCATCTCTCTCTCTCTCTTTTTTTTTTTTTGCTGCATATCTTTCCAGAAATAAGCTTACTTCTGACAAGTTGTAAATGTCAGTGCATATACCTGCAGCATCACACACTGACACAACTTTTTATGTTTGGTGTGTACGCATCCATTATCCTGCTTATTCCAAAGACACTCTGACTTTTAGTTGTAGTCGGTCACATGTAATTAGAAAGTCCCAGATATAGCTTTCATGATTTCTGCTGGTCTTATATAAGGATTGATTTCTGGATGCATATTAAACACTAATGTTTTTTTATAGCTTGCATGCATCAGTCATGCTTATGTCTTATATCTTGCCACGACTCTCAGAGCAATCGAAGCAGGTCCTAACATTTAATAGAGAACCATGACATCCTAAGTGACAGGCTGAAAAATGCACTGTTCAACCGTGGGAAGCAGTCTGACAGTCTACAACTGACTGAAGAAAAAAATTAAATAAGTTTCTGCACACCTCACATACTGAACGGTTCAGAAGTTTTTTGGGGAGGGGGCTTCGGTTTCATATGCTCTGTGGGTACAGCCCGCTTTGGCTCCGTTGTCGTACAGTGCTTGCATCGGCCGGCGCCGGCCGCAAAAATTCAGAGAATGACGGGGAAAAGTCAAGGTGAAGGCGAGAGTGAGGAGTCGGAGACTTCCCTTCAAGTGTGAAGAAACAGTCCTGCGTGGAATATCAATGCACTTCCTCATCCTTTTTTCTGTCTGCATTCTACTTCCTGTCACTCCAACTGCAACGATCACCTCTCGCCCCTCCCGCCGTGCGCCTCTCTTCTCTCTTCATCGTCCACTCTCCTCCTGCACTTTTCCCTTACCCAGCCTCGCATGTCACCTGTCATCCTCTTCATCCCCTTCTTCTCCCCCTTGTGTCGTAGTTTCCCTCCTATTGAGGTTCACACCTCACAGGTTTCCACTCGTCCGTACACTCTCCTGCCCTCCCTCAGGGGGAGTGCGGTGGTGACAGGTAGAGTGGATGATAGACAGGGCCAGACACTTTTGATCTCCTCCTCCCTTCTTTACCGCCACACACAGCTAGTTGGCCACTCGATATAATGAACCCCACACCGCGGTGATGCAGATATGTCCTCAGAGACACTCACACACGCACGCATACACACACACCTTCACAAGTACTGTGGAAGTGTCGTTCAAAACTTCTTTTGACGTGTCCCCTCTGTTCACAGATTTGTGAACTGATCTAGAAATGAAAGAAGGCTGTATTTCAGGCAGTGTCACATGCTGCATTGTTCACAGCTGTAATAAACATATCAGAAGCTGGCACGGGGAGTTATCCTGCCAACATTTTAAATGCATGCTTTATTATTTAATGGTCTCCTTAAAGCAGCGTTGAGGCGGGAAAGAGTTGCTTTGATTAACACAAATCTGAATTAATCAGAATTTAATCACTTTCCTCCACGTTGCATTAAGTTGCATCACGCAGCTTTCCCCGCTTCCTGACGACTGCAAAAGCACTGTAGGGCATTTTGAAATCCTATGACTTCTTTCTCTCTGGCCTATGGCAAAAATTGCAGACAAAGGAACAATATGCTGTAACTCACTGCACAATTTCATGCTCCTGAGCTTGGAAATATGCAATTTAGCTTGTGGCAGAAAGATAATGTGTGGCCAAAAACTAAAATTAAATTAAAAAAAAGAGGAAAAAATATTATTATTATTATTGTTACTGTAAATTGCCAATAAATAAGGCTAGGAAGCCATATCTGTTGCTGGTCAGTGGTTCCTTGTTGAATCCAGATTCGAATTTAAAATCTTCACATAATCGTTCGTAAATAATCAGGCTTATCATCTTAAACACTTTGCTCTCAGACTGCTGGCTTACTTGTGGTTCTTATGGTATATAATAGGCTGCTGGGGGCTTTCCATGACGCACTGAGCGTTTCTTGGCTTATCACTTTTCACTCTCTATGTTAAAAGTGGTGAGTAACCCCCAGTGTACCCCACCTCTAATGGGTCATGGCAGATGGCTGCCACTCCTTGAGCGTTGTTCAGCTGGAGGTTTCTTCCTGTTAAAAGGGAGTTTATCCTTCCTACTGTTACCAAGTACTCATTCACAGGGGGTCAAATGATTGTAGGAATTTTTAAAAAATGAATTGAACCAGTTTTATGATGCTGGTCAACATCTTTTCTCAAAACTGTTTCAAGATAGTTTGTTTCTTTGGTGTCATGGAAACTGAGGCATCTACAGACGCTTTCATCTGTAGATGTGTGTGTGCTGAAGTTTTCTTGTCCTATTAGCTTTTCTTCAAAATGCTCCAAAAACTTAAAAGTAGGGATGCACCAATCGTGAAATTCTAGGCTGATGCTATAAAACAGAAACTTGGCTATGACTTAAAGCCAGCAACATTTAACATCAGACACTGGCTTCAGTAATTGCCTTCATATTTGTTGGCAGTCCTGTATCAATCAATATACTGGAAAATCCGTAATTAAAAGTTCTCTTCTTACTTGATATTCACCATGTATATCTTATAAATGTATTCCTAACAAGTGGAAAGTTTACAGTACTGCCTAGGTTCTTTTCCAAAGAAATGGACTAAAAAAGTTAAAGAATATAATTTTGGGAGATGTTGAAATAAATCATATAATTGCTGTCATTGGAAAAGTTTCCTTCCAAGACCCTGACAGGAGAATAAAAATATATAAATAGTGTCAAAAGGCTGTAACAATGTTTGAGAGGGATTTTTGTCAATATGAACTCATTTTGTATAAGCCAGAAACTACCCCATCAGATTTTATTATGATGGCTTCAACGGTCAAACGTGACCTTTAGCTGCAGTTAAGCTGCAGTTTGTTTATTAGCGTTTAACTTACCTTGCTCGCCAGCTGCTTGCCAGTCTGTACACTAGGGTTTCCAGTCTCCTCATATCCCTTTGTGGCATCTCTGATTACCAATAGCATTGGTGTGGGCAGCATGGAAGGTTGACATGCACCCCTAAGGTAGTGCTATCCACCCTCCATGACGCACAGTGTGTGTTCCCAAACACAAAGAAATAAGGCAAGGATGAAAGACAAACACGCAAACCAGGAGTTTATTTCACACTTTCAGCATGAAGTAACGTTTTGATGGTGACTTTCACCGTTGATAGATTTAGCTTAGTTAACGGAAGTGGATAAATATCACCTGAACAGCTAAAACAGTGTTAGGTCAAAGCATTTTTTGTCCTTACCAGTTTTTTCCCACTTTGTTTTGTCCTTCCTTTGTAAAATATCTCACCTGTCACTCCTGCACTCTTCAGTTGCGGTTCCCATACACAGTGGAGAACCGTGGGGAAAAAACAAAAAAGTTAAGGAGACGAGATACATGAACGTGTCTGCAAACACACAGTCACATTACGCTGTGATTTAAAAAATCAAATCAGCAGTCACAAATGTCCTCCTGTTTTTACTCATTTGATGATTATGATGGATCAAGGTAACTGTTCCAAACACACACACAGACACACAATAACTAAAGGTCGTGTAAGTCCCTGAATAAACTTGTGTTGCAAGTACTGGTTATATGTAGAGGGTGTGGTGTGACACTATAGCAAGGCAGATTTAATTTGTTATCAAGCTCATAGTAATGCTATCAGTTTACTAACTATATAAAAATCGCCTTGAGTGACGAGTTGTTGCCGATCACGTCGACCAACGTTAATCCCCACCACCATTGTCTATCTGCGCAACCCCTCTGTACACATTCAGCGATCCGTACACCTCACACTCACGTGTCTGTGATTGTTTTTGTTTTGCAACGAGTTTTCTTCTGATGTTAATTCTCTCACAACTCTGTTTCTCTCTGCAGCGGATGACGGATGTGGAGGGACCCTACGGGGCCAGAGTGGGGTGATAACTACTCCCAATTACCCATCTGAATATAACAACAATGCCGACTGCACCTGGACTGTGCTGGCTGAGCCGGGAGACACCATTGCCCTGGTTTTTTCTGACTTTCAGCTGGAGGACGATTATGACCTTCTGGAGGTCAGCGGCACTGAGGGTTCTTCGCAGTGGTGAGTAGTCAGCTTGCGGCATTTATCTGGGGAGAGAGCTGAGAAGGGGGGAGAGGTAATGCACCACCTGCATGCAGGCTTTTTGTTCAGGTGGTTGAATGAGCGTGGTGAAGTATGGTTGGAAGTGGATTGGTGTTACTGTGTGTAGGTCTGGTGGAGCTGGATCATAGCGCTCTCCAGAGTGTTTCTGGTACTAGCTTCAAAATGAAATAGGGCGATAACAGTAATTTGTTTGATAGGCAGCACCTAGCTTTTATATTACAAACTCAGCCTGGGTATATCATATGGTCTGTGGTTCTAAAGTGTAATTTGAACACTCAATCATGGTCACACACTCGCACTCATTCTCTCGATTACTCAGTCTCACACAAATACACATGCTCGGCTCTAATGATGAAGAGATAGGATGTCCTGGCGTCAGCGTGGGTCTCTCACCATCTGTGGCAGCTCCTCCTCTCTCTGACAACTCTCTCAGCTCAGGAAGTAATTAGAGAGCTCGATTACCACCGCCAGCCGTAAAGTGTTGTTTCACCCCCATTCTCGCACTCGCGGAAACAGAGAGAAGCCCATGTGAGCACAAACGGTCATGTACGCTAAAGCATTCACACTTTCAGCTACACTTTAATATATTTTCACTGCTGCTTAAAGAATTGTTGCAAACAGATGTATTCTTTCACACATACACACCGGCGTTTTATGCCCTCCGAGACCACACATAGCTAAGCTTAGCTTGAAAAAAAAATATATTTATATACTGGTTGAATACAGGTAGATGCATTTTTATGCATCAGGAAAATCTGCCATGCTGCCTCTGTCTCGGATATAATATAAAAATGCAGGTTTAGTTTCAGGATCGTGTCGGAGACAGACAGCTCAGATAAAAAAAGAGAAAGACAGAAGACTTTGGAGTTAGAGCCACAGGCAGTTGGCAGGAAAGGACAAGGGGTAGCACTGGCTGAGCTATTTAACACTTGAGACACAGACTCTGAGAGACAGAGAGGGGGGAAAAAAAGACTGTTGATAAGGGAAACAGGTTCAGGAAGAATATATGAGAAGTCATCTCAGAGTGAGAGGGCCCCAGGAAACCTCACGTCGGTTTCACTCATTCCTTTAGTAGTTAAGCAAAAATACTTCCCAAGAAGGACTTGATTGACTCTGAACTGAAAAAATTCTGCCTAGTAGTCTGATATTAAAGTCTCTTTGAATCTTTGCTTGGCCAGTGGAGAGCTGATCGCTTCCTGGGCTCCCACAGACAGCCGCCTGACTGTGCTTCTTTTGCACATTTTACGATGTCATCAGCTTCTTGTCCTAGACTTTGATTTGCTCTGTGTTGTCATGGGGAGGCGCCCAGTTCTCTACTGGCTGTGTCATCTTTCTGGCAGTTGTTGCCAGTGGCGTCTATGGTAGTGCACCTGCAGCATGGCTTTGCTGTCTTAAAGAACAAGGAAGAGCAGAAGGGAGTAAGTCACTAGAGAGGAGGCAGAAGGGCTTTGGCAAGCGATGGATACCGCAAGTCACAGTTGATCATGCACATTGGAAGGAAAAGGAAGTACAAGAGACAGAGGACACAATGCAGACATGCTGGCTTGCCTCTATTGTTTCACTTTTTTTTCTCTTGTTTTGCTAGCTTAAGTTTTACCCACATACTGTACCACTGATTTGAAAAAGTTTTGGCTATTTTTTCCCATTTTTAAAAACTCACCAGCCCACTTTAACTTCAATGTGTCGAGGTAGTGAGCGGGGAGCACTAAGGATGTGGAGAAAGTGAAGTGAATCACAGCGAGTATTACTATGGAAGAATGTGGCTCGGTCTTATGAATTGCATTTTCTGCTACATAATGTTAGCAGCTGGGTGCTGGTTTACTTATGGAAAAGATAGCAGCAGGATACAATATGGGAAGAAGATAAGCCGTAGGAGGTGATGTGATGCTCAGGGTGTTGTTCTGCTGGTAAACCTTTGGTCTTGGAATTCATTTTAATGTAGCTTGGGCACCAACCTAAGCATTGTGCATCCTCATGGCAGTGGTTTTCCTTAATGTGCCTGGCCAAAAAAACCTTTCAAGGATGATTTGAGAAGAGGGTTGTAACCTCGTGTGTTTGTGTGAAGCTCAAAGCTTCTTTCTCAACAACTCTCCAAGAAGAGGACAGAGATTATTATTAATGCTGTGGCTGATTGGTGAGGACAAAAGAGGGATGCTATGGTACAGCAGTAACGGAGTGAGCAGACACTAGTGACGGCATGTGAAAGGAAGGGCAGGACCTTTGAAGAACAGGGTGGATGTGAAGTTGAGAGATGGGTGCAAGGATTGAAAACTCGCAGCTGGTGGCCAATTAGAGAGGTCAGGCTTGGCTGTTTGATGATGCTGACCTAAAGCCTTTCTGCTCTCAGTGAATGAATGGATCAGTGAACCTTCAACTCAGTGGGGCTTGACGGTTGATGATGCGCTCTCTCTCTTTTTCTCATCATGCAAATACGCTCTCTGATTTCATAACACTGGTGTGTACACAGCTGCTAAGCTTAAAAGCTGTTTCTGTATTTCAGATCTTATGGTTCCAAAGTGTCATGTCGCTAATACGAGAATACTTGTTTTTTTGTTTTTTTTACATTTTTCAATCTTGTATTGCTTTCCATTGGCTTTAAGAAATATATCACTATAAATGACTGGTATTTGCAAATGACAAGAATGCTTTCTTGTTCTTGAGTGGGTGATGTCGGTCTCCCTCTATCCGATTGCAACCGTTGTTCAATATGTGGGAATCTGTCTGAACCTTATTGATTGATACCTGACTGACAGGTTCATTGATCCGATACAAAAAAGAAGGGCCAAGAGTTCAGGGTCAAAACCATGCTTCCCAGATCGATCCACAGCCTTTCAAACTAAAGCAAGTGAAGCTTGCATGTTCTGAGTTTCTTCGTTGCGCTCATGTTTGTCTGTATATGTGTTGCTAAAGGGAGAGAACGAACCACAATTAACACCATCAGTCACCAACAAGGACGTCACCTCTGTGAATATCTGAATGTGATCTTGATGGGATGCGATCTTGTGCACAATACCATCCTGCACTTTAATTGGCGGTTCCACGGAATTAGCATTCTGAAGAGGCGGCAGGAAAAGACAGCTCTGAACACCAGCTTCACAAGCTGAGATGTGCATGTGGATTGAATGTGGCAGCGGGAAAGGGCTGGTAAAAATGGCAAGTGAATTAGGTGAATTCTGCCTCCGCTCAGCGGTACCCTGACAGGACTTCTTCACTGTTGCTTGCCCAGGGGAACACATTACTCTGCTATTACACTGTTTGCATCCACATTGATTTTCTTCCCCATCACCATCCACTTTGAGGCAATGTAAATAATGCCCGATGGTAACCAATTGCCAGATCTTCATTTGCCCACTAGCTACTAAGTGGAACTCACAGCTATTTGACTTGTAATTTTCTTAGGTGCTCAATTGTTTTTCAAAGCACTATAATACATTTTCATCTACCAGCAGTGCTCTCTTGAGATGTTGAAAGGAACTCCCACAGCAGCTTGAATACTGTAAATAGAGAGTATAAAGTGCCTAAATCTGTACTTGAAAGAAGTCTGAATATTGGCTTTATTCCCTCGGTTCTACAAAAAAAGATTATGTAAAAAAAATGCCACATCACAGTTAAGCGATTGCACCATTTTTATTTATTTTTTTTTATTTAACCTTTATTTAACCAGGAATGTCCCATTGAGATTAAAAACCTCTTTTTCAAGGGAGTCCTGGCCAAGAGGCAGCAAATTTCCAAACAAATACATACAAACAAACAAGATTAAAAATTACACAAAACAATTACACATTATTGAGGCAGTCTGTAGGGCTTTGAGTTTAGTTTTAAAAACATTTAAAGACAACAGTTCAGTCAGTTTCCAGTCTTTCTGTAACAGGTTCCACGAAAAAGGCGCAGAGTGGACAAAGGCTTTTACCCAACTCTGTGCGGACAGGGGAACAGACAGCAGCAGCTGATCATTTGAGCACAGTAAGAACCACTATTTTTCCTTGTGACCAAAGTACAAATATAAGGAGGCAGCAATCCAAGCATAGCTTTGTAAATAAAAGTGTACCAATGCCCCTGTCTTCTAATGGCCAAAGAAGGCCAATTTACTCTTAAGTACAAGTCACAATGATGGGTCAGATATCTACAATTGGTGATAAACCTCAAGGAAGCATGATACACCGTGTCCAACATTAGAAGGCATGAAGAAGAAGCATTCATATACAGAATGTCACCATAATCTAACACAGATAAAAGGTTGCAGTGACAAGACGTTTTTTACTGCAAAAGAAAAACACTGTTTATTACGGAAAAAGAAACGAAGTTTCAGCCTCAGTTTCTTTACAAGTCTCTCTATGTGGTTTAAAGGTAAAGGAGTCATCTATCCAGACACCAAGGTATTTATATTCATGAACTATCTCTATGACATTTCCTTCAAGGGTGGACACCACTGGAATAGGCTCTGGGACCTTCTTTGCCTTAGAAAACAACATTAGCTTAGTCTTATCAGCATTGAGAACTAATTTTAGCTGGATAAGTGAATGCTGGAAAGCAACAAAGGCTTTCTGTAAGGTTTCAATGGCCTGAGTAAGAGATGAACCATAACAGTAAATAACTGTATCGTCAGCATAAAAATGCAAATTTGTGTCTGAGACATTTTGACCCAAGTCATTGATATATATAAAGAAACAGAAGGGACCCAAAACTGAGCCCTGTGGCACCCCTTGTGGACAGCAACAAATTCAGAACAAAGACCTTCAAGTTTAATGCACTGGGTTCTATTATTCAGATAATTTGAGAACCACGCTATTGATGTTCTGACAATCCAAGGCTGAGCAGTCTGTTTTTAGGACAGCATGATCAACAGTGTCAAAAGCTTTTGAGAGGTCAATAAAGAGTGACCACAGTACAATTTCTTATCAAGTGCCATAATAATATCATTTATCACTTTCATAGTGGCAGTGTTAGTACTGTGTTTTTCCTGAAGCCTGACTGAAATTTAGAAACAATATCATTAGAGTACAAAAACTCCTTCAACTGGTCACAAACTAGAGATTCCATGATTTTGGATAAAACACACAAATTTGATATTGGCCTATAATTAGTCAACACTGATGGATCACCTCCTTTCAACAAAGGCAAGACAAAAGCTGATTTCCAAACCGATGGAATTTCTTTGGTTTTAATTTGAAAATTAAATAGAATTGAAAGTGGTTCTGCAATATAATCCGCTGCCAACTTCAGAAAATAAGGTTCCATCAAGTCTGGACCAGGAGGTTTTCTGTGATCCAAAGCCTTTAAAGCTTTATGCACTTCATAAACACTAAAAGGTACAAAGTTAAAACGGTCTCCAGAAAACATAGAGAATTCTGGGCAAGAATTTGTTAAAAAAGTTTCTGCAGAATCAAACAAGGAACCCACTGATAAAAAGTGCTCATTAAAGCTCATTTTAAAGAAAGTGTTTCCAAACAAAACTTAAATCGACTTCTTCTTTTCTATCGTGGTAACTTTTGCAAACTCTTTCTGTTTCCCAGGTGATTTTTTTTTTCTTTCTTTATGCATCCATCTCTGACAACACATGGCTCCCTGGGAAAATGCAACTTATTTCTTCCTGTTCGGAGATCTGAGAGCCCATTGAGTTTTGATCCCTCTAGGTAACCTCCTGCTTTCTCGTCTCTGTTTTAACTCTACGCCTTTATGGAATTGAGACGCTGACATTTAGCCAGCCTATGGATTATCCCCGGCGTGCTGATTTGTGTCAGCCTGTCCCAACCTGGCGATGGGAGCGCGTCCGTGTGTGTAGGAGAGAGGCAGAAAGAGATAAAGAGTTGCCGGAGAGGAGTGCAGAACACTGGATATATTGATTGGCTGTTATGTTGACTCACCTGAGAGTGAGTGAGTGAGTGAATGAGTGGTCTTTGGAAAAGCTTTCTAAGTCTGGGGGCTGTTTTTCTTTTGTTTCCAGAGAAATGAGTGTGTTTCAGTTTTGTGGAGATAAATGCCTCTTTTTTCTCCTTTTATAAAAGACAGTGGAAAAGTTGTTTTTTTTTCCATGTCAGGGCTCGTGAGATTTCCTAAACTCAGCTGTTTTACTCGAGATGATCGTTTTCCTGCTTTGTATACAGTCACGTGCATGTTGTATTACAGCCATGAGAGTTGTTACCGTATGCAGATGTGTCATGAACATGCCAACTGCTGTTCGCCATGAGGAAAACACATTCATTAGTCACACCCTCCCACTGCGACTCCTCTGCAAAGCTGCTATTTTTTTATGTTATAAAACGGTCACGGCGAGAGTGTGTGTGGAAGTGAGTGATTGTGCGGCTTCTCCGGTGAACAGCGTTTGACTGACAGTGCAAGAAAAGGTGATTACGCACTCATGAGCTACAGAATTCTTTGCTTTAAAACACAATTATATGTACATTTGGGCACACAGACAGTGATTTCCAGCATCTGAATACAGGTCATTTGCAGCGTATGGAGGGGCATTTTGCATAAATATGTGTACTGTGACACGGTTGAGTGGGCGCTTTTTCTCATTGTGAATGTTGAATACATTTCTTATCCGTTTCCTATGCTCAGGCCTGTTTTTTTTTTACAAAACAGGCTGCTGGAGTAAAGCAAACATTTTGCTTCGGAGCTTCACCCATAAATCACCACATCGCTAGGCAGGTCATGTCACTCTGGTACGACTTTCCCTCTCAGTGTCTCCTTTTGTTTCTCAGACGTTAAATCTCGTAAATTCCTGTGTTGTTACCATAAGGCATTTTAGTGGCTGATTTTAGTGGTCTAATTTGTCAACTGAAATCCTGTAACTGGGGCTGTTATCGGAAAACCCGCGTACAGATCATCTAAGATAAAAGTAAGCTCAGGAAAATGGGTAGAAAGTGATAGATATGGCAAGTTTTCAAGAGTTGAGCTTGCCACCCATACTATATGGAAAGATTTGCCTTTGAAACACAGGCTACTGTAGATGAGTATTGGCTTTTACTATTTTTCTATTTGCCTTTTTTCTGCACACTTCTGCTATAATCACTTAACTTTGGACCATGTGGACGGAGCAAAAAGATGGTAGAGCTGTCCACAGCTTTTTGCACAGTGCTTTCATTTTTCTATATGAAGGGACAAGAATGTGATCATAAAGTGCAAATTTCACCCAGGACAGAAGCAACTGCTGCAAAACAGTTTCTGCAACATCACATGCTAACACAAAGCTAGCAAAGAAGATGTCTTGATGCGTGCTTAATCATGCTGGTAAGAAAATGTCACATGTAGAAAGCTCATTTCTTGAAAAGTGAAAACATTTCTCCCACTGAAAACATAACATCCAGATGAACAGGATCAACTTTCTGGGCTAGTAAAGAAGAGAGATTTTACAGCTTCGTGCATGCCGAGCCCAGCCACGTAGAAAATGCCTGATCTTCAACAGGTAAGAAAAGCAGTAGTGATGGTCAGGCTTGTAGCTTTACAGCATTCATGCTTCTGCAGTGGAATTGCTGCCGATCCCTGTTAAGTGCTCTTTGGGCTGGTTTTCAGCGTTGCTGTCAGTTTTGTGTTAATAATTAAATACCAAAGGAGAGATTTTTTTTTTTTTGGTCCTCATTAGGATCAGGATTTATGTCAGTGTGTGGGACTGTTGCCTGAGGTTTATACTGCTAAATGGCTATATGGCAGTGTATCTCACACCAAGTTACAGAGTAATGCAAAAGTAATGTAACCAGTGGTTTAACAAATTACTTTCTCCAGGGAATAATTAACGCCATGCATTAAGTAACAAGTAATATATAATGGATCACTTTTGGATGTGGATTTATGTTCTATTGGAAAGGCTTGTCTGCATAACTAAAGTCCCACAACTGCACTCTTGTAAACTTTTTCATTTAAAAGCTTATGGGACTAAAATGAAAAATACCTCAGGGCTAATGGTAATGATGCCCTGACACCTCAAGGATCTCACAACAGAGGCAATGAAAAGATGTGCTATCTGTCTACATCTGTCACGCCCTCTTATTTAGCTGCAGCTGTATCTCAGTTTCTCTCTATCTTACACACACATGGTTTCTTTGTTAACCTCCAGACCGTAGCTGTCTGCCTTTAAACTTTATTTTTGCCTACCAGTTGTCAAAATCTTAGCTCTGTTGGTTCCTGAATGTCTGCGCTCCCATTGTGTACTTCTATTCTATCTTTTTTTAGCTTTCTACACTCAAGCACAGTTTTGCTTATTAGCCTTTGCTTGACCAGTGGATCAATAGCTCTTGTTGCCAGTCGCTCCACTGTGGGCCTTCAAAGTTTGTCGGAGTTCAGATTTATGAGGAGCAGCACTTGGTTGAGGACTCAATCTGCAACGTGCCATTGATCAAAGCAGCATTTATGATGAAGTTTGTGCCACCCGCCAAGAAATTCTCCAGCTGAACATTATCTCCAACACCTGGTGCCATGCTGCAGATTGGCTCACCCCAGCACTCTACACCGTGTTACTCACTCTGTCACATTGCTCAGGCTAAGAGCTGGAGAGGAGAGGGCATGTTTGAGTGCAGAGAGTAAGGTTAACAAAAAACAAAACAAAGAAAAAGCTCAGCCATGGATTCTATCAACCTCCCAGGCTTGCATGTGCATACCTGTGTTTTCCCAAGGTGACTATTTCCGTTCCATTGGCAAAATTACACCTCAGCACACATGAAGATTGGTGACTAATATGCAGCTTTAATTGTCATTGATCATCTGTGTTATGTTTAAAAACAGCAGGTGCAGCAGCTTATTAGTCAATATTCCGTGTAAACCGGAGCAGCCGGTGCAGCAATGTGTCTGTGTAAGCATGTCTAGCCATGTGTTACCTCACCCCCATCCCAGTGACACCAGAGAGCACGCAGAGGTTGGAGGTAATGGGGCAGATCACTCTGCCCTGACTGGGTGTCTTTTTAGTTGTTTTTACCAAGCACTGCACCGTTGGGATCCAATATGTTGCTTTTAACAATCACATAGATGCACTAATGGCTTGTAATTTGTACACAGAGGCATATTTAAGTTACAAACATTGGCACCCTGGGCCTCCAAATGGACTGGATGTTTTTTTTAAGATATATCATTTCATTTATGCAAAAAATATTTGATAAATAACTTTCATAAACACCTCTTCCATCACGGCTTCAAGGGAGAACTTGAATACTAAAGTACTGTCCGCATCACTGCAGCAGTTGTGCCGTAGTGCATTTATGACAATAACAAAACATATTTTTGAAATAATCCTCTTATCCAAGTTTTTTTTGACAGTTTTTTAGTTGTAATCCCTGAAGCTTTTCATCCTCTTTACTTAACAGTCATGTCTGTCTTCCTTCTTCCTTCCTAATTATTTAACTAATTATATTAACAGAGAAAGGTCATCTATCAGTATGGTCAAAACCACAATTATGCTCTTGTTTTCTGTTTTTCATCATCTATCACCCCTGTGAAACTAATTGTTTTACGCTCATGTTTGATCAGATGCTTCATCCCACTGCTTGCTTTGATCCCTTAAATCACGTCCTGGGTCAAGTGCAGATAACCTTAAGAAGGATGGTTTACTTCAGAGGCTCTTTTGTTGTGGTGTGATCAAAAGACGCTGTATGGAAATTTATATTGACGGCTTTTGGTCAACACCATTGTTCTCTGCCAGGGTTTTGTACCCTTGGGCATCTAAATACCCTAGATTGAGGTCCATAAGCACATGCTTGCAACATACAGTTGAATCACACCGAATCAGGCACCTCTTCTGTGGAACAAGCTGCCAGATTTGGGAGATAGAAACCCTCCCTAAAAAGATCAGGCTTAGTTTTTTCCTTTTTTTAAAATAAAGCATATAGTTAGTGTAGGATTAGTTAACCCTAACCCCAGTTCTGCTGACGGTTTCTTCCCGTTAAAAGAGAGTTCTTTCTTTCCACTGTTGCCAAGTGTTTGCTCATTTTTGTCATTAATTGCAGGATCTTTACCTTACAATACAAAGCACCTTGAGCTGACTGTTGTTGTGATTTGGCACTATTTAAATTAAGTTGAATTAATTTGAATTTCAGCTGGTTGCACGTAGTCTGTATAGTTCTGCTCTACCTTTCTTTTTTAAGCAGTTAACAAAAGGAAAAGTGAAATAAAAATAAAGGCAATTTCTCAGGACAACCTAGAAAAAGGTTGTCATTCCTTAAACTTTCTCCAAGTATGATTGGTGCAGCACTGGGTGTCACAGAGCTGTGAGGGATGTCACTTCGGTCAATTAATCAAAGTAGTCCAAAAGTAGTAGTCCAGGATTTAGTCTGAAACTGTGAATTTGTGCTCCGTATCAGGATAAAGTCCTTGATCATAGAAGGTCTTGTTGTTTTATCGTGATGTTTATTGTTTATTTGAGGTGATCGTATTACTGGCCACTCAGAGACACTTATGATTAGCAATTTGTTAAGCTAAATTTAAACATCCAAACCAGACACAAGTGAAAAAGGACAAAGAAATTAGTAAGAACTTAGCATCTAATCAACATTAATACAACTAAATGAATTATTATAGTTATTTAACATGTAACTGGTTGTTGCTATGACAAGAAAGGGGAATAAAAAAAATATCTGACCAAAAATATCTTCGTTTGCAGTGTGACCCTGATGCAGTAACAGCAGAACATCTTGTCCCTGAGCATTCCCCAGAGTGGACGGACATGTCATTGTCTGATCTGGATCATTGCTCAACAGCAACACACCCCTTCTGTCTTTGTGACATTCCCAGTTTTTCCATAAACGTAAATAGAGATAACAAGAAAGGCAAAAAAACTGCATTTTACAAGTTGCTATCTTAATAGTTTATATATTTTTTAACCAACTCAGCTTGCTTTCATTGAATTAAGCACCACTGTGTTGATAGTAGTGGAGTGATCTTATCCCAGTCAACACACATATGTGGGGCCCAAATAGGGAGCAGCAGGGCTAATATTTGGGGCCCACTTGGGAAACCCAACTGGGGTCCAGCTAATTTTGTCCTCAGTTTCCATGGTGGCCCCAAATGTGTTTTCCTAGATGGGTTTATGCTGGGCCCCAGATAAGCCCCAAAACAGGCCCAGTCAAAAAAAATATGTGGGGCCCAGATGGGTAGAAGCAGATCTGATATTTGGGGCCCACTTGGGTTACCCACCTGGGACCCAGCTAATTTTGTCCTCAGTTTCCATGGTGGCCCCAAATGTGTTTGCCCAGATGGATTAATGATGGGACCCGGATGGGCCCCAAATCATGTCTGTGAATAAGTGCTTGTATTTAGTATTTATTATTATAATTTCATAATTGAAAACAGTACATTTGACTAAAATCTCTAAAAATAATAGTAAGTAGCTTTAACGCTAACCCACTCTGGACTCCTGAGTTGATGCACTAGCTTTTTAGGCTTAGTCATTCTCACCTCAGAGGACAGTATTACTCACATAGTGAAGGTCTTGTTCTACACAATTTGAGACTCATGGCTAAATATCCCTGCATTTTAGGCTTGGAAAGCTCGCATTAGTGGCTAGTAATGAAAGAAGAAAAGAAGGATCAGGAGAGGAAAATGAGGGAACCTGCAAGGTGAAATAAAGCAAGGGCGTGCTCAGTGGTTCGGAGTGTAATATATCTTAATCTTCTTTGGGACAGCAGGACAGGTTGCATGTGTGTATGCCAGAGTTTGTACAGTCGGTATGAATTCACTCGTCTGGTGCTACTGTGGGGTGTGTTTGTGTGGCAATGAAATACCCGTCCTCTTCCCATTCATCAGACAGAGCCTGTCTTTTCGTATGAGGTGACACTAGGCCAACCTGAATATATTTACAGAGGAACCTTTATGAACTCTAGTGAACGTGCCTTGACCGGCAATTACAGGCTGCACGGCCGTGAGCCTCCATAAAAACTCTTCTCAACTGCATCAATAAACGTGGGGAGGCAAAAGGTGACAGGCAGTGTTGAAATTCACCATAAGAAAGTCTAAGCTGCACTGTCGAACCTGTACATGGAAAACTGGTGACATGATTTTGAAGTTTTTTATTCTACAGTAGTGTGAATGGTTGTGCGCATGGTATAAACCACTTAAAGCCGTGATTCGATTTTTCTTTCTATCTATATCCAGATGGATGCTTTTTTTCAAATAACCAATTAAACTCATTGCAAAAGCAGTTGTTCCTTTTTAGAGGTGAAGTAAAAGCTCAAACAGCACAGTGGTTATATGATCCACTAGACTCCTTCTGTAAGTGGCTTTTTGCTTGGTAGAGATTTTTGGAGAGTGCCAGAGAGGTGTCTGGATCATATTGATCCCACAGCACTGCAATCTTTCTTAATCCCACTCTCCTCACAGACGAGATGAGACAGAAGCCATGACAGAAAGACAGCCAAAATAAATAAATAAACTTTATCTCGAGTAAGCTCTAATATAATGCGCCTCTGGGTGGCAGGACTTTGTAAGCAAGTTCATTTTTAACATCAGAAATTTTTAATTTTTAGTTTTTCTTTAGTTTCATTCTTTAGGTGATCTGCGTTTCTAGGTGTTGGCTTTTTAATTGGACGTATGCACACAGACATGCCAAGGGTGGTGTTTGCTCTCTCTGGTGTCTTGTTGGACAAGCGATCAGCTTTACGCCCGTGCCAACATGTGCAGCTCATTTACCACTGACATCGCACCCTTCCGTCTATATTGACGCTGAGGATGCCTGTTTGCCACCCTTTCTGTTTTTTAATTAGATGGTCTGATTAGAGAACATTGACTAGGGTTGGGAAGGGTACAAAGGAAGAAAAAATAATAATTAAAACAGGGATTAGTCTGGTCTGGGGCCTCGTGCAGACAGAATTAATGGCGAGCGCTGTCTGGCTCTATCACTTGCAGATCAGTGTTGCTAATATCACAGTATTATTAGCTGCACTATCCTCCCCAACTGTGTGATAACAGAGGATTACAGAAGGTGCTGTGGCCAGTGAACCAGGAAAAAACAGTGTGATTTGTCTTAGCATGGCTAATTAGTGCACTGTTTGCATGGATGATATGGATCAGGGATAAAGCTGATCCTTTGACAGAGGGCCAGCTGTGGAGGCTATATTGTGGCTCAACATGAAAACGCTTGTATAAACATTCAGCCATTTTTCCTGTGCATATGCTTTAATAAACAACTGGTGATCAGTTTACAGTGTTGGCATGGTAAGGCAATGGGAAGTGGGCATGGCTGCAGGCCTGCATCCGGATAACCTGATCGCACTGCTCTTAATGCTGCTGCTGACATAATGGAGTATGACCTATTGGCCTTCATGCATACATGGAATGGATTGCATATATATACATATATATATGTTAATGATATCATTTTAACTTTAATAATAATAACTTCATTCCCTTGTGTGTTGTGTATGTTTGCTTGGTGACCAGTGCCAGAGCTGAAGGGTTAATTAAGTTTTAAGACCTACAATCCTGATGAGTTCCTGCATCACACACATGAAAAAGAAGGGCACATTATCCAAAGGCAGCTATTATTGGCTTTCTTCCGGAGTTAAGAAGGGCATGTTGTGAAATTACTTGGTCAGTATAAATTGGTGTTGGTTCTCTTGCATTACATCCATTGTATTCATAATTAGCCCCAGTGCTGGCGGTGCACTCGGCTGTAGGGTAATTACCTACAATATGTGAAGAAACCTTTTGATTCATTTCCATGGTTATGAAATCTCTTTTCAGTGTAAATTAAATGATGTCTGAACTGAAGTATGCCGTACCTGATAATACAGAAATTTAAGTATTCTATTTGAATTCTATTCTTTGACAAATTTGCTTGCTTTTTTTCTCTCGTTTTACCCAAAGTGCATTTGCTTCAAGCCTTCATCCTGTTAATAGAGCTTAAACTCAGAGCGATAATTTAGTATTTTCTTTTCAAAAACAACAAAAATTTTTTACCCATTTTAATGTGCCATAAATGGCACCATTAGAATAGATAAACAGTGTTGCTTTGAGAGCATTCTGACTTTTCTTCGGCTGTTATAAAAGCCATTAGTAAGGGAACAGGGGTATTGACTCTTTGTTTTTCACAAACTTACTTGTTTGGCTTTTTTTTTTGTAGTTACGGTTCTAAAACGGTACGTACAAACGTAAGAACATGCTAGGGTCTAAAAGGTTCTTGACCTGATACTCCAACTTCAGCTTGAAATTGTAATATTATTAAGAAGTTTACTTTTGAGATTACAAGATTGTAGCAAACCTTAAAACAATCATTTCTGAAAGACTTCTGTAAGTGTAACACGGCTGAGATTCCTGTAAGTCGTTTTACTGTCAAAGAGAAAATAAATTCACGACGAGCAGGAGGAAAATTAGCTGCCATAGACGATGAGCTATGTTCTCAGTGTTGACAAAAAGAAAGAAAGGCATTGTTATTTGGTGCTATTTTTAAAGCTACAATTGCACGTCAGGCTTTTATGGCTAATTTAAGTTTATTATGAATGTGTTGCACTTGTTAATGGACATTTTATTTGATGGATTTTCTACTTTAGACTTGTCAGCCCAGATTCTTTTCTTATTGACAGCATGTGGCATTTGAGGGCTTTAACAGTTACAGTAAGAATTATGATTATTATCCTTTTTTTTTTAAAGTAAATTAATAAGCATAATGGATTTTTGCTGCATAAAAGAACTTTGTGACTTTAACAAACTCCTCTTCCTAGAAGTCATTATCTGTGAGACTTTGCTATCTGGGCAGAATTTTGAGAATAAAATATCAACTATTAAGCTGTCACTCATTCTAACAACTGCTTTTGATGTCTATCACCTGTTTATCCGGACTGCCTCTGTGGTTCAGTAATGCTACATGGTAGTGCTCCAAGAACTCTGAAAGCCCTGAGGTCTTTGTGGCCATTTGCTCCTGTAGATGCTGGTCGTATATAAACTGGTGCCAAATTAGCAAAGGGTTTAGTTCCACTTTGGGATTCTTCCAGTCTTTTTCCTTTTGTTCTTTTCTGTCCCAGTTCATTAAAGCAGATATTACACTACTGTATGAGAGTTGTATATCTTTTCCCCATCCGACAGTTTGTGCTTGATGGCACGCTTACAGTCCAAAATCCGTAATTAGTGTGCCCTAAGCCTTTCTGTTTTCTATGCTGTATTAGATTTTCTGTTAGATTTGATGTCATTAATGCTTCTAAAAGCTGTATTTACTGTCACGCTTACCTGTCAGGTTGCTTGGTTACTGGCGTCTTTGTTTAACAAATGTATGCTTTTGTGATTTTTTTTTTTTTATCTTGAAATATTATCAAACTGGAAGCTTTGCCATTGTAATGGGATAAGCACAGCTTTGTTAGTGATCTGTCTTGAATCTCTGCTGTATAGTTTTTAAGATATAGCTAGTTTGTGACCAATTTTTAAAAAAATCCTTAAAAACTAAGGTGCCGCAGCACATTATCTGCAGCACATTAAAAGGGAATTGATGATGCATTTTGTGCTCTAATATTCTGTAAATATTCGTCCTTTTTTTTCTTTTGCCCCTGTGCCAAGTTCTCAATTCCAACCCTTGGCCTGGTTAGGGCTCAGAAAGCCCCACAGGAGATTACTGTAGCTCAGGCTTTAGCTGTGGTCCTCACATCAAAGGTGCAAGGAAAGAGAGGGAGCCACTGTAGAGTCACAGAGACACAGGACAGCAAATACTGGCACCAGTACGGAAGGGGGGAGCGGGGGACAAGCAATAAGGATGTGCTATAGGTACGGAGGATCCAAGAGACTGAAGAAGTCGCTTGAACGAGTGACGAAACGTTTCTCCCACTGAAAACGCTACATCCACATCAACAGAATCTACTTTTTTGGCTAAATGGCCACAGGGTATCCAAATCAGACCAAGGTCAAATAGAGTTTATGGAGCTCTATTCCATTTGTTGTTTCACTCC
The DNA here is from genome assembly GCF_013358895.1 of Oreochromis aureus. Taxonomy (NCBI): domain Eukaryota; kingdom Metazoa; phylum Chordata; class Actinopteri; order Cichliformes; family Cichlidae; genus Oreochromis; species Oreochromis aureus. Next base: position 13,547,093 of record NC_052962.1, read on the forward strand.
GTTTACCACAAAAAGGAAAATGAAAATCGGTCGAGTAAAATTTCCTTTTCCTATTTGATAATTCAAATGGGAGAAGGAAATTCAAAAGCCTTGTGAGAATACATGAGACCATGAAAAACCTGATAACTGTGTGTAGTTTTTGTGTGTGGGCTACAAGGGCCATTACTGTATGTAGCATCACATTGCAAGCCACATCAGTTTGAATAAAGCTGTGTGTAAGTGTCCACGCTGACATCAGACTGTAACACATAGAATGCTTATTTGCTCTTCATGTTGCATTAAAAAGAAACAAAGGCAAAGTAAAAACTTTTCAATATCAAAATACATTAGCTGCAAATGTGGCTAATACAGATAATAACAGTAACTGAGCTTTAGGACTGTCCAGTTACAGTAAGCATCACCAACAAAATGTTGGAAAGAGCTTTAAATACAGCACTCTATAGTATATCTTAACAATTTCAGTATAATATAACCTTTTTTTTGCTGTTTATATTCCTCTCATAAATTTCATATTAAAAAAATCTTGATGCTTCAAATAAGACTGGAAATGTAACAATCTAAATACAAAATTAAATCTTAATAAAGAAGCTATTGGTTAATTGTGTAATTTAACATTTAATTGGACCAGATTCCATTAAACTGAACATTTTATATTTATTTGTGGAACAAATTTGATCAAATTACTTAAAGTTAGCATTTTGGCCATAAATATTTTTGAGTGTGTATACAGTTTACATCTAGCATGTATTTATTATGTATGTACCCAGTTAGGATATCACGGTTAGTGTTGATTTGTTATTTGGACTCAGATTAAAGGAATTTGTAAAGGTTTAAAACAAAATTGAATCATTTGGTCTTTTTCTCTCCCATTTACATAACATGGTTTAACCAACCATGCTAACCAACCCCAAGTTTCATCTTCATGTTATTTCTGGCATATATATTAGCTCGTTCTATAGGACAAGGTCCTTACTGCTCTGTCTTCTGCGTGTTCTGGTTATTACCTTGTACTTACACATAAAAAAAATTCAGGCATCGCATTAGTCATCGCTGAATACAGGTAGAAAATGATAGTCACTCACAGCATTCATCCCTTCCCGAGGCAGCCCTCTGTGCCAGCCAGTCGTTTGTTCGCAGAAGTGATGAATTTCATGCTAATTATCAAGCACACACTATTGCTCAGGGAGCTTTGTGGGCAGATCCCAAGACAGAAGGCTGTGAATATAAACAGGCACACCTGCACATACTCACACAGCGGTAATAATATGGTGTTCATTGGGACGATATTTGGGCGCTCATGGGCAGGGCATTAAAGTCGCATATTTTATTTACCTAATTGAGTCCTGTGGGATTATTTATGTGATGCTTTGTCTTCTCTGTAAAGGGAAGACAGAGGGAGGAAGATGGACAGAGCTTTGTAACGAACTTGCATGTTACAGCCCCGGTCTGTTTTCAATTCTCTTGGTCGGAGTTCAAAACAAAAGAAGTGGTACGATTTTATTGTTTTCATATCTGTTTGCCCTTTCCTCTATCACACATTATATTGCAAACAAATACATTTGTGTCTAATGGCCTTTGACAAGTGAATATCATTGTTTTATTTTTAACCACAAAGTGAAAATCCCACTTATTATAATATGTTGTCTATCAGTGGCTGTTAACGATGTGCATCATTAGATGTCATACAATTTAGAGATGACTCATTGTTTATACAGTGCGGATAAGCATATTTTGCTCACAGTGGTAAAAAAATACCTCATGATTACCTTGGTTTAACAATCAGCCTGACAGACAAATCACAGTTTTTGTTTGGCATTGTCACAGCTAAGAAATAAAAAGGCAAGTAAATGTATAAAAAAATAAATCTGCTGTAATTACTTGTCTTGCAATAAATGCTTTATTGTTTTCGAGAAACATAAAAAAGCCTTCTTCCTAATTAAAGAAAAACATTATAAATTAAAAAAAAATAATCTGAAGATATGTTATTTGCAAGTTCCTTAGAGGAGCAAAACTAACTTACTAAGATTTATGTCAAGAGCAGACACATTTTGCATTTTTATCACAACATTTACCAAATAGTCTTTCGGTGTAAATATCCAATCAATATACAGTAAAAGTAAGAAAGAAAAAAAAGCAATGAAGGTCAAAACATTTTCTAGTTTTGGTGAACTTCATGAGCTAAACAGCAGAAATGTAGCAGACTGATTTGCAAGCGGTTGCAATTGTTGTGGCTTCAAAGAAAGTATTCCCTGTTTGCACTAAACGGACTTCTGTGAGTTTAAAAGTGCTCATGTCTTTCAGATAGATGTCTTTGTCAGCCCGAGACCATAATCCATCCTTAAAACTTTCTTTTTTTCAGTATTCTTTTTGAGATTAATAACTTTAAGAAATGCTAAAGTTCCTGTGGGAATAAAAGCTGGAAATAAAAAGAGAAGATACAAAAAGGAAAGGTTAAAATTATCCAACAAATTCTAGCCAGGCAAGGCTCTACCTCAGGGCTTTGCTCCCCTCCTCTCCTTACAGAGCATAGCAACTTGCATTACTTTACTCTGAGTGACTGTGTTACTGCAGGCTCTCTTTCTGTCAGGGAAAGACTGATGTTGATTGACAGCTTACACAAGGTCTCTGCCAAAGCTACTGTAATCACATTCACCAGAGTAAGGCTCAGGCATACTCAGTCTGTGATGCCCTGATGGCCTGGAGGAATCAAATGCATGAAAGCTTTTTTTTTTTACCACGATGTATTTAGATATAGGGGAACTCATGTAAACGATGTAGCGTAGATGTATCTATGAACTGCTGTGTTGCAGTGTACTTTGTGTTGCTGTGTGTTATAAATGTTTTCTTTTTTTATAATGCCGTTCTGCCTCTGTGCATGAGGCACCATCTTTACTCTATATACTGATATTGCAGCAAGCTTTTTCTGCATCACTCACATGCTGAAGGTTTAAACATATATATTTATATCTTAATCAAAAGAGTTTTGTTGTTGTCTTTTTTTTTTCTTGGCTGAACTTTTCCTGACTTTGATCCTATCAAAGCCCCACCCCCCCGCCCTGCTCACCCCTCCACCCTGCTCACCCCTCCACCCTGCTCACCCCATTCACACATCCACCCCAGCAAGCTGTTTGATTCCTCTTAAGTGCCTCCTGCTCGGGGCTCCAGTATTAATGAGAGCGAAATTAACGACAGTGCCACCATTGTGCTGCCATTAGGCTGCTCCTGTCCCAATTATCTGATGTTACTGCCGTCATTCTCATTATGTCGCCTTTTTGAATTTCTAAGTAGAAATTAATATCAATTGCCGTGCACTTTTAGTGAAACCATTTTCGAGAGGCAAATCGAGTTTGTTTGCTCAGCGAATGAGCAACTTGCTCCAAAAGACAAAAGTGATGAGAGCGGAAATTGAGCGAGAGAGTGCACAGCTGGTAAACAGCTGTCGCCAAACGCCAATGCAAACACCTACATCTGTACCTGCGCACGCATGCTAATGTCTGTGTCCTCAGATGTGTGCTACTTGCCTGAGCAAAGACCAGTAAGTGTTGGATTTAGTTGCTTTAAATAGCCAGATGAGGGTGAAGGACAGACTTAATACAGAGGTAAGGCAGGAGGATTTGATTTAGAGCTGTCATCACCTACCTCTCCACATTCACAGAGTCATTCAACTTTTCATAAACCATTAGGTTGAAAAATCTGCTACTCACTCAAGCAGATATGCCTTTGTTTCTTTCTTCTTTTGTTCGTCTCTGTTACCATCTTTCTGTTTACTCTGTGGACATTTATGTTACATCTGAGTATCATTTAACCACTTCAAACAAAATGCATTCAGCACCATGTGCTGCGGAAAACTATTGGCTATGGATAACGTTAGTCTATTCAAGTTGATAAACCGCCTCTTTACCTTCTTAAGGAGATTTCATCTGGACATTTATTGTTCAGTTCAGTTATATGACGGCAAGGATCCGCGCCTTTAAAACCTAACAATCTAAGCTCTATATTGAGCATTGTAACAAATAAGGAGTAGACCATTGTTTATAACTCATAATACCCAGAAGCCCCAATTACCACAAATCTGAGTCTAAATAACTGCTCTTAATAGATCTGAGTGGCTTGAACCTCTTGTACCTCTCACTCATTCTTCTCTGTCCTGTGCTCTGTCTGGCATGCCCACTTCCTGCTGGCAGACATGCTGCTGATTAATGTGTTGATAATTACTACATAGACAGAGAAACATGATTAATACTAGTCATTTAGCACCATTAAACCAGGCTTCATTGTGTTTGCACAGTTTTGTCTGTCGGGTTCTTGTGTGGTCACGTGAGTGCTGTGGTTCCTGAGATCCTGCACATGTCAAAAGAATGATTTATGTCTGCCCGCTCTAATGACTCCTGGGTAGTAGCTGTTGTGAATTGAGGGCATGTTTGAACCTTTTTACGTCACATCATTCCGATTTCCTCTCAGAGTGACAGACGTCACCTTTGAACTGACAGCCCCTATGGGACAGAACCGAATAGCTTTTGCATTTTGCATATTGGGCTTACTCTACGCTTTTATTTATATAATACCCAACGGTATAGAACTGTCAAAGCATCTCCAGGTTTTTGCAGTGTAGTCAGTGACCATCCAGACTAATGAGAGGGCCTATTAGGGCTTCATTAATCCTCATAGTGAGGGAATGAGGATGCGGGAAATGTGTCAGCCATCACTGCAGTGTCCTCCATGCACCCAGATTTTATTCAGATTTTACGTACAGAAACATATAGAGAGAGTAATAGAACTTTGTCATTGACGAAGAGCACTCAGGTCTGCTGATAATGAAAATTATTTGTACTAACTGGTAAAACATTTGCCTGGAGTCAGAAACAAGCCTAAAGTAAATAAAAGAAAAATATCGCCAAAAGGATGAAGTCAGTTTTCTTGTCACATTGTGTACATTTTGTTTTCTTCACTTTTAAAGAGAATTGATTACAGCTGGGGACATCCAGAATTGTTTTTCAGATGACTCATTGTTTAGCGCATAAGTGGAATTTGTCTTCCAGCACCATACGTTAATTAAGAAAGATCAGTGGGGTATTTATTTATTTCTCTTGTTTGTGCAGTTTGTAAGCCAGCTGTTGGTGGTGGTTGGTGCATTAAAACAGCTATATATACAAAACAACACACAACTATATATGTGCATGTGTTCGTGTGTGTGCGGGGTCAGGTGTTAGGAGTTTATCTCTGAGTGGGTAATTCATCTTTGGGGGGAAAAAAAGGAGCGACTGTGAACAGCAGCATGAAATCAAGGATGAATGTAATTAAAGGCTGACTTTGCACCTTTTTTTCGCAAGGGTTGAAAATTACACAACTGACCTCGGTTGAACCGCAATTGCATTAATTTCTGCTGAGGGCAAAACAGTCTTTATCCTCGGACCGGTGAAGATGGATCTTAAGGTAAACAAGAAAATGACACATCCCAGGAAATGTTGCTGAGAGGGACAATGACCCACGGTTAGAGACTTGCCTCTGCTTTCTGTGCTGATGCAAACTGATACAAAGCTCTATTTTAACTGGTGAAGAGTAGCAAAACAACACTTTTGGCTGGATGTGAAGTTCTTTCTTCACATCTGCTGTGTATGCTTTCAGTTGCATTCCAGTCATTTGTGTTGTTGTGCACACTTGCATCATAGAGAAGAGGTGGTTTTATCATTAAGCTGGGGGTTGGGGGTTAAAGGTCAGCGCTGACTCAAGAAGAAGCAGATGGAGAGGCCTCTTTTAACTGGATGGTGATTTTATTCATCCCGGTCATGTGTGATGTACAAGTGATTGCCTTTTTTTCTAGCGCGCCATGTTCTCCATTCTTCCACTCTCCATTTTAGTATTTACCTGTGATCTCGCTCTCTCTCAGCATTGTGCAGGATAATACAATAATACAAGGCAGAAACACATGAAATAGATTAATATCTTTCAGAGCTGGAAAAAAGTGTATAGCCATAAAAGACTATAGGAATGCATGTTATCTCCCACAAATGGATTTAGACTAGGCGACCAATAAAAGCTAATGGAAAATGAGATCAGGCTGTATCAGCTAGAGTGAATATCTCAGCTCTCTGCTGTATAATGGAAGAGAACTTGGCCCCCTTCCACTTTGCCAGATAACTTAAAGGCTTAATTCTACCTGGCCTGTTTGAAGTTTCGTGTAACATGTGGTAGAAGGATCAAAGATGACTTTGAACAGACTGAGACCAAACACACCCGCAAGTCTCCATTTGGGCGATGTGACATGAGAGTGAGTACACATAAATTTGTGTTTTTGAACATTTGTAATTAAAATACCTGGCTAATTAACACCGTGCTACATTTAATTGAGCTTGCGTGCTCTGGTGCCTGCACATACTTCTCTTCAACTGTACAAGTGTCTCTTTGTTTATGTTAGTGAATCCGGTTTGGAACACTTGCTATGAGCCTATGAATCTACACATTATTCCCTTGTTCTATTTTTAATTTTGTAGCCTAACTTAAGCAGTTGCAATACTTCCCCTAGTTGCTATAATCAAAGTTCACATCCTGGTAAGTTGCCAGCCCACAGTCGTTGTTTAGAAGCTTCCTTTTCTCCATTGCTCTCTCAGCAGTGCCAACCATCTGGATTTGGAATTGGCATTTTCCGATCGTCCACCTGTCTGTTCTAACTTTGTCACAGCACTTTTTATGACGCTTATCCTACAGCCACTAGGTGGTGGGACGTAAGAGAAACGCTCTTCACTGCCATTTCTTCTTTATCCTTATGTCTTCTTTGTTTTGAATTTGAAAGAGAAAGCAGAGGAGATAATGCTGATTTTGACATTGCATATTGTCCCAAAACTAAACATGAAGGAGAGTAAGACAGGTACCAAACGCCAGTACAACACATTCAGAGTCAGCTCCGGATCTTCTATACGCCATCATGGAATGACGACAAGCAGGCCATGTAACTGCTTTTGAGTCCAATTGCTTTTGAGCCTCTGTAGTTGGGGTCTCTATATAGAATTAGCTATAATCCCTCAACAATTGCAACACTTTTATTAAACCCTTTGAATTAAAGCCTGCTCTTCAATCACACATTGATTGGTTGATTTAAAGTCCACTGTGGTGGCGCACAGAGGCCAAATTAAAAAAGAATTGTGTAATTGTTCAAATACTTAGGGACCTAACTGTATATGTATATTTTTTGAATCAATTTGAGTTCATGCATTAAGAGTCTCTGAATGAAAAATGAATGGCTTTGTCAGCAACCCTCAATCTAATTAAAAGAAAATGAATATATGAAACTCCTGCAGGGGGGAAGAAAATACTGTGGGTGGACAGTTGGAAGATTTGTGCAGAAAGGAAGTCACTGAAAGTAGATGGTGTGGTTCAGTTTTGGCAGTTCGTGATGCCTGGATGACTCATTCTCTGTGTCCTCTGGAAGCTTCTCATCTCTTGCCTGTTTCGTTCTTCTTCTACTCCTTTCTCTGCAAAACAGCTTTTCACCCACATTTGATATTCTTCACTATTAAAAATTTCTATTCTCATCTCGCTACCTGGGCAAATTGACACATACATAATCTGAAAAACCTTGTAAAACAAACTTTTGCAGGAAAAATTTTGGCTGTATTTTATGAACTCAGTGAGAAAAACTAATGCAGTGTAACACATGACACTGAGTGAGCAGTGCCACAAGTTCCAGACGAGTCGGGATGAGTGGAAAGTGATTAAAGGCCATCAGCTGTCCATTAGATTGGAGTTCTTTTTTTTCATTTCAGCTCGTCTTAGAGCCTCCTATAACATGCAGGAGTCAACCATCTGACAACATGTGCCTTTTAAAAAAAAAATCAGTAGACATTTAGCTTCTTCAGCACTGATTTTCTAATAAAGATTAGAAAAGCATGAAGAAAATCCAGGAGAAACACTTTACGCTTTACAGGCTGTTAGCATCACACTGACATGAAGCTAAAGTTATTGATAATTAGATCGTCCATTTAAAAAACCATCGCATGGAGGTTTGACCTTCACGAGCTCAGTTAATACTCAAAATCATGCGTCAGTACCAAAGTTTCAGGCTGTAGCTTAAATTTTTCTCATGGATCAATAAGTGTTAACTTTTTTTTGCTAGGACAAAGTTAGGACTTTTAAGGCAAAGCGTTTCTCCAGATAATAAGCCAGAGCAGCAATGGGTTGAACTGAATATGTGACAAAAATATTGGTTAGAAATGCTAGAAATGTTGGGAAAAAAGGGTTGGAGGAAGATAATTGTATGAAGTGAGCTAGTGTTTCTAACCATCCATCCATCCATTCATTTTGTTCTGCCCATCCAATTGAGGGTCTTGGGGAGAGCCGCATCCTATCCCAGCTATCATAGGGCAGTGTAAGCCCTGGACAGGCCACCAGTCTGTCGCAGTGTTTGTCTCTATGTTATTGCAATATTTCACAAGTTACCATGTATTTTATGTACAGTTTTCTGTTTCATTCCTGTTTCATTTAATGTAATGTGTTGCAGGATTTACCTTTCTATCCCAGTCCGGTTTTGTTTTTTATAACTCATTAGACGGAAATAAGGTCACCAATTTTTTCAAAGGAAATTAAGCTTCTGGAATCTCAATACAATACTAAACTTGCCTCAGCTGTAATATAAGTCCTGCTTCTGTAGATAAACTAAGAAAAAAAAAAGAAATGATTTAATCAGACTAAAAGGCAGTGATTTAAAAAGAAGAGAAAGAATACATATTATGTTCCAAGAAAGACATTGGCAGCGTCATTTGCAAGTTCATTGGCTCAATAAATTTGGTTACAGATGTATATTAGTGTCTGCAATGGCAAGGACAAGCCCATGGCAGAGAGATATATCTGTATATCCAATTGATTTTGTAAATGTGGTGACTTACGGCGCAGTCGTGATGCTGGTGTGATTGTGGAACACACAGGAAAGAAAGGGAAGATCAGCCTCAAATCAAATCAACTCCTCTCATCCAGTTTAGAAGCAGCAGTTTCCTAATGGGGTGGAAGAAGATGACTTCTGTAAAGAGAAAATAGATTTTATCCACAGAGGAAGAGATGCAAGGCACAAATGTACACCTCAAATATTTCACCAAAAGTAGATAATACTGCTTTTTATTTGATTTAAATTTCTGGAGACTTCTGCAAATCCCATCCATAGAACGCCGTGAAAAGAAACACCATTTTGCTTCTGCACCAAAAAAGCACGGTGCGTTCCTTGGATTCAAGACTATAATGGAGAACAGACCTTTCCTCTTCTCTATATAATTCTAAAAAACATTAGTCACCTATTCAAAAGTATGCGAACAATTCGGCATTCCTATAGCTGTCTTGCTTTTGGAGACATCACTTTGTGCCTGATTGCTTCGTGAGTGTTCTGAATGTGGAGGATGTAATTTTTTGTGATTAAAAACCATACAGCAACAGCTAATTTGCATAAAAGCAACTTCAGATGCTTGCACCAGAGTGAAGCCATCTGAGTTAGTGCTGTCAAAAGTAGCTGAAAATAACGTTATCACAAATACAAATCAAAGGTCCTGACAACACAGTTTAACTTCAGTTATTCAGCTGCTATCTCTCTGCTGTGTTTCCTTTAATACAGCAGGTTTTCACCGCTCCCTTTCGCTGAAGTCTGAAAAACCAAGAAACATAACTCGGTCAATGGGAAAACAATTGTTTTTTTCTTGGAAACTCACAGTATTGCAGTTTGATCAGATAGTCAGACAGCACTAAGTCTAACATATGTCATGACAGAGAGATGCTGGTAGCTTTAAGTTTTTAATTCTTCCAGACAATCACTTATAATATTCACAATCCAATGCTATTTTTTTAATCATCACACCATTGAACTTACAATATTCCCAGAACATGTACAAGCACAATAGTGTGGACTCCTTACAAACAGAATCCATGTTCTTGCAAATAACAACTTGGAAATGTTGGAACAGCATGTTACAGCAGTGAAATTTGAACAAGGAGTCAAAGACAACTAACAATAAGAGGTAAGTAAACAACTGAGCCTAGGAAGCAGCTGTAAATTGTGTGGATAACTTAGGAGTGTAACAAAAATGAAACAAAAAAACTGTGATTGCATAATAACATTGAATCGACGTTAATGTACAAGTACAAGTGTGGAATTGTACATGTTTTGTTTTAATCCTTACCTTTATTTTGAAAGTCTTGTTTTTGTGTTCATTGTGCTTAGTTTTACTTTTCCCTGTGGCATCATGATTAGTTGTGTCAGCTGTGTTTCCCCGGGTGTTTCCACTTCCCTTATTACCCTTCTGTGTATTTAAGTCCTCTGTCTTCCTCTGTTCAGTGTTGGTCTGTCTGTTTCATGTCACAGTAAGTTTGAGGATTATTTTCACGCGTCTGTTCAAACATGAACAGGTCCCTGTTCATGTTTGGAGTCATAGTTTTTACAGGTACCTGTTCACGTTTACGTCACGGTCATGTCATTGTTTTCATGTTGAGTTTAGTTTATCCCAATTCAGGTCCCAGTTTATCCCAGTTATCCCAGTTTATTATAGTCTCGTCCTGTTTTGTATTGCTTTGTTTTTCTGTTTTGGACTCTAGCTAATAAATGGCTCACTTTTGGTTAAAACTTAAGTTCATCTCTCTAGTGTCTGCTTTTTGGTCCATTTCACAAACACGCCGGCATACCTCGCCGTGACACTGTTCTCCCACCCTCACTCCCAGCTGTTAAAGCAGATAGTTGTTTGTTGGGTTTTAGTTAAAGTAAAAAAATATGCAGGACAAGGACAAAAAAAAAAAAACTCCTTTGAATTCCTCACAAATAGGCTTTCAAAATAAATGTAGGTGGATTTTAATGGTATTCGCTGTTTCATTTTATTTCCCCCACTTGTGATTAATTAGCTTGCATTATATTTTATGTCAGCCTTTATTTCAGTTTGTACTGTGTTGCCCTTTAATACCTTTAATCCGTGGGAGCCTTGGGGCTTATTGTTTTAAGGCAAGAATTCTGAGTCTGCACTATTCCCTGCCTTCATCATAAAAAGTGCAAAGTGGCACATCGCATAGCAACATAGGTTTATATGCCATTTAGTTTTATGAATGCCAGTAAGTTGCTGTTACTAATGGGCTGCTGTTAAATCATGCATGCGTTTAATGACCACATGAACCTCTAAACTAATAAAAAAATGTTTTAGTATTTACTGAAACCTGGAGCAGTGATTTAAGCACACCATAGGTTGGAGTGCATCAACACTACAAAGCGGAAAAATTAAATTTAGTCAAATAGAAACAAACATAGATGCACGTGCAAATTGTCATATGTTCATATATATATATATATATATATATATGTATATATATATGTATATATATATATATATATATATATATATATATATATGAGAGAGAGAGAGACAGATATTTATATATATAGATATACATAGATAGATATATTTCAGGATGGTGTTGTTTCAGGGGAATGTAATGTGCTGACTGTGTTTGTTGGATTTGACAGTGTTGCCAGGGTCAATATCATTAGCATGGTTTCACCTGTCTCCTCAAATACTTTGTCATCGAGACTCACTTAAAAAACAAAACAAAAAAACACCCCTAAAAACAGCTCATGCACACAAACCACAAGGGGGAACCAAGTGTGAAGGAAAGAGATGGTGAGGAGATATGTGAAATAGTAAGAGTATTGGTAATTTGATTCCTAATATTATCCAAAAAAGTGAAAAAATAGAAAAGTAAAGATTATTCCACTTTTCTCTAAATCTACAACTTGTCATTTTTTCCCTCTACATTGTTGTTGTACATTTCAGAGAGCATTACTTATTAGGTAAGGGAGAGCAGTAACTAAAACTGAACATTGGAAGTGCTGCTGTCAGATCTATTCAGTGAGCTTGGATGCTGGTGGGAGGTATGATATTATTTAGTTATTTTATTTTTAAATCATACGCATTAAATCCAGTCACAACCTTGAAAATTGCATTTTTCCCCCCCAAAATAATGCTCCCCTGGATTTTTTTGTCCATTCCCTTAATTTATGTGTTAAATGTTTGCTTTTATCTGTCACGCCGTGATGGTTGCTTTGCCACCTCTTTCTCTCTGTCTCAAGTGCCCTGTAGCATAGAAGGATAATGTCCCTGTAATCGGCCCTAGGAAATTATTGGCTTTTGTTTATTGTTGTGTTTGATAGATCTACAGGGAAGGCTCAATTATCATTGCCACTTTTAAGAGTGACCTTGGAAACTCATTTGTTTTTACCCTGTTAAAGATCCAGTACCCAGAGGATTATACCCACTGCACTGATATTGCTTTGCACCGTGTCATGTGAGTGATTGGTATATGGGTGTGCCTGTCTTTAACAACCTTCCTTGTAAATGATGGTAAGGTGTCATGTCAAGTGGATTTGGCAGAAATTAAAGGGGAAGAGACTGACAGTGTCTCTGTTTGTCTTTAGTTTATCTTAGCCAGACAAGTAATTTGGGCCCTTGTAGGTCATTTTGGTGAAGTTAAGCATTCAATAATCTTAGCCATTAAGCTCTGTATGGGTTTCTCTCAGGACTGTTTCAGAGTCCATTCAATAGCTCTTTGTGACTTTGTCTACACCTGTCTTGACTTTTTGAGAAAGAGTAATAAATCTCATTGATGCTGGGATCAATTGTTGAACAAGCTGCACTAAATTTTTTACTTGCTCAAATTGACTTTGTGCTGTTGATCCATTTTTCCTTCACATTTCTTTGGCTTTTTTGCTGTTTTAAAAAAAAAGACCCAAACTACCTAATTTTTAAGAAATGAGAAGGTCATGCTGCAACACTTTATACTCAAAACCCCAAAATTTCCTTACTGGGATAGAAAAACCTTTAAACCTCTTCACCCGTAGTTTTTTTGTAAATACTGCAGCATTTTAATACATTTCCATAAAAGTACTTCCAGTTTCTGTGTTTCTTTGACATGGCAGATAGTGCAGGCAGTTCACTCCATGACTTGGCCAACTGGCTTCTTAAACAAATAGAATATTACATAGAAGAAATGATCAAAACACATAGGGAGCGAAAATATTTATAATCCCAGCAGTGTTGAGCATCAAACTTTTAACAGAGTTAAAAAGCAATGTAGAAATTATAATCAGATCTTTCAATAGGGACGTGATAAATAACTAAATAACTCCAAGAAATCAGAAATGAAAATCCATTAATATAGGGGATATCCAAAAAATACAATCATGGGTCCCGTGGCTGTTCCAGCATGCATGTGTCCATGTGTGTGGTGCATTGAAAGGTCTGAAGATGTCATTTGGAACTCAAATGCGAATCCATTCATATCAAAGCTACAGCTGTGGAAAACATTTTTGAATGATATTCTAATATTTTGGAATGGAACAGTAGAAGAACAATTGATCTGTTTCCAATGTGAATTGAGGTAGTTCTTTCTGGAAATTTACAGTGGATGTGATCAGATGACCTCAGCACCATTTATTTTGTTGGCCTAACGACCTCTAAACCAAGATGGAAGCATTTCTGCTTCCGTCTACAGGAACCGCATGGAGTGCAATAATTCATTACAACAGCAACCACCCGAGATCACTTTGAAAAACAACATACCTCAAGGGCAAGTTTTTCATCTCGAAGTGAAAGAGATTAAGTATGCAAAACATTTCACTGAACTCGAGTGAAAACATGAAGCTCTTCTACCCAAAGAGGGCAGTCTGTCAAAGTTGCTGAGATGTTTTGGATCACAACACTAAACACAATGACATCCACTGGACTAAATTATGATCTTAGTTAAGATTACTTCTAAGCTTCAGCCAGAATACTCTGTAGGTAGAGTATCACTTCCTAGTACAACAAACCTTGGTGTGTTTGTGTAGCTTATCTGCGTCTAACCGTTTTTCCCCACTCGGTGACACACCTGCCAGGGAGCTCTGGTAATTGGTGATTCTGTTCTGAGACGTGAATCTAGAGACACCGGCAACCACCGTGAATTGTCTACCACGGGGCAGAGCACACAACACTGAGGGATATTTAAAACTGCTGGCTAAGTGTAAACGTAAACTCTGTAAAGTAATAATTCACATCAGCAGTAATGACACCCGGTTACATCTATAAAATTTATATTGAATTGGTGTGCAACTTTGCCAAAACATTGTCGGACACCAGTTTTCCCTGGTCCCTCCTCAATTGTTGTGATTTAGCAATGTATAAATAACTTGAATTGAGTTGAAATTATAATTTTGATATCATAAAAAAAGATCTGTATGAGATTGTGTAGTGAATTAACCCGTGACTCTTTAAACTAAAGCGCTCTATAACAGCTGCATCATTTTCGTTTAGCACCATACTGGGAAAGCTCCATCCATTAATCATATGGGGTCATCACAGATATAGTCCAACTTCCCCATACATACTGCACACTGCAGGTGTGTCATGTTCAGCCACATGAAGTATCCTACTCGTAAGTTTTAAAGCCTTGACCTATTTAAACAGTGAATAAAAAATATAAAATCAAAGTGCAAAGGAAAGTGTCATTGATAGTGTGGAATTTGGAGTACAGTCTGGCGTACTTAGACCTCATCTGACCTTGAATTACCTAATGTTGACTAATTTTGACTCTTCAGAACAAGTTTGTGTTCATGAAAATGAAATAAAGTGAAACATTTCTGCCCGTGGACACAACTCAGGAGATTATCACATGCTGTATTGTCCTCAGACCTATAGTTAGATTCAAAATTTATGCTGTTTTGGCATGCTCTCAACTGATCATATGGGTCCTGCCTCACAGTAGAAATAGACAGGGGCGATAAGGTCCTGTTAACATCTGCACAAACTTATTATTAGTCCAAATTCCTGCAGTGTGAAAGAGGCTATTGTTTGATGTGAATACCATGCCCCTGGGAGAAAAATGAGTTCATACCTCCCTAGCTTAAGACTTGTACTTGTGTGGCTGCTGAATAACCCTCTTCTTAGATGAAAGAAATAAATCATCATGGCAGAGTAGCTACTTAGTTTTTAATTTGCATGGGTACCAAAATTAGAAAAATACATCCTCAACAAAAGCACACTTGCCTTTTAGTCCTGTCTTTGAAAAACAGATTTCGGTCTGGATTTGAATGTGTGTTTGACGACCGGTTATGAACTGCAGGATATTTGGTCAAATGGCAGTTTTAGCGTTATCTCCAACCTCGTAATTGTAAAACGACTTAAACACTGTAGGTGATTTGTAGAGCGCTTTCAGATAAGCCTGAAAAATGAAAAATCTGCAAATATACAATGAGGAGAAGGAAGCAAAAATGAAGGCTAGTGCGTTGTTCTTCCCAAAAGAAAATTTCTTGCAATCAGTTTCCATATCATATGTTATGTGAGGGTTGAAAATGAGTTGTGGGAAAAGAAAGAAAAGAATCCCTCAGGAGATTTAACAAGACTCTCTGATGGGGCCAGAGGTCTGCCCATAAATATTACATGAGGGCCGAGGGAAGAGAAAGGAAGTGTTGGTGCAAGGAATCTACAGATAAAGTAGGCATGTTGGCGCTGATGGGTCTGCAGCTTTGCTTGGTCAGTGAATGTTTCAGTATACACTGCAACACCCTTTTTATCACTGAGCGCTCCAGTCCAGTTAAGCACACACCCATGAGACATGCTGTAACTCTCCCAAGGGCTTCTCTTTGTGCTTTGGCTTTAACTTCTAGTGTAAGGTTGATGTTCTTTACTGCCTGGGTGCTTGCTGTTTGAAGAAATGAATGGACAGCATTGAGGATTCTTTGTTGTTTGGAGCGGGGGTGGTTCGGTTAAACCACCAGTATATCTGCTCAGAGGAACATATAAAGGTCATAGCTACAGCTCCACTGCCAGAGCTTTAATACTACCATTCTAGACTTAAGGGACATCCACACTGATTAGTTTACCTCAGGATACAGGATGCTATATGGATGTAATTTTCTAATGTGCATTAGAGTATGTATAGTGACTGTCAATGAGGGAGAAAGAGAATTTATCAATATCTCTACTTGTATTCAGAGTTGGAAGTGTGGGTACAAGCATGTGTTTTCCACATACATCTGGATAGGCTGACCTGTGTTATAATTCACATAGCCTCATTAAAATGCTGAAAGTTTTGGCTGTAAAGTCACTGTGACCCCTCCCAGTCTGCTATAAGTGCCTGGACCTGCATACTGAGCAGAGCTCTGATTGATCTGCCTAAGTAGGTGCAATTAATGGGAACGTTCTTCACACACACATACACACAGGCACGCATGTATGGTCATCAGATAATATAGCGGAGCGAATTCATGCACTGAAAGACGCTTTAAAGCGTTTGATCCTAATGTGCAGCTAGTGACCTTTGGCACCCAAACTCCGCCCATTTACTGATTGTGCATAGAGCAATTTGACACTTTGGCCCCAGAACAGAAAACAGATGACATGAAACGATGAATATAAAGCAGAAAAAAAAAGATCAATTTCACTGGAAAAGGTTGCTGAATTGCCTGACGACGATGACCTTTGTTCGAAACCTTGAAAGGCATTAACAATTTAATAAGTCACATCACATCAATATGGAAAGCACCTCTGTGCTAGTGTTTTGTAATTGGATTTGACTGGACCTGCATATTTCTAAGACCTTCAGTCATAATATTATCGTGAAAATACAAGTCTAAGCAACAGCATTATGCATACACAACTTTAGGTACCTTTAATTGGATGTCGCCTATACATTTCTGGTAAACTGTAACTTATCAGGCTTTTTAGAAATGTTGATAACATTAATTTAAAAGATAGCAACAAATAAATACTGTTTATCAGGAGCCGCTGTGTCTCAGTGTAATGTTCGAAGGTCAGTCCCCACAGTTACCACAGTTAAGTGCAAGACATACCCCCCCGCCTCCCCCTGGATTCCTCTATCACCTTGCCTTGCTCCAAAATACATTTCTTGGACAATCATCAAAAGACTGACTCAGACTCAGGAGCTTTGGGGCCTGGAAATGGAAACTTATTTAGTACTGCACTCTCAGGACAATTCCACATAAAATCTAATATGGCCGGAAAGAGAGCGAGAGGTTGAAGTGAAAAGGAGCTATAGAGGTAGCCACATTACCCTTGAGGAGACCTCCATGAGGACTTTTTGCGTTGCCTTCTACTTTCAACTTAAAACATTAAGTTTTTGAACAAAGCAAAGGGCATGCAGTGAAAGGCAGGTGTGACTTTGGGTTGAAATGATTTTTATGGTCAACGCCTCATTCTGTATTTATTGATTTCTTAATCTCTCAGTCTATCCAGTTATCCTCTGCTAGAGCTCTTTTTTAACTTTAGTCTAAGGTTTAGTGTTGCATGCTAATGAAACTAAACCTGATTGCACTTTAATCTAAAGTTTTGGATAAGTGCAGTGACCTCCAACACAATAGAGGAGTTTATATTAAATCTGGCATTTGGAGGCCTTTGGGCATAAATGTGAGTTGGGTGTTCATTTCCTGTAATTCACTGATATGAAATTTAGTACCCACAATGTTTCAGTGCCCAGCCTGGTGCTAAGAGCTGGTGGTGATTTGGAACTGTTCTTCTTAGTGGTGTAGCTTTAAACGCAAATGTGACAGACACAACATAAGGCCCCTCAATTCATTATCCATCCTCTTCTCTTCAGTGATAAAACCTCCCCAAAGGCATGCAGATACACTTTATCGGTGTTCCACTTGTTGCTGTAAATCATGGCCAGTCTCAAAAAACATGGTTTTAGGGTTGAGGCTCATTTTGATTGCTCTATGCAGACTTTAGACCACAGTGTAAGGAGGGAAAAGGAATAACCCAATGAGATGATCCCAGTGTGTATAGTACTGGACGGGGCATGTGATTGAATTGCGTTGTGGCATATCAATGGATTTAACTTTGTTTAAGCATCAAATATGACCCCCTCTGATATAAATATTTTTTCCCTTAATAGCATGTTAATATGGTGTCCTTTATAAGCTCATGAGTTAAAAAAAAAGCAGTCACTGGCATGGCTGAACATTTCTGAAGAGCAATGCAATCACACAGCTAGGGTTTCCGTATATAACAAGCCTAAAAAATCCAATCTATCAACTTGCATGGTGTGGCGAACCTGTCAGAGCTAGAACTTGGAAACATTTTGTAGCATAAGCAAAACACTTCTACTTGTTAACATATTCAGGCTCAGAGTTTTACCCTATGTGCGCGCTGTTTCTTTCAGCTAGTTGTGTGAGTCTTTACTGGAATGTTGGTAGTACTCAAAATGACCATTTTATTTAGTTTTGCAACACAGGTGGGATGCATTGCTGGTCTAAAAAGTGGTAGTGCCAACGCAGCTGAGTTGCAGTCATGTGTGATGCTTTCACAAAACTTTTGTGTCACCAAATGTTGATATTTTATTAATTGGGTTAAAATCCTAGAGCGGTCATGTCATGCGCCATCATCCTGAGATAATGTTAGCCAAGCAAAGTTACATTTAATCGACTCTGCCAAAAAATATCCAACACTGGACACACTTAGCTTGACAAAACTAAAAACGTGTTGCATGCTTACAACCGCAAGGCGATTTATCGGGCGCACCCTTTCTGCAAACAGTTGGATACTGACTACAGTCACTGTCAGAGAAACTGTGGAAGGTTTGCAAATAACAGATGCAAACAGACTGCCAACAACAATGTCTTTCTAAATGAGTCTTTGTCAATGAGCCCATTCAAGAAGACTTTACTCAGCTGGTCTCCTGCTGATTGTATTCCGGTTATATTCTTATAGAACAGAAATGTTGATGAGTGCAGATGTAGTAGTTAAATGTGAATTCCTATCTATGTCGACAGCAACAGATGTGTGATTTTCGATGATTTATTGCAGTTAATTTGCTGTATGTTCAGAAACACATTGCATGTAATTGCCAACTTGACTGAATAGCAGACTGACTTTGTTTTATGACAGCATTTATGTCATTTTTGCTGGCAGTTTTAATGTGCTTGACGTGAGAAAACTTTATCTTATTGGAAAAAATGGAGACTGGCAAAGTTTAACTTTGAGGATATAACTTGCAGTTGAAAAAAAGGTAATAAATCACAACATATTGTATTGCAATGCTCATCATATCACAAAATCTTTAAAAAAATCATGAGTGAAGTATTGTGATAATATCGTGTACCGGTGTTTTAGTGATTCCCCCCTGTGGCATCTAGTTTAATTGCTCAGTTTAAATTTTGAAGTAATTTTCTTTTACTTTCTTAAGCGTTATATCCAGTTCTATTAATGGGAGAGATAGCTGGAGGTGCACCTTAGAATGTATCTACTCTAAACACTTATCTAGGTTGGTCAGATGAGTTGGACATCACTGGGAAAAATATATAATTTACAGTAGGGAAATTGGAATTTATGCAAACCCTTGTTCAAATGTATCTCTCGCTGTGTCGGTGCTCATACTGTATGTGTGTAGGAGTGCTTGTGAATGCTTATGTTAGTGTGTCTCAAGATAAAACATGATGTGCCCCCAAAAGGCTTTGGCTTTAACAACCGAAGAAGTGCTTGGTAAGCAACAGCCCTCATTAGCATACAGATCAGGAGGCACTATAAGTGTTTGTGAAGTGTAATTCACTATTGCTGTTCCAAAGCAATAAAGGGAGTGCATTTTCTCCGCTAATGTCAGCGCTGGTCTTTCCCGGTCCCATTTTTTACCAGGCTACAGTTTTGTTAAGAGTTGTTAACATTACAGCTCCCCTTAAGTCCCAGACCCTCCCTTTGATAGATCTTAAAGGTGTAACATTTTAACATCTGCAAGTCATGGCCAAATTAATTTTGAAACATTGCTATAATTACCATAAACAAACAAGACAATCACTGGGAAGACTGACAGGTTCTGCCAGCCTCTGCGATATATTGTCTGCCATTGGGCTTGGCTTTATTGGTAACATGATGGATTACATAATTGCGTTATGCCACAAAACAGAAGCACACTGTAAGCAGAGACACTTTCTTGCAGTGGCAGATATAACTTGATTTAGTTTTTATATATGTACTTGGTTGGCAGGGATTTATATGACAAAATAAATAAATAAGAAGACGCTTAAAATATCTGAAGTTGAGAAGAGATCCATTAGTTGAATTTGTATGCTGAAGAAGTATATCAGTGGCGATGCAGGTGCTGGAGTTACTGGTTCATACCTTGCCTTTAACCTAGAATAAATTCAGTGTGCAGGAGTGTTGGGATATGCAATGCATCACCTCTGTTTCCAATCTGCTACATTTGCATTTGCATGTTAAATCACTGTGGTAATACTCTAAAAGTCTATAGCTCTCATCTCTCTGTCTCTACCTACAGGTTTACTGGCCCGAACCTTCCTTCGCCCATCATTAGCAGCAAGAACTGGCTTCGACTGCACTTTACTTCAGATGGCAACCATAAGTTAAGAGGTTTCAGTGCCCAATACCAAGGTAAGACCATGAGAACTGTTCACATGTTAAAGACGGTGGCTCATTAGAGATTTTACTGAATAAATTATAGACCACTTTTTGTCTCCAGTTCAGGTCTGCTAAAAAGGCCTTTTGTCAGTGGCTACATGTCTGTGATATTTGATTTTAATATTTTAATATACTTCCTTGGTCATCCCAACAAAGAATCATTTATGTTTTTGGAGACCCAGAAAAATGACTGGTTAGTGCCATAATCAGAATATAGTTGTAATCCCCACATGAACTTCTGCCATTTTGGACACTTCATGAGCTTCTTTCTTATTTTATTCTATTCTCGGAGCCCATTTGCCACAGAATAGTTGTGAATGCTTTCAGGAAAAAGGAAAAAAAAAGATGATTACAGGAGCATTATTATGAGTGCCACATAATTGCACAGAAGCATACATGTGGACACACACACACACACACAAACACAAAATCCTTTTTGTACCAGGCATCCATTTCCTGTTCCATTACTCTTAGAGGTTCAGGGATCACCTTTGAGAAGGGATGAGCAGGGGAAAAGGATTAGCTTGTCCACCAAAAGAGGTGATCTCTAAGGGTCTCACCTCCAGCCATCTGCTGGAAATATCAGCGATGGAGGAAAATAAGATAGAAGAAGAGACAAATGAGGGAAGAATACGGAAAAGGGAGCCAGTGGGATTACAGGTTCAGTGGTAGATAAATATGTTTCGAAGATCGGAATGAAGCGTTAGACTAATACTTTAATTAGATTAAACACTCACACCACTGTTCCCATCCCTCACTCCGCACTACATATTCTCATCACGACAACTCCCATGATTCCACAGCAGCGGCTTGTTGGAGTGATAAAGTCACTGAATATCTTAATTGCCTCCTTTTTACCTTATTTATTTTTCTGTGTCCTTTATTTTTATGTAGGAAAATAATCAGCCACACCCCATCAAACCCAGCACCTAATAGCTTAGTCTTCTTACTTGAAAGATGCTTATACCTTTTTCTTTCTTCCTCTTTAATCAGTTTAACAAATCAAATAAAAGAGCTTTTTTATCATATTTTTTTTTCCTTCTAGACACATAACAAACAGAGTTTTTAACACATGACTCAGATAAGCTTTGAAGTAAACTGCAGCTGAAACAGAGGAAGGGATGAAAACACATTTGGAAAACAAGTGAAGTTCCATTGTCAGGGACCGTCAAAGTAATTAAACAGGACGACTGTGAAGGGGAGCTCAGATAATACTGATAGTGTTTTTGAAAATTGGCGAATAAATATGCATTTAAACAAGCCTCTTGTTTCTGATTACTTTTTTTTTAATCTCCATTGCAATTATCACCAAACTCAAACCATTTAAACTTCATCCTTTTATTGTATGGAAAAGAGTGTCTTTGGATGCCCTCGCATCCTGTTAATGAAACAATGATGTTATGCTAAGAACCCTTTTTTCCACAATCAAAAATATGGTGATTGTCAAAATCGCTTCCTGAATATGAACCACTGTAACAGGTGTGACTCTTATAAATTAACATAAATGTGTGTTGTAGATCTTTTCAGTCTTATTGTCGTTTTCAGATTTAAAAAGTTATCATCCATCCATCCATCCATCCATCCATCCATTTTTTTCTGATTATCGTCTTGTGCTGTGGGAGCTTTAGCTTTTCTCAGCTGACACAGTGCAAAAGGTGGTGTACCTTGAACAGGCTGCTAGTCTATCACAGGGCTGACACAGCGAGACAGACAACCAAACACGCTCTCTCACATCCACTTCCACACCATTTCCCACCAAGTCCAATTTAGACTCACCGATCAATCTAACAAGCATGTCTTAGGAGTGCGGGAGGACGGCAGAGCAGCTGGAGAAACTCACATGGGCACGGGGAGAACATGAAACTCCAAAGGGAAAAGACAACCAGGAGCTTTAAACTCAGAACCTTCTTCCTCTAACATTACAGTGTTTCATTAGTTTCACAATTGATTTGTAAATGTTGATTTGAACATAACTGCAGTGCCTTTTTTGAACTACGTGGGCTTCACTTTCTGCCATGTCACTCCAATCTCTCTTCTATGTTTTCTCTACAGTGAAGAAGATGACTGAACTTAAGTCCCGGGGTGTGAAGATGTTGCCCAGCAAAGACAACCACCACAAGATATCAGTGTGTAAGTTAAAGCCCTTAATTTTCCTTTTTTCTACAACCATAAGATTTTTTTTACATATGTGGTCACTGTGTTAAGTCCCCCGGACAAGTATTCAGCATATTCAAGTGTGGAATTAGGTCTATCTATCATAAAGGACATCTCTAATTTGGCATCGGAAAGATTAAGATGAAGAAGGCTGAGCTTATAGCAATATTTCAAAGTCTTTATGAATGTAAAGTCAGGGCTGGCAGTGCTCCCTCGCCACCAGCACCACTATTTTCTCACATCACTGCATTATTACGACATTATTCCTCGAAAACATTCACACATGGGCATGCTGAACATATCCTGGATTGTTATTGATCATCAAGTAGGCATTAACAGTAACCTGACAGCTTAACTAAAGGCTGACACAGCACACAGAAAAAATGTTTCCCTGTTAGTTTATGTAAAAGGTAGTCTACAGTATTGAAGTCTCAACAACTACCCAGCTGTTTGTTGTACTTGGCTATCTGACACAGGGAATATTTGATAAATATAAAAATAAAACAATTAGTCAACATTAGTCTTTTGTTTTTCCCAGTACAAAGGTAAAAATATAGGCCTGCAATCTTTTAGCACATATTCCCTGATTGAAATGCTTAGGGAGTTTTGTGCCTCCGCCCAGTCATTAAAATTAGGAACAAAGCACAGCCTTGCAAGCCTGTGCTTTGAATACAGGCATCAATGGACACCTAACTGCCTTCAACTTCATTACTACCCCAGGTTCCCCTCATCAAACACTTTTTAAAACTGTAATTAAATGTTACAGAAAAAGTGGAATAGATGTAAGTTTTTACTGCCCCCTCCGTGTCAAAGTTTGACCTGAAACTTATTAAAAATGTCACCTAATACTGCTCGAGGTCTTGTCCATAAAGCGCGATTTGATATCCGACTGTTTTTGGCCTGGAGTGCTAAAGAGGGCTGTGCTGTTCATCTTTTTAGTTGTAGCGGAGATGAAGACGGGGTTGAATAAGTCACTCCGTCATATAATTCTGAAACCAAAAACCGTAAAGACCCGAATGATGCACTAAAGGAGACTATCTGGGGTTTGATGTTTGCAAATTCAGGGGTACATTGTAGAGCTTTTTATTGATGTCAGCTCAGGCCACAGTTAAAGGATGACACATGCACTGTAACCAAAACCAGATGGAAAAAGTAGGTATGCTAACTGGTGTTTAAATGCGTAATCGTTTGTTCATAGTAAATTTTCTTACAAACACAAAAATAGGATGGTCAGTCATTTTACGTCATGTTCGAGATAAAAGGCTTGGAAAGCTGTTATATATTAACACTGTTTGTGGAAAGAGAAATCTATTGGCTGCGTGCTGAGAAAGCTGACAAGTTATGTGTATGACCAGTTGTTGCTGCAAAAGTGTCCTCAGGAGTTACTGGACTCCATCTGTCCAGGAAAGAAGAGCACAGAGCAACATTTTATCATCTCCAAATTGGGCCAGCCACACTCTCTTCTCTCTTCTACACTAAGATGTTTTGTTCAAGTTGGAATTTGTTTGTTAAGTTTTCAGGTTCTGCCTCTCTGCCTCTTTGCTTAGGCCTATATGCTGAATGTCTTTTGAATTAATGTAAATAGCCGCTAATCATTCCTCCCAGAAGATGAATGTCTGTGGATATGCTGACACAGCTGTGCAGCCCACTATACCCTCGATGATAGTTCAACGTTCAAACTCCTTACGCCCATTTGTAACCTTTAGATGAAATTCTCTCGAGTATTTTTATCACTCATTAACGGGCTAGTACTGTGTATTAGTTTAGTAAGTAAGTTATTGCCATTCATAATTACTTACTTGTATAAACTGTTTGGTGTTAGCAAAGAAATTTGTAAGGATGGTAAATGGTAAATGGCCTGTATTTCTATAGCGCTTTACTAGTCCCTAAGGACCCCAAAGCGCTTTACACAACCAGTCATCCACCCATTTACACACTGGTGATGGCAAGCTACATTGCAGCCACAGCCACCCTGGGGCGCACTGACAGAGGCGAGGCTGCCGGACACTGGCGCCACCGGGCCCTCTGACCACCACCAGTAGGCAACGGGTGAAGTGTCTTGCCCAAGGACACAATGACCGAGACTGTCGGAGCCGGGGCTCGAACCGGCAACCTTCTGATTACAAGGCGAACTCCCAGCTCTTGAGCCACGATCGCCCCGTTAGAGAATATACAGTACTGTGCAAAAGTCTCGAGCCACCCTAATAGTTCAATTCAATATTTTGCTTCCAAGGATCCAGACTTGTAATTTTAAAGTGGTCTTGAAAAAAATCTTTCCAGGCTTTCTGAAGCTCTTTTAAGTTTTTCTTTGAACATTGTCTGCTTTTTAACTCATTTTCTGTGTCATCTTTATGAAGTCATCTCACATTGGCCTATGAAGCACCTAACTCATGGGATCAAGCACCGTTGTCTACAGACGATCAAAGTTGAATCATGATAAGCTGAAATATGCCAAAGATAACACGATTTTGTCAGGTATTAAATTATATTTTTGCACCAGCAAGGTGATTCACAAAGAGCCTTTAGCTGAAACCTTGGCACATCTAAGCAGGTTAGCGCGGTTAGCTCGTTAACACGTTAGCACCGTGCAGCCCCATGCACAGGGCGATCCGCGTTAACTCAACTAACGGAGATTTGCAGCGTTGATTCGGTTATGGCGTTAACGTCATTTTAACGACATTAACGCTGACAGCACTACTTTTAATATAATAACATGTAGGAATTTGTTGACAAGTGTCCATCAGCTCAGCTATAAGCTAACACAAGGGACTCATGGTGTAATACCAGAAAGCATATAGACACTCTGAATATGCTGCTTGAATTCCATCAGTGGCAAACCTACTGTATTGTTTCATCAGCTAATCTGTCTGGCTTTTGAGAAGACGCCAGGCAAACCTGTCTCACATCTTCAAAGTCATTTTAAGGTTTCTCTCTCGCGCTACACTTTGGCCAGAAAAACAAGAGTAACTGCTGACTGTCAAAAGAGGCATAGACAAAAAAGACAGTCTGTGCTAGAGATGCACTTCACATTGCAAATGGAGAGCAGTAACTGCATTGGCCGTGTTTTCTTTGCCCTTTCTTCCTCTCATCGTGTGTTGGATTTCACTATGCGACAACCGATTTCGCTTTATTCAAATATCTGTAACATTAGCAACATGACAGCTATGAGTCACCTGTGTAGAGTGACACAGAGATGGATGTTTAAGGGTTTAATAACAACCTGTTGAACAAAAAGAGGAGCCTTGAGGTGGTAATTTCAATACTGCCTCAAAGCCATTTACCGTTTGTTTTATCCACTTCTTTCTCCCACACTGCTTTTAACCCTTATGTTTCATTTTTCTCTAATTTGCATTAATTTACCTTACTGTACTACATTTTTTCACTGCCTGGAGTTTGTATTTGAAAAACAAGCATTATGGTAAATAAAGTTCAAAATATTTCATTTTTTTCTCACAGAACTGTAACATAAATAACTGCAACATTGTTGGTATTTGTTATACTTTAACATAGTTTCAACCTCTTTTAGATTTTTCATTTAAATTTCAAGTGTTACTTATTTATTCTTTAATCTTTGAGTATTTCTGGCTTACTGCTCAGATTTTGCACCAACTCTTTATAGTTTATAGTGTATTTGTTTAATGATTTATTTTTAGTTGGATAAGATGAAAAGCATTATGCATAAGCCTGACATTTAAGCACATATTTACATACTGGCTTAATTTCCCTGACTTTTTAACATTGTTGCCCTCCTGTTTATTAAACAGTTATCACTTAAGATTAACATTAACCTATTAACATAGCTTTTTTCACCTTTGTTGGAAATTCTGTCCTGCGTTGCCACAGACCTGGAGTCTGGCCAATGAGCAGGTGTCACGCTCAGTGGACCCAGCAGAACTTTGACCCATCCTGCTCAGTCAGGGTTCTCCCAGCTCACTATGTTTACTTGACCCCCTGTCACACTTCACTTTCCAGTTTTGCACCCATTGACACAATTTAAGAACTGTGGACAAGGATAAAATTTATTTTCTAATGATAAGCATATTTGTTGCTGAGTAACTAATTTCACTGACACTTGTTACATTTTTGTACGTTCCTGTGCTTCTTTCTTTTAGTACAGTCAAACATGTGAACATAGTTCCCCCAGATGTTTGTAATATAGGTCCATATATATATTGATTTTGTCAGAATCTTTTTAATGTTTTATCTCTGTTTTTGCCCGTCAGTGTCTCAGATGGGTGTAGCACAGGGCCACAACATGTGTCCAGATCCCGGGATTCCGGATCGAGGAAAAAGAAAAGGTTCTGACTTCAGGTAAAAAAAAAAGAAACAAGCAGGTACATCAGTATATTCAGAGTAAATATAACTTTATCTGCAGATGAATAGGTTAACATTTCCTGAAGAAGAGCTGTCTGACTGAGACAATGCCATCATAGAAAATAGGTTTTGGTTAGCAAAGACTCTCATCTCTGTTATTTACCGTCCTTAAAGTCATGAGTTGACCCTAATAGGCTTTATCTCTGTCTTTATTCCCTACACTAGAAATGTATATGGGTTGTACAAAAAATGTAATCTAGTTCACTGCTTTCAGTGGTTCTTTAAATTATGAGTTTTTTCCTCTTTTCTCTCAATTTAGTTTGTCAGTAAAATTTACTATTTTAATAATAAAACAATCGACATTAGTCAGAGAACATTGCAATATTAGGACTGCAACGATAATCATGCTTTTTTTAAAATTCAGACTTATCCTTACTTCAGTCTACTATATCCTTATTAATGTTTTAGCTTCACGAAGTTTATTGAATTGAATTTAATGCTGTCACCAAATCATCTATTGTGCTCCAACATGCACCATATTACCTGATGCCACAGACAGCCCCAGAAACCAAACCAAATAGAGAAATGTGTACAGAGAAACAAATGTTACCAGTGGGATCATGGAGTTTTGTTCCTGTCTGAGCCATTTTCCCTATCAGTGGTCAGCGATAACACAGACAAATGGGTAACATCCATCTCTTGCTATGGGAAATCACAGGCGGAAAGGCAAAACAAATGTGTATTTTTTCCCACTAAACTTTTCTTCTTTATATTTATACCTCATCTGCAAATCCACTGCTGAATGGTGAATTGCACCGGGAGGGTTTGTGGTGCTGACGTGCTTCTTTTTTTTTTTTTTTCCTGCGTGCAACCTAACTGCAGGCGAGGAGCCACAGTGCATTTCTCCTGTGACGAGGGTTATGAACTGCAGGGCTCGAAGAGCATCACTTGTCTCAGAGTGACAGACAGCTACGTAGGCTGGAGTGACGATCGGCCCATCTGCAGAGGTAAGGATTGACGTGTCTTGTTCATCTTTTCACCTGTGTAATGGAGGTAGACTCAGTGTGACCTCTATTTATATTTCATACTCAAGTGCTCAAGTCGCTTTTGTGGGCGAGTCTGCTGTCATTTTGTACAGGTGCTCAGTCTCTCCGTATCATGATTCAGTATTCACCATTATGTTGTGACTGGCCTGACTTTGACCTTTGGCCGGCGTTTTCTCGCTTCCTGTTGTTTAGCCGTGCTGGCAAAGTGCTGCCCATCAATCATGTTTTCCTAACCTGTGGCCGTTTTGTGACAGGCCGGGGAAGGGATCAGAGATCTTTTTTTTTTAAATATTCTTTTTCCTGCTGGCGTTACCCTCATTTTTCATCTCACATGCAGCGCTCAATAAGATGACTTGATAAGAATTGATTTGGTAATCAATGATGGGTATATGTTTATTGAAACATTGTACATTGTTTATGTAACTTGAGAATCCACCATCATATATATATTTAAATCTGTTAGTGTTCCTGTAAATATAAAAGCAAACTGTGAAATTGGGAATATTTGATTAATTCAAGGTCTCTCCAGCCTTTAGTTGCTTTGAGTTTGTTTTTATTCTAAGATAAATTATGTAATATAAAAGTCTCACCTTTACTTTGAGCATCGGCGTAACTTTGTGCTGAACATTGGGGCGGTCAAGATCTCTGTCTAAGTAAATAAATAAATCTGGGTAAATTTCCAGATGATTAAACATGCAACTATTTTGCTGGTAATAACTGAAATGAGTAAAGAAAATCAACAGCCTATTTGTGCAAGATAATTCATAATTTTATTGGGGGGGTTATATTGGTTGGGTCTGATTAATGGGGGGGTCATAACCCCCCTAATCCCCCTGGAAATTACGCCCCTGACTTTGAGTAGGTTTATGCCAGTACGGCCAATACGCAGACAGGGTCAGGACTGTTTTTGAATCAAAAGGGGGATCGACACAATATTAGGCAAGTGGACATGATATTGAACTTTCATTCTTTCACAGATATTTTTATGTTTTAATGATAGCCGTGCATCTAAAATCTCTCTCACATGGTCAATTGAGTGACGATCCGGTGGCTGTGAAAGCCATAGGAGATGATTCACATCTTTTTCATAAACACAAAACCATTCAGTGAGTCCTTATTCCCAGAAAATAAGATAAAAATGTTTCATCATATAGGATAGAGAATATTGATTTGTAGTGGCTGAACAGAACCATCCCAGCAAAATGCCTCGCACAGCACAACAGAGCTACCAACGTTTTTCCTTTAATTTGTCACTAGACTTTTTACGCCACAAAGTCTCAGGATTCGCAAAACAACCTAAGACGTGGCGTTTAAATGGGAAAGCTGCATGTCACTTCAAAGTTGCTTCAAAAACATTACATTCAAAAGTTGTATTAAAAGTGGGTATATATTTCTTTCTCATCAGTCAAGACTGGAAATGGCCATAATTTGGAGAAGAATCATTGGCTTTCTTTATCTTTATGTGTGTGTGTGTGTGTGTGTGTGTGTGTAAAGAGACATTGACGTAACATCCACAGTCAGTCAGTGTAACTGCCCTTTCGATCGTCCTCATTTAACCTTTGGGACTGTGCCTTTGTTCTGGCTCCACATGTTTAAATAAAGATTAAACATCATCTAGGAATAATTGAAGATCTGTATCCTAAATTAGCATTAGTCATCATTAAATTGAACAGCACTATCATTAGCACAGGAAAAAACTTCATCTCTGGGTGCAGATTCATTCACTTTATAAAAAATTCATGGTTCCCTTTTCATTCGTACCTCCTTTCCTGCGCGCACCAAGCTGCGATTCTTTTTCCGTTGCGGATTTGATTGCCGCTTAGCCCGCTGCACTTTCATGTCTCTCGCCAAGTACACAGAGTAGGATGTATCAGACATAATGATCCCCGTGATTAAAAAAAAAATTGGAGAGAATGTGATGGCTTCAGTAGACTTCCTTTGTGCTGTATTATTTTCGTTAAGGTCACCCTCACTGTCAGCACAACTCATATTAATTACTCTACTCACCCCTTAACTTCGCCAAAGTTCTTTTAAAATTTTAATAGGGGTGATTTGGTGAGAGAGGGGTGGAGCATGGAGCCACGGAGTGGGGCTTGAGCACCCAAAGGACCTCGCTTAGACATAATTCATTAAAATCTGGGTAGTTGGCTAAGGCTCTTTCAAATACTTTCAGGTTCCCCTTCACATATGTACACACGTACACACTGCTTTCTTAAAGTACTTCAGTTTGAAGGGTGTTTAATAGTTGTGTTAAGCAGTCACCCTCGGGTATTGATAAGGAAAGTCACCTCGTCCTCTACGCTTGGTATGCTAACTGCTCATCTACTCTTTTCAGTCAGAATATCTAATTGTGCTACTTGATTCGTAATTAGTTGTTTGCATTTATTTGACAGTGTTCCCTGTAGATATGCAGCACTCGTCGCATGCATTTTGACTTATTTTGTTATTTTATTTAAGTTTGAAATCATCAAGTTTGTTTTCCTTAATGTGTTATTTACAGAAGATGACAGTATTTATAAAATGGGTCTTTCTCCAGTATATCTTTAGACCTGTGGTAAAACTCTGATTTACGTGTTTTATTGAGTCTTTCATTAGTCTGCTTTTTTCATACTGCCACACTAAATCAAGTCGAGTATTCAGAGGGAGCCTTGCAGTTTGTCACAACGTTGGTTTGTAATTTCATGTTATGTTTTTTTCATCACGTTATCATTACCAACCACTTGCCAAACATCTTCATCTTTTCAAAGTGCTGCTTGCCTCTTGTGCTCGTGCAAGAGGCAGAGCATGCAGCACTTTGGCGGAGGAGCAACAGCGGCAATAGTGCTTCATCTGTGACTACACGGGATGTGTTGAGGCGCAATATCCAAAGTAGGTCACCTGTATTTTAGCGGTGCTCTAAGCCTAACATCCATCCAGTATAGTTATGCATGTAAAATGGAAGGAAATATGCTCGAGCTGTACAAATGCACATGTGCCATACAATCACAACCCCAGCCGTTAGTAGCAGTATGCGGGCATCTGGACTGAATTAAAAAAGAGAATATCTGTTGAAAAATACAAAATGGGACTCAGACACCTTATTTGTACAACCTTAAAAAAACAGTTAACTATGAAATACACACAATGCAAAATGAAAATTGATTATTCAATATTTGAAGGCTGGGTTTAAGGCACAACCAGTAGGATTAGTTGTTTGATGCAGATTTCAGTGCTGTCCAAAAGTCTTGAGCCAATTAAATATAACTGTTGACCTTCATCAAATACCTAATGAAGGTAAAGTGGTACTGAGTAAAAGTTCTCCAGGTTTTCTAAAGGTCTTTCAAAGTGTTTCTCTGGAGATTGGCCTTCACTCATTTTCAGTCCAGTCCTTGTACGAGGCCATGATTCATAGGCCACCTAACACTGACCTATGAATCACTGAAGCATAAAAAAGCACCAAACTCAAGAGATGATGTGTTTTCTCTACATGTAACTGTCAACTGTAGCAAAAACACTGAATTTGTTCCCATTTTTTTAGTTAAAATAAATCTAAAATACAACTAAAAAACTAGAAAAGTAGTGCACAAAAGACAAGTCAGACAGATAAAAAGTATCTGAAAGTCATGTCCTTGAGAAAGGGGGGGATTGAGCAAAGACAAGAACTGAGAGATACATCTGGCCCTTCAGTTCACCCATCAGCTGTTTGGTGAAGTCTCATCAGAGATGATCTCAGTGGGAGGGTGGCTGTCAAGAAGACACTTGAGAAAAAGGTGGAGGTCTGCCAAATTACACAAGAACTTGACTGAAAATGAGTGGAAATAGGTTTTATCGAGCTATGAATACAAAATTGAATTAATTTTTTGGGCTCAAATTAACCTCAGTATGTATGGAGGAGGTTAGGAGAGATGAACGGCAGAGTGTTTACAGTCATCTTTAAAACACAGTGGAGGCTATGTCATA
Source organism: Oreochromis aureus (assembly GCF_013358895.1). Taxonomy (NCBI): domain Eukaryota; kingdom Metazoa; phylum Chordata; class Actinopteri; order Cichliformes; family Cichlidae; genus Oreochromis; species Oreochromis aureus. Next base: position 13,578,960 of record NC_052962.1, read on the forward strand.
GGTTTGGGGCTTCATTTTAGCCAGTGGTGTTGGATAATATTACAGTCATCATTTGGAAAGCATATGAATGGAGGAATGGAACAAAAGGCAAACAACATTCAGTTTATCTTCTCTGATTTATGAACAGAAAGTACGTATTTAAACTGTCATTGAACATGTGTCCCTCTCTCTGTCTTGATTTTTAGCACCAATGTGTGGAGGCCTGTTGAGAGGACCCAGTGGTGTCATCACATCTCCGAACTACCCAGTTCAGTATGACAACAACGCCAACTGCACTTGGGTCATCACGGCGACAGACACATCCAAGGTAAATGTCATTAAACACGGAACTGAAGCAACAATGCAGGGTGTTAACTTTGCTTTGCCGCTGTAAGCACAGATTTCCAGCGGTGCCGTAAGTGGTATCTTTAGCTGCCAGCTGCCTGATGAGTTTGCACCTTTTTAGGGAGGAGCTCCAGAGGAAGCGCTTCTCTGACACAGATGACTCATTTTATGCTTTTGATAATTGCTACAGGACACTTTAGGGGCTGTTCAACACACCATGTGACAGGAGCTTTCTTATTGAAAAATGTGAGCGATAAGGAAAATGAAAGGTGGGCAAAGAGCACTGGAAGCGAGCCAGCAAAAGACAAAGCGAGTTGTTAGAAACACCTGTGGTGAGGGAGAGAAGGAGTGAGTAAAATGGACAGGAGAGTAATGGAGAGGTTTTGAGAGCATGCTTGGAGGATATCATGAAAGTGTCACAGCCATTCTGTTCAGACCATTGACTTTGGAGTTGTGTTCAAGGCCAACCAGCTGCTATCCTGCCAAATATCCTTCTCTGAACTCAAACAAAATGGTTTTACAAATCCGTTCTCTTATTGCACTGCGCCGGATAGAAGAGAGGCTATGTAAGGTGAGAGGCAAGGCAGGACAGGGAGTCAGATCTAATATGCCCCCACACAACTCCACCCTTTGCTTGCATGTATACAAACACAAACAAACATTGACACCCTTGGGTATACCCAGGAGGCAGCCTGCTGGAACAGACACCAGTACTTTAGGCTGCCTCTTGCTCTGTGACTGGTTCAGATGAAGATGGAGAGAGACTGCTCTTTCTGTTTAGAGACGTAATGGGCTTCTATTCCTGCCCAGCCAGAAATGTTAGGTCAGCCAGCAGACTGAGGCAGAACCGCCTCAGTCTGAAGGGGGGTGGGCGAGCCGTTACAAAGCTCTGCTAGACCTACCAGCTTCATGATATGATAAGTAATTTGGGTTTTTGTCAAGTGGTGCTACTTCATAGTTTCCCAAAGATACTAAAGGCAGCTGTTTGAAGCTGGCAGTCTTCATGTGTTTATCCATTTATGCCAGAAAAAGCCAAAAAGTGGCCCCAACTTCCCAGACTTAGAGCAAGTTACACAGAGCTATCCTCTGGACCTGACGAAGCTCTGAGACAACGTAAAATAACAATGTGCTTTGAAAAATCGACTGAATACAGGTACTGTTTTTTTTTTTTCTTTTAAAGCAAATGATCTCTACAGAAATTAGTTTTTTTTTCTTATTAATATGCTACTTATAATGTTAATGAACTCATTTAAATATATATTATTTTTAAAAGCACTCTCATGTTGTCATTACTGCCTAAAACCTATGCACATAACTGTGTGTGTCTGGTTTGTGGTGGAAAAATGACCCACAAGGATGCTGCAGTATTAACCAGGAGCAGGGTGTATATAATAGTTTAATAAATAATCAGTGTTCGGGCAGACATTCAGAGCTGGGGTTTCTTTACTTAAGTCAGAGCAGCAGACTTACAAGGGATTTACAGCTGACTTGACAGAAGCAGAAATACAGGCAACGGAGCTGCTGTAAGGTTTTCTTCCAGTCCACAGATGAACTAACTGTGCCCTCTATATATAATGCTTAGTTCAACCTTGTTGGAGACAGTGACAGGTATATGTGCCTAAGGATTATTTAAGTATTTACAATAGCCAATATGTTATATAATACTGTTAAATATTCTAGACCAGCAGCTGCAGAACAGAAAACTAAATGTTAAATGTCTCGCTTACAACAGGATTTCATTTATGATAGGATTTTTTTAACTAAATGTTTTTATTGGAACATTTGGCACAAAATGGCAGGCTAGTTTAGAACCCTGACTCTTTTACTGCAGAGCCATGCTGTTGCTTTGAAGAATGCAGTTTGGCATTGTCTTGATGAAACAAGCAAGGCTTTCATTGCAAGAGATCATCTGCGGGCAGCATATGTTGCGCCAAATCGTGTATATATCATTCAGAATAAATGGTAGATGAACAGATGTTTAAATTATGTGAGGGTATGCCGTGTGCACTAATGCACCCCCATACCCTCGCATCACAAATCCTGGGGCTGTGTAGGATGAGCCAGACACCTCCCCCACCCCATCCCCCCGTATAGAGGACACAACGGTCATGATTTTCTAAATGTTTTATCTTTGCCTGCTGGAGTTTTACTTTGCTTTCATGGATGCAGAAACAAACTGTGTTCACTGACAATGGTGTTCAGAAGTGTGTCTGAGCCCATGCAGTGATTTTCAAAGAGTCGCGCCTGCTTTCAGAGCAGTGCTGCCTGCGGGGCCTGAAGATCACGGCAATACAATATTGGTTTTTTAGCTTTCTTTCAAGCGTATAGAGATTTCTCTGAATTCTCCTAATCTTTGCATGATATAAAGTACTGCAAATGATAAAATCCTAAAAACAATTGCATCAGAAACCCTTCTTAGTGGTAAATCCAGCCATTTTCTATAGGCTATCATGAGATGTTTTACACAGTTTTGGAGACGTGGTTTTACATCGCTGAAATCGCTTCAGCTGTTCAGTATGGATGATTTTTCTTTTTTTACAACTCTTTCACAATATAGCTGCTATGCTCTCTCTCTCTCCCTCTCGATTTTTTTATTCTCACCCCCTCTGTACCTCACCTGTTGGCTGGCAGATGGGAGATGAGTTTGTGGTATGAAACTCTATTTATCGAGCGATCTGACCTATTTTGCCTACACACCATCAATCTTTCCTCTCCACCTTGGCAATTTTCATTAGGAACTAGGTTTAACATAGGACAGAATGCAATTTGCATTTATATAAGCTTTTTCATTAGGCCCTGCTCTCTCTCAGCCCTCTGAAAACATTAAGAATTTGGCGGAAATCAGTGGCAGCCAATTTAAACTAGGAGGCGAAGACTTTTCCTTGTTTTGCTTTTTTATTTTTATTTAGCCTCCTCTGTCACTCTATTTTTTGGCCTTGTTATTAATATTCTGCACTTTTATAATTAAACCGTTTTTGTTTGTATGTCTAGAGCTGACCCCTTCGCTTGCCTCGGCTAGGACGCAATTATTGTTTGCTTGTTTTTATCCTTATTTATCCTTCAGCTGCAGCGTAGAACTAAAATGGCACTCAAATGAAATCATTATTTATGTTTTATAGAAAAGATTTATACACTAGATTACAACAAAGTCTTTTTGTTGCCTTAATGATCCTATTGGAATACATATATACATATATACATATGTATAGAGAGGCATGTGTAATAGCCCACAGAGGCAACTGAAAGCTGCTAGCATGATCGGCAAGAGTGAAGGTCGTGCAGACCATCTGGCAGGCAATCAGATATTTGATTAGCGAGAAACAGTTCATAATCAGCAGACGCAGTAAACACTTACACAAGCATGGATGCAAAATACCAATACCGAGCTGTTAGGTCACACAGTATGAGATTTAAAGGAAAAAACAATTCTAATAACAAAAAAATAAATAAAAATACTACTACAGTGTATATAGCTGGAAGTTTGATGGGCAGATATAAAAAAAAAAATTTGATGGATGATGGATTGATGAACAGAGGAAAAGAGAGTCACAGATGGGAAGAGATCTCTCCTCTGCATTTGGTTCAGGGAGTATTTAAGCATCTGCTTCCCTCATTTGTCTCGTTGATGTCCCCTCCGTTGTCTAGGTGATCAAGCTGACATTTGAAGATTTTGACCTGGAGCGAGGCTACGACACCCTGACGGTTGGAGACGGCGAGGTGGTGGGAGACCAGAAGACCATCTTCCACGTGTGAGTGACTCATTTGACCTCGTTCTCTCCTGCCTTTAATCTACCCTCTGTTCTCTAACTTCTTTTAGCTACCCGTCAGTTTCATTTTTGCAAGTCATGTTCCCAGTAATCATATTCTGCCTTTGCGCTCTCTTTCCTCCTCACCTTTCTTCTTTGCGGGACACTCGCCTTTTCTCCCTCCCCCCGCGCCCAACAGCACCCGTCTGTCTTCCCGTTCCCCTCCAGCCCTTTTTTTTTCCTACGGTTTCTCTTTTATTTCATCACCACCTGATGCAGCAGGGCATGAAAAATAGATGTCGCACCACATTGTCAATCATCTCTCTTTTCACTGTTAAAAACAAGATCACAGCCATGTGGCGCAGCATTGCAAAACTGCATATTGATGCCCCCTAATGGAGTTTGCGCTAGCAGATGCTCCATAACAATTCACAGGATGTTGTTATTAATTGTGCCGAAATTTACCACCTTAATAAAGTTTTTATAGATCAATTTTTATGCAAGGCTGCCGAGCTGGGGTGGAAACCAGGAGGGGGAGGTTGGAGATAAATGAGGGAGAAGTATGTGGAGGAAGGGGTTGCTGATGTGAGATCATCCTCACATTCATATTTTTTTGTCTACTTGCTCAAACACCAACAACACACACAGGACAAACACTGAATATGGCTTAATCTCTTCAATTAAAGATTTTCCTCCCTCTCCTCCCCCCTTTATGGACTTCTTTATGCTTTAAAAGTAGAGTGAGTAATTGAGTCTTTGCGCTCCTGCACACAAACAAACTAGAACAATTTAGTACTGGAGAATATACTGCAGCTATCAGCACTGTTAACCTCAGGACTATATTTTTTGAGAATCAGTGGTGCAGGCGAGCGCGTGCAGGGTGTAGGGAATTATTTTATATTTTTTTGTAACTTTATGGTCAGAGGCATGTAACCTTAGTGCAGCACAGTCATAAATGTGCTTTATAGACAGTCAAATCCACTCTTTTCATTTCAAGACGCTGCTCTGACAGTTTAGCAATGGAAGGAAACTATTGGAGTGAATATGCGACAAGAGTTTTTCCCATAAGGGAAATAATGTCCTTGTTTTGGATCTAACAGTAACAATTAAAAGGGTGGTGACGATAACAAAAAACACACAAAAAAACTCAACTACATAAAGTAGGTCATCAACAAGGACAATATTCTAGACAGTGATTAGCTTACAGGGAAATTATTAACATACTGATATAACTTGTCTGGGTGGAAATTATATAATAGCCTTGTCTATTATTTTTGACAAGTTTTTAGTGCTACATTAGACACGCAGCATTTTATACTTACTCACACAAGTGCTTAGGAGTTCACAGACATTCGGCGCATTACCAAAAGGCTGTAAAAGAGAACAAAAACCTATCCAGACACTAGTAGCAATCCCACCATCCTACATGTTCTGTCACTAAAATTAGAACCCTTAATCACTTACTCTGCAGCTATACCCTTCCTAATTAGAGTTGGGTGGAATTACTATTCAAATGGGATTAAATTACTTCTGTGGCATTGACTGATCTTGCATTCATTTTACACTTTGTTGTCTCCTGCTATTTTCAATGTAAGTGTTGGGATAGGGTAAAAACATTTCTTAGATTAGAATTCCTTACAAAATTTGTAAAGTACTTTTCTTTTTGTTGTTTTTTTTTTTTTTGCACTTAATTTGTGTGATGATTTAGCAAAAACAAGGTCTCTCTGGATTTTCTAGGTGATGACAAGTCCACAGCTAAAGCACTTCTACTGCTGATAAAAAATTGCACAAAGATATAGAATATTCAACAGAAAGAAATGTCTTTTTATAAGGTGTATGTTGACTTTTCTTGTTTTGCAGTCTGTCTGGTTCGACTACTCCAGACCTTGTTGTGAGCACCAGTCACCAGATGTGGCTCAACTTCAAAACAGATGATACCAGTGGCTCGTTGGGCTTCAAGGTGTCCTATGAAGGTAAGGTTGCTTTATATATGTCACGGCTGGGGCAGCAGTCGTGTTGTGGAATGAAAGGAGGACCCAAAATGCAGGCAGCCGACGGATGATATGAGTGAGAGTTTATTAACAGAGTGGCAGGGTGACAAAAACGGGCAATGAAGCATAAGCAGTTACTGAAGACAACCTAAACTGGGAGAACTAAATAACAAACCCGAGAGCATACGGAACAGGGTGCGGGGCAGAGAGACGCAGGTGAACGCAGACTACACAGAGATACACAGACAAACGCAGACGAGCCGACAACGAGCACAGACCGACACCCACTAAATATACACACACCAGGTAATCGGGTAATCACACACAGGAGGGGAGAACAGCTGATCCTAATACACACGACGACCTGAGGATACAAGCTGAACACGATAACAGACACAGACCTTCAGAACAGAAAAGGAAATCCAGAACACGAGCCTTCAAAGTAAAACAGGAAACATACAGACTGTTTTACAATACGAGGACATGAAGAGCACCGAGGACAGACACAGGTAGGGCTGATAAAACACTGAGCTCCAGATTCAACCCTAAACTACTACAAAATCAGAATAAACACAAGGCACAAAATGAACTTCAAGGAAACACAAAACGCTGGGTCAAAATGACCCAGGATCATGACAATATATTTTGGTTTGGGCTCGTTAACTGCATTTTAAAACGGATTGTTTAACTTCTTTAAATCATCTTAGAAGACAGTTGAGTAGCATCAAAGGGGTTCATGTTAATGGTAAGGTATCTTTAAGTGGTCGTGCAGTGAGTCATCATGGTGCGGTAGTACACTGATGTTAAAAAGCAAAAGCAGTCTTTATAGTTAGACTTTAAATCTCGACTTTCTCATTTTACAGTGTATAATAGGAGTGGATTTCTTCTTTTGATCAGTTACGCTTGTGCATTGTGACTCACCGCTCAAGACTAACTATCACATGCTCAAACAGAACACATTTTTCTTCAGTTGGCTGCTGGTCTTCCCAGTATGTATCATCCCAAGTTTAGTTTCAAAGACATAATGATTGGAGTTTATGCATCTGTCTCATATGAGACTTTATCAAGTAATATGACACTGATTTCATCCATTTTCTTCCACTTGTCCAATTCAGGGTTGCAGTTGGGCTGGAGACTGTCCCAGCTGTCACAGGGCGAGAGGTTGCGTACACCCTGGGCAGGTCGCCAATCTGACACAGAGAGACAGACAACCAATTATACTCGCATTCACACATACGGCCAATTTAGAATGACCAATTAACCCAACATGCATGTCCTTGGACTGTGGGAGGACGCCAGAGTTTGCAGACAGACCATACAAGCTCCACATAGAAAGGCCCCAGCCTGCCGTGGATTCAACCACAGGGCTTTCTTTGCTGTGAGGCGATGGTGCTAACCACAATACTGTCATATCACGAACACAACTATTATATGGATGATATCTACCCAAAAACCCCCAAACAAACAAACAAAAAAAGGAAAAGAAGAGTAATTGGAACTATAGGAGAAAATTAAGTCTCCCTTTTTTGTGCGCGATCTCAGTGCCTCTGTTCTTGGCCCTTGGCAGTAGAGTCTGGAGCTCTCAGGCAGCAAAACAGCTAAACATAGAATTAAAAAGAAATATTAACAAAACATAAGCAAACAAGTATTTGAGTAATTTATGGGTAATGTTTGTGTCCTCTTTTCAATTTAATTCAGTTTGAGTCTTTACTGCTGTTTTGCTTCTCTCCTTTGCTCTCCATTTCCCCAACTGCATGTCACGTCTGCTCCCCTTCAGCTCCGTGTCGCACATAGTGGAGCATAGGAGAGATAGGCTAAGTAACGATAATGCTTACAGTATTAAAAAGTATATTATTTTTTATAATGAAATGTATTCAAATCATAACAAGGTATGACATTTTAGACCCTCTGATCTCTGTGTACTTCATGTTGCAATACAAAAAACAGCCTTCAAGACCTCATATTTGCGTTCACTAAACTGGTCATAAACAGTCAGTGGGTCATCCAGCTACATTCATCCTACTCTCTAATACCAGTGCGTCTATCTCTGTGTAATTATGTCTGTGTGTAATTATGTGCCTGTATGTGTGAGCTTTAACAATAGATCAATGTGTGTTTTTGCACGCATGTTTGAAGATCAGATACAAGTGTGGGTTTGTGAATGAGCATGTGTGCGTTCTGTTTTCCAGCGTGAAAGCATGTGAGTACGGGGTGTTTGCCAAGGTTTTTCTTCTAGATAAGTGTGCTGTTTGCCTCTCAGAAGCACAGCAAGTCTTCTCCCTTGCCCACAGATGCTTATTTTTCATCAGTAAAAATAACAGCAAAAGTGGAGCAGCATGCCGAACCAAAGTGTAATTAAAACAATGAGTTCTACTTAATGAAGGGGAAGAAACGCTTTGAACCACTTCACCTCCCAGATTGGAGCACCCAAAATCTAATTTGCATTCTCAATTACTTGTATTTTAAGCCTGATCATCAAGTGTAATTACAAACACAGTCATACCAGAACCCACACTCCCACCTTACCCATACGTTGTGGGTTGCTCACACTCTGCAGTGGGCTCTGTCTATTGTGAAAATGCAGCGCTTGCAAAGAAAATCAGTATTAATGCAAATGAGCCTAAAACCCAGCTACTGTCGTGCTTTATACTGACAACTGAGGGAATGTGATATGCAACACTTGAACTTATTGTCATCCAAATGCAAACGCACGCACCAACGGGACAGTGGCTAACACTGAGGACAAAGCATCATTGTGCAGGGCACTAACAGTTTATGATTAAACATCGCATCTGTTAGCAAAGCAGCAGTTGAAAAAGCATCTGTTGACAGAATTTTGAATTTTCGCCTCATTGCAAGGTTACCAATATCTTCATCTACTTTTAAATGCGACTGCAATTTTGTAAATACTTTAAATACTGTTGATTCAGTAGTGGAACTGAGAGCCTTTAGAGCCCACTGAGACATTGTGTGCAGTACTGGGTTATACCAATAAACTTGACTAATAAAGTCCTTTTGTCATCCCAGACCTTAGGAGATTGCAGTGTAGCTGTTGACAGTAATTTGAGTCTGAGTCCCATTAACGTGCCCGGATTATTCTGGAATGTCAGGGAAGGACGACAAATGCGCCCTTACATCTCTTCCCTTATTCATGAGAATCAGCAGCTGTTTCGTTCACTTACCACCCTGTGTATGTTGTGTACAAGATGCTTTCATATGTGCAACACACACTTTTATAAATATGTTTTAAACAAGAAAGACAGTCACACAAACACACGCACACACACACTTCAAAGGATTCTTATATATTAAGCCAATTTTTCCTAAAGTTGTAATTGGAGGGACCCATGAGGAAGAGAGGCCTCATGTGAGAAACACTGTAGGGACAAACAAGTGATTGCATGATCTTGTTTGTGTTTGTACGCGTGTGCATTAATATGTAGATCTTCTTGTGTTTGCGTTACAGCTGGATTGCTCTTTCAGATCTGGTTTCTGTCATTCCCTCGGTTCATTTTCTCCTCCATTCTCTCTCATTCTTACTCGGGTTCACCTCAAAACTCGCTTTCAGCATCCCCCCCACCACCCCTTTTAAAGGTGACTTCCACGTAAGATCAATGAGTTGTCTTGTGAATGAGGCTGCCTCAGGACAGCCATACATCCAAACAGCAGTGAGCTCTAAATATGTGTTCTAAATGATGATCATCGTTAGGGCTGAGTATGGATTTATACCCGGCATCACCCCCGGTGCGATTTAAAATCGTATTAGGCCCTGCCATCATTTCCTGGATGGATGAGCTTATTCGCTCTCTGTGTTCCCCCATCCAGATGCCTCAATAGGATGCCTCAGCATTCCCATCTGCAATCTAAGACCTGAGAAAAGTAGAAAAAAAAAAGAGTTAGTGAACGAAGGAGGCCGCATAAATCTTGCAATAATGAAATTGGCGTGTTTGGTTTTAAGGAAGAAGAGTGGTCGCCGAGGTGTGGGTGTGTTTTGCGCACGAGTCGTGAAGTACTCACATCAGCTCCCAACACGAGCGAGGTAGTTTGTCACACAGTAAGTCGAGGAGTACATTTTCCATGGGACAGCGGGGGGAGGGAGAAGCACTTGGGAGATTTGCACGATTAGAAGGTAATAGTTTGGGAAAATAAAGACACAGTAAAGAGACCAAAGTGGAAAACAGTGCTTAAAGAGACAGGGAGTTCATTCATGTCGGCGTCAACAAAGGTAAACGTCAAAGTCAGTGAAGGTTTATGCACAAACGCGTTATCTGAAACAAACCCCGGATTTATCAGCGTTCTGAATTTGCAGAGATTAAATCCATATTGATCTTGTGGGTGGTAAACAAGTGCATTTCCCATAATGACACTTTTGCATAAATGCTTGATGCAGATAATGTGGAGCAGCTCTTATTGTCCATGCGATGTGCCCTTCAGTGTTTCCCATGAGTTAAAAATGTATTTTGCTACTCCGCTGCAAGGAAAAGGGGGCAGGGAATGTGCTGTTGCAGTGGTTCATCAGAGAGTTGGTGCTTAAGCAGCATTGTATTGACCGATTAGGGAAGAGATTTCATTATTTTTCCATTTATTTTGACTCCAAATCACCATTTTTACAAACTTCCTCTTTCAGTACAAAAGATGGTTTATTCTAAATTATTGATTGTTGATTCTAAAATAGTCTTAGGTGTGAATGTGTGTGAATGGATGTCTGTTTTTCTGTGTCAGCCCTGTGACAGTCTTGGCGGCCTGTCCAGGGTGTACCCCAACCCTCGCCCTATGAGAGATGGGGATAGATTTATGCACCCCCGCAATCCAGAATTGGATAAATGGAAGAAAACCAATGGATGGAACCAACCAATGAGAGCTATAATCGTATCTGTTGTAGTTTCATGAGGAAGAGGATCCAAATTCAGATTCCAGAGGGTGAGAAAGTAGAATCCAAATCTTTCATCCGAGTAGTTGTCATACACAGAGCTCAGTCACCAAATGCCAACTATGCAGACAAGTACATTAGCAGACTCCAAGTCCATACCCAGGAACTACATTACTAAAAACTTAAATAAAAAGTCAGATTTTTACTTCTTGAAGAGTACGATGTGGCAGGTGACCGACAGAAACTGGCATATATACTGGGGACAATGATTAGGTGAACAGATGTGGCAGAAAACTAGCGAGGATCAATAGTAAAACTATCAAAAATTACAAACCCCAACAGGAGGGGACAGAACAGAAATGCAAAACCATCTCAGAGCAGGCTTTTTCCCCCTCTCTCTCTCTGTAGTTGTACTGTGTACAGCACAAATTCATCTTTCTCTGCATGACACAGAAATTTGCATAAGTCTGTTGCTTGCTGAATTGTTCTGTCTTATGTATTTACGTCCACCTGCGCAGAAATTGAGCAAGGCAGTTGTGGAGATCCTGGAATTCCAGCTTACGGCAAGCGGGAGGGGACAGGTTTCCGTCACGGGGACAGACTGTACTTCGAGTGTCTGCCTGCCTTCGAGCTGGTGGGGAAGAAGAACATCACCTGTCAGAAGAACAACCAGTGGTCAGCTAAGAAACCCAGCTGCGTTTGTAAGTTACTGGATGACTCCCCTTCGATTCGACGTACACCTTGCGCACACGTGCATGAATCAAACACTGCTCGCACGGGTGCATAAATATGCGCGTAGACAGACGAGTACAGGGAGGGCTGCATAATAAATTGTCAGATTATCCTTACAGTTTGCCTTGCAGAGGCTGTGGATTCTGAAACAATAGGAGGGATTATTAGCTAATTAACGCCATGAAAGACAAACACAAAGTGAGAGAATTAGAGGGTGAGGAGAAGAGGGAAGAGAGCTGACCATGCAGATAATACCCACTGTTGTATTATTGATGAGACAATAGGATGGACAAAAAGCTGCAGTGTGCAGATAAACATCACAGAGCTGAATGACAGAGAGCTTCCTGGCCCAAAAGTCATTTTGGCTGCATAATACTATGAAAAAGTGGGTTATTTAGTTAACGTTTAACAAAATATTATAGTCATGTTGAAACAGTGCAGCCGGCTTGCTTTTGCCGTTGAAGTTGACGCTGTAAATGTGATTGGATGCTTTTCTAACGTACAACTGTTCAATTGTGTGTTTTCATAGTGAGAGAGTCGCCAGTACGTTTATTTTTACCAAGCATCTTATTTTATCCTCCTTTTCGCTCAGCATATCATGCTTAAATGAGATATGTCGATTTTTGTTAGGTCCTACTGTCAGCTAAAAGTATAATGTATCCAGCTAGAACACCTTAGTAAGGCAAGCATTCTTAATTTGTCTTGTCTAAAATTATGCCTTTGATTATCTGTAACCCTTTGATGAGCCTAAGAATGTGTGCACGCTCATCTGGATGCTTTTCAGAAGCAATTTCTGTCCATGCTGACACTTAAAAAAAAGTGTGTCGCGTAATGCTCAACATATTGCTCGCCTATCTCCTGTGCATGTAGGCACCAGAAGAGTGACAAACTGAAGAATTTAGCAATGCAACAGCTGTTTGCACTGACAAAAAAGGTCAACCATGCTTTTCAATTAACTGCTGGTGGTCTAGGCGGTCTTGTTGTCTTGTGGAAAAGGGTCACAGGATAAGGATCTGACCAGTAAGGCAAGCATAAGCAATTACTGATAAGACCCCATGAGAAAGTGAACATGAGTGCCTGGATCATCATTCAAGTCTCACTTTGTTCCTATCCAGACTTAAATGCTAATGTAGGCTGTAGTGTTTTCACAACTCTGTGCGTTCGACACCTTAAATTGCTTGAATAGTGGGGACAGGAAGGCGAACACAGCAAAAGTGAAGTTATTCTAAAATGTAACATGTATTAGGTTGCACGTCGCCCGAGGTTGTTGTCAGCACAGTGGTGGTTATTGGAGTTGTCTCCTTCTTTTGAAATATGTCTACGGCACGTGTGTCTTGAGGTGGTACAGATTCAGTAAAATGAATCAAGTCATAGTGGCTTGTTGTCAGCAAAGGAAATGGAATTTGCCTCTTGTTTTCAGTCTCCTGAACAATTCTCATTTTTATGTTGCTTATCTGTATTTCTTCCTCTCACCCGCTGTCTTTGTCTCTATCTCTCTATCTCTCCTATAGTTTCCTGTTTCTTCAACTTTACCACTCCATCGGGGGTGCTGCTATCTCCCAACTACCCTCAGGAGTACGGAAACAATATGCACTGTGTGTGGCTCATCATCACCAACCCTGAGAGCAGAATCAATCTGGCCTTCAACGACCTCAGCATGGAGAAACAGTTTGACTTCCTCTCCATCAAGGATGGGGGAAAGGTAGTCCTCGCTTACTTTGAAAGGCTCTTTGCTGACCTGTCTATCAGTCATGGTGCTTGTCAGCAGGAAAAGCAGCCTCTGTAATTATGCGTACATGCTAAACAACCTTTTTTCCAGTAGCACCGGACTTTATCACTTTATCTCTCTACCTCACTGTAGGATCTGTCTACTCTTGTTTTGGTTTTTTTTAATGGTTTTTAAGCTGAGTACAGCTTTGGTCTAATCAGAAAATCGTTATCTGTCTTTGTCAGGCTGAATCTCCTATCCTGGGGACCTTCTCTGGTGATGTCCTGCCTCCTCCCATAACAACCAGTGCGCATGTAGCCCGTTTGGAGTTCCTGACTGACCACACCTACACAGACAGAGGCTTTAACATCACGTTTACAAGTAAGTACCTCAAAGGAGATAAAGTGAAGTCTTTAAAGCTTATCACAAAAGCCCACATTGACTGTTGGATGCTTTGTATTCTCAATTGTTTGTGCATGTTTTCAGTATGTGTGTGTGTGTGTCTGTGTTTGCGCGCGCATACAATGGGGCTCATGAATCATCCACAGTATCTCTGTGCTTGTCTCCCATAGACTGCATAAACTGGCTAAACATTACTTAGACACTCAAAGAAAAATGACAAACCCTCACTTTATTGTCTAAATAGAAACTTGACATCTAAATAAATTCCAAGCGAAGATGTTGCATCTTTACCTGACAGATGCATTTGCGCCTGTGCTCATTATATTCTGTTCCGGGTAGCTGCTGACTTCTGAGGAAATTCTAGAAGCACACTGGCTGCAGTTTTGGTAAACTGTTTTTATGGATATACTTTGTTCTGAGGGTTTGGAAGTAGGATTCATTGCATGCACACTATTGTGTTATGAGCCTGGTATTGAAATTCTTCTACATTACACCAAAGAAAATAACTTGGTAGGGAGTGTCTAACCCTCAATGAGCTGCAAAGTGTCGGGGTAGTTACGGTGCTTTTTGCTAGAAAAAATCTATTTTTTTTCTCCCGTCTTTAATTGAGGGCACACTGATAGTAGTTTTAAAATGTAATTAGTTAATATCATGTCATGCACATCAAGATTATTAGACTATTAACTAAAACTTAATAAAAGATTCACTAGCTGCGCCCACGTCCTCATTTATGTTTGACAGCGTTTTAGTAGGTAAAGGTGAATAGCTTGGACATGAATTGAGCTGCGGTTTGGGGAAGGCCTCGAAGGGGACTGGCGGCGGTTCCCGGGCTGGGCAGATTCCCATGTACTAAATAGAAGTGAAGAAGTTAAAGAATTGAAAAGGAGAGGGAGGGTGGGAGAATGAACAGCTTGTAGGACTGGGGGAACCTATATCGATGAGAACCGGAAGGAGCGTGTTTGGAGGCGTGGTCCCGCTCCTGAAATTTTGATACTTTATCTCCAACTAAAAAGTAGGTGCCAAAAAAACCCAAAAATCTGATGATAAAAAATAAACAGAATCAATATAGTGTAGTTAGAAACCAAATAATACAGTCAACATGATGTGGAAATTAAAATATACAGTAAATATCTACTATGTTTAAAGCCAGATTTGCTAACACAAAGTGTGCCAGTGCAACCTGGGTTTCGGTGTTAAAAAAAAAGTACTGTCGGTATTTACGAAGGGAATGCAGAGACAGGATTGCGTGTAGGAGGTGGGAGCTCCGAGGTTTTTGCTACTGACCCTGTTGCAGTCGTATTTCTGAGAATTCCTTTCGCAAGGTGTAAAATATGGTGAGAGATTAATTAAATCAAGCCTGCATATAAACATAAATACACCGATACTTAACACTGCAAAAAAAAAGCAGTTTTTGGTTTTTTTGCGCATGATATTGAAATAAACCAACTGCCCTTGTTTTTAGTAAGCAGCACAACTTTTGCAAATCACCCATAAAACTAACCACACCTACAGTATGAGCACAGTACATAGGCACTGCACTCACACGCTAATTTGCCACATTTAGTCAATCTGACCCATAGTCTTATATATATGTCTTATAGTATGAATCAACATTGGCATACAAGTTTTGTTCTAACACTTAACAAAGCCCTGAAAGGATAGCTGCAGCTGCAGCTGGGTTTGTATTAGGATATTTAAATCAAATCCCCTCCATGGCAAAGATCTCTTACTGTTTATTTATATGTTTATTAAATCCAGTGCACAATGATGGCTGTTTACAGTATACTGTGAAGATTACTCATGCATCCTGTTTCAACTTAACCTCGGCTCTCACTAAAATACCTCGTTGATGTTAATCTATATCGGCTCAGCAGAGCCAGAATGCTTCCCCCCACCCACCCCCTTTGCATCAGCTCATTTGCAGACGCGTCATCAACCAAGCCCAGGTGCATCTGGAAAGCCACAATGTGGACAACACATGGCGGCTAATGCATTAATTAGCATGCTAGATGAATAAATAAATAACCGATGCCGCGTGCCGAACGAATGCCACGAGCAGTTAATTGAAGATGACGGTTTGTTCCTGAGAACAGTGTCATCTAACTGCAGGAAGGTTTTTGAGGAGGTTGTGGGGCTGAGCACACAACTTTCATCATTCATGTTAATTAAGGACATGCCAAACTGTATTTAGGCAATTTCTAGCGTGTTAATGAATAAGATATTTGTGATGGATGAGGTGTAGCTGGCACTCGGTCTGGGTCCAGTGGCTACAGAACAGGGATTCATCAACACCTACACGCGTCAAATACCTGCATGTGTTTACAAGAGTGAGAGTAAGTGAGAGAGATAGCAGCCGAGGTGATGTATTTGTTTACAGGCCGTGTTTCAGGGTTATGACTCTTCTTGTATGACTGTGTTTCTTTGTGCTCTTTCTACTTGAAATTTCATCGAGAGGCCTGATTGATAAAGTTGTGAGGCTGCATGAAAGCAATTACCCTTGTTTGTTTACCTCACGATTACTTCAGCAGTGTCATCTGGCACTGATGATCTGCATACGGTGTGGTTTCCCACCCTGTAGAATGACTGCAGCAGGGTGAATCAGTGTGACTAAGTGAAACAAATTCCCGCTTGTTACATGCTGGAGCGGCTAAGTGCTGACGGTACAATGACAAAGAAAGTTTTTTCTTGAAACTCGAGCAATTATTTTAGAGTCTTTACACAGGAGGTGTAGCATGTGATGTGGATTAATATCAGCAGAATTATAGACGATCTCTTTTTTCATTTCATTATCAAGCAAAGACTTTAAGCAACAGGGAAAGCATTTTTCCTGTTAGTTAATGTATTAAGTAGTCTGTAATAGTTGTGTTTTTTTTCCAAAGTCTTCTAAAAGCTGACTCTGCACTCCTCACTAACCCCCGTCTCTTCTCTGCACTTCCACAAGCGTTCCGCCACAACGAGTGCCCAGACCCGGGTGTGCCGGTTAATGGGAAACGCTTTGGAGAGAGCCTTCAGCTGGGCAGTTCCATCTCATTCCTGTGTGAGGACGGCTTTGTTAAGACCCATGGCTCCCTGACCATCTCCTGCATTCTCAAGGACGGCAATGTGGTGTGGGACAATGCTGTCCCTCGCTGTGAAGGTGTGTAAGAGGGCTCATGTGTAAAGTTAGAAGAAAAAAAAAACTTCTGGTAGCTCATTAACCGGACTGTCCTGGAGGTATAAAACAGCTAACCGAGAGAATATATCCTTCTGGAGGGGATTCTGGCCCCCGGACCTTGTGTTTGACACCCCTGGCTTACCATTTGTGGCTGACACCTAAGCAGTTGAAGAGATTATTGGAGGAAAATGAATCCTTTTGCTAAAAGATGTCTGAAGAAAAATATGGAGCAGAACAAATGAAAACCCCTTCCTGGACAAACATACGTACAGCTGCAGGGACTTCAAAGGGGTTAGATTACACGCTCCAATCGCTCTTAAATATCCTTTTAACCATATTAGGCAAAGAACAAGTACATAAAATGTTACCAGTAATAAGGGGAAGGTGACCCAAGGGGTGCAGGGAAGTCAGAGACAATCTATGATCTGCATTTCATATTGAAACAAATTACTCCCCGTTTCTATTTCTGCATGTAACAAAGAGCTAGAACCTTAGTGTTTATATTTTATTTATTCATTACATTTCTCTGTACAGCAGTCTGGTCTAGTAAATTGTATATATCAGAAAAAATCAACATTATTTATTTATTATATACTGCACCTTGTTACCTTGGTGTTCACTCTACTAGTTACTTTATGTCCTTCTAAAAAGCACTTCAGTAAAATGGATGACCCTCTATATGCAAAATATCCAAGGTCCACAGGATGTCCCAAAGATAAAAGACTATCTGGTTAGAATAATAAAAAATTCTAACACACACACAAAAAAAGTTCAAAACCAAGTTCAGAATTTGTCTTGCAAAAACAAACTGAGGAGAAAAAAAGAGAGAGTGAAAGAAATACCAGTTTGGACTTTGGAGGTTTGATGCCCAGGTCCCTTTGCATGCTTCTGCAGCTCTTATCTCCCAATGGTCCTACCCATTCCAGCGATTTGCCTCAAATACCGCCAAAAAAAATAGTTTTTGTCACCTCTTGTATACAAACATTAGCAAACTTTGAATCGGGAGCAGTAGTTTTGACGGTATAGCTAGCTAATTACACAAAAATGTTTAAAAAAATTATACTAATAATAGTAATAATTCCACCTGAATTAGATTTATCTCAAATACTTAAAGGAGATATAATTAATTACTCCATTCTCAGTAACTTTATGTCAGTGACAGCTGAGCTCAAATCGAAGCTGGTGATGACCCGGAGGCTTTGTTCTTTCCAGTTTGTGATGCAGCAGCCATAATTTGCTTATATAGAGAGAGCTGAACAATCATCTCTGCCTGACTCAATACTCAATGAACTATCTCCAAGAAGTAGTTTAGTTTAGATAATACTCGCCATTAACTAGCCGCTTTAAGTGCAGTCACCATGGCTGGAGCTCCAAGGGACTTAATCAGGTTCTCTGTCTGTGATACGCAAAGGAGGCACCATTATTAAAACATGTCACAACCCCCCACCACCCCACGCCCGTGTGCCACAGCAGTTTTGTATTCCTCCATCTATCATACCTCTCCGTTTGTAGCGTAATGCGTTTTATAGATGTCCTTCAGTATGCTGAGTTGGCTGATTAAATCATTCCACTTCAAAGGGAGCGAGGAGCTGGCACTGTAACGAAGCCGTCCACTGTGCCCGTGTGTTCTGGTTAAGGATAGGCAGTTAAAGAGAGGTGCGGCAAAGTGAGCCGTAACAGAGATTAGGGTGCAGGAGAGGGGTCGGCGCACTCAAGTGTCTTTTGTGTTAGCGATCAAAGACGTCCCATTTTGTCTTTTTGATGGGAGAAGGGCTCGATGATATGTTTAAAACCCTGACTCCCTGCGTAGGTGAAGAATAATATGCATGCACACAAATGGGTAATAAATGCTCATGTGCACACAGACACAAAAACACTGACACGCGTGTTCCAGGAGAAGCGGTTAACCTTGAAGCGCGCTGTCACCAGCTTCCATAAGATAAACCTTGGCAGCAAAAAGAAATGGGATGAGCCCCAGCTGATGCACGGGAACATCTGTGGGCATTGTCATACATCATCCGGGAAAGACGTGCATTCATTTTTTATTTTTTAATCTGTGCTTTCTCTACCTCCATTTCACCTCTCTGTGTTAGCCCCGTGTGGAGGGGATCTGAAGGCTCCCAGTGGAATCATCCTCTCCCCTGGCTGGCCAGAACTATACAAGGAGGCCCTTAACTGTGAATGGATCATTGAGGCTCCTCCAGGCTACCCCATCAAGATCATCTTCGACAAGTGAGTCACCCACATAGCAACTGCTCTGGTGCCAGCGCTTTCTGTTTTCTCATAACAGGCTTGGATTTTTATTGCTTTTACCTTCTCACTGTATCACTGTGTTCTTATATCGTTATGTCTCACTCTAACCTCTCCCAATGCCTTTCCTTTATCGGAGTAATGCAGTAGCTCTAATGCACTTCAACACATCCACCAACCAGGATAATACTGCTTTATTTACTAAAGTCCTTCAGAGGGGTTTGATGCTTTCATTTGATATCCTAAGCCCTAAGTACGCAAACACACACAAGCATTACTGTAAAATGTAAATACAAAGGCCTATGTAAGTTGAGATGGTCTGTCAAGAGGGACTGTGGAAATGGGAGTGGATGTAATTTGTCCTGATGTTTGAGAGAGAGACAGTTGTAGGATCAAACGCTACATCAGTGTTTCACTGAGGCTCATCCTCACTAACCCGGCTTGTCCTCAGCGCTTCCACGACAGCGTGCCATGCAAAATGAATAGCGCGTAAATGTTTGTTGCTCTTTAATTTTTATGTAACATCAATAAAATATCACAAACCGCTTCATTTAGATGACACGGTTCTGAAACTAAGCAATTTATTCACGCTTTGAAGATGAAGTGGCTCAGGCAACAAAGAGAGAAACACACATGCATGCTATTGAAATACTGTATACACCCACCAAAGCCAAATGTCTCAGGATTCTCTAAAAGCAGCATCACTCGCTTTTCTACAGTTACCACTGTTATTGCACTGACTGGCTAAATGTCAAAAATACATTTTTAGATGGGATTCTCTACATTGTCTGTTTTTGGTTAGGTCCATATTGATTCATTTACTTCACAAATTGTTGTCAAAGGAGTTTTGCGAAGAAAAGCGTCTGGACTTCTTTAAGTTGCTTGAAGACGTTTCACCTCTCATCCGAGAAGTGAACTGAAGAAGCTTCTCGGATGAGAGGTGAAACGTCTTCAAGCAACTTAAAGAAGTCCAGACGCTTTTCTTCGCAAAACTCCTTTGACTACGATGACCTGGATGACTGAGAACCTTCACAGACATTTCACAAATTGTTCATTTCATCAAGTTTTATCCAGCTAGTCAAGCACAGATTAAAACATGAAGTGAAAATGAGCTCTTTGTCCACTCTTGATCTCTTTTCCCTGATAATTTAGCAGAAGGCAAATATATTTATGGAATATGAGAAACCTTATTTTTCATACAATCTGCTAATGCAGATCTTACCTCCAGACTCCAGTCTATTCGTTTGATATTCTGCTTCCGTGCTGCTTAATTTCAAACAAATGGACAGAAGTCCCAGTGGATATGTCACTGTTGTGTGATGGTGTGGAGCTCCAGGGCAGGCTCCACTTTGTCTGATTTGTAACTGAGCTTTGCATTTATTGTAGATCTGACTTAATAATGAAGATGATGAGGTCTGAATTGAGAGACTCATGTAAGACAGACTAGTTCACGTATACATTTTTAGCATATTACAAATACTATGATTGTTTAGTTCTTTATTTTCCCATTTCATTAATTTCAACAATCATTTACTAAAGTCATACTGTATTGTCTCGGATCTTGTGAGCTGCAGTCAAAAAGAGCTTTGTTTTGTGTTTTCAGGTTTCGCACCGAGGTTAACTATGATGTCCTCGAGGTGCGAGATGGACGTTTTCCCTCTTCACCACTAATTGGTAGTTACCAGGGCACGCAAGTTCCCCAGTTCCTGATCAGCACCTCCAACTTCCTGTATCTCCTATTCACCACTGATAAGAGCCACTCTGACATTGGCTTCCGTATACGTTATGAAAGTAAGGACCTACCACGTTTGAACACAGTCACACAGGAAGCAGTTTGTTCACTTATGCACCACAGACGCTAAAAGAAATACATCTGTTGCATATACAGTGGGGGGAATAATTATTTGATCCCCTGATGAATGTCTGAATATCCGTGTTTGCTCACTTATTAATAAATGTCTCTAATTTAATGAAGAGAGGCAGAATATCAACCCAAATCCAGGAAAACACATAAATACATACATAAACATTATAAATTGATTTGTATGTCATTGGGTGAAATATGAATTTGATCCCCTACAACCAAGACCAAGGAGCTGTCAAAGGACATCAGGGACGAAACTGTAGTCCTGCCAAAGGCCATCAGTAAGAAGCTTGGTGAGAAAGTGACTGCTGGTGCGATACTTGCCTCATGAGGTGTGGATGATCATGAGAAAGGTGGTGTTCCTAATGATCTGATTACACCTGGGACCAGAATCACCTAGAACACCATTGATCTCACACTACACTGTAATGGACTAAAGTCTTGCAGCACTACCAAGGTCCCCCTGCTCGAGTAGCCTCATGCACATGCCCATCTTAAGTTTGCCTGTGAACAATGATTCAGAGAAGGCTAGGGAGAAAGTGCCAAAACTGAGCTCCAATCACCTGCTGTGATTGGAGGAAGAGAAATCCTGAGTATGACCCAAGTAACACCATCCCCACAGTCAAGCATGAAGATGGAAACATTTTGCTTGAGGGCTGTTTTTCTATTAATTGAGGAACCAAAGAACAAGGCCAAATTATTGACAAGAACGTCCTTCCTTGAGCCAGAACACTGAAGATGGGTCATGGATGGACCTTCCAGCATGACTCTGACCCAAAACCATCTCCAAGGAAAAAAAGAGTTGTTAAAGATGAAGCACATTAAGTCCATGGAGTGCCCTAGCCAGTCTTCAGACCTCAGTCCTATAGAAAATCTGTGGAAGGAGTTGAAACTATGAGTTTCCAAGCAGCAGCCACGAAACCTAAAAGTTTCTGTAAACAGGAGTGGACCAAAATCCACCTGCTGACCAACTACAGGAACTACAGTCTTACTGACTGTTCGCCAACAAGGGTTTCTTCGCCAAGTATTAAGTCATGTTTTTTGATCGAATACGTATTTCACTCAATGACGTGGAAATCGATTTAAATAACCTTTATGCAGTGTTGATATTCTGTCTCTCTCCATTATAATGAAACTACCATAAGAATTAGAGACTGTTTGTTTCTTTGGAAGTAGGGAAACGTTCAAATTCACCATGAGATCAAATAATTGTTTCCCTGACTGTAGATTGGGTAATCTATTCTCTGTACTGCACGTGTGAAAGCTATTCAGTCTTGGCTGTAGACGTAAATGTAAATTCACCATGATGCCACTGTTATTAGAATACGTATAATCAGAAAGAAAATGGGTTTTTCTTTCATATATTTCTGCCCTGACATATTGCCAAGCTCAAGACTGTATTTACACTCCCATGGTTTCACACTCACACATTTCTGCCTAGCCTCATTCCCACCTTTGCAGCATATACTGGTAACCTTTTCCACTTTCTCTGTGGCTAAATCTTTGCAAAGCTTCAATAATTCACTATAAGCACAACTTCACCGCGCGAGGTGGAGCGGAAAAGTACTTTCAAAACTTCTTATTGGTTCATTTCTGTGGAAAAATGATATTCGTTTGAATTATTTATAAGAATCGCTTGATAAAAGTAAACTCCCCTTTAACATTTGTTGACCTCCACGTAACCCGTTATGACAATTACACTTGCAGGTGAATTCTGAGCCTTTTGTGTCTGCCTCTGATCAAATGTCATTTCCTCATTGTTTTCCCTTCACTCTGCAGCCCTGCAGCTACAATCAGATCACTGCGTGGATCCTGGCATCCCCGTCAACGGGCAGCGACACGGGAACGACTTCTACGTTGGAGCTTTGGTGACATTTAGTTGCGACGCAGGGTACACACTTAGTGACTCTGAGCCATTAGAATGTGAACCCAATTTTCAGTGGAGTCGCCCCCTGCCTAGCTGTGATGGTACGTTCCATAATATTGACCTAGAAATGAATGGTCCCCCTGCCAGATTTCTCTCTACTCATAAATGGGATTAAAGCTAAAGTCATTGTTGTGTGTTGTTAGAGATAAAACATGAGAAATCATTTTAAGCACTTTGCTTCATATTGCATCACATTTAAATAGCTATATATTCCTGAGTTATTATAAAATCCATATGAGACGATAACATTTCTTTCAAGGACTCTTGTTTTAGACTTTAAAAGTTTCTGCTTCATTTCATCAGAAATGTTTTATATGTGCGGCAGTGAACATACCCTTTGATGTTTCCCTTTTTCCTCGTCTGTAAATGCTTTTATATTTAAGGACAGTATTGATTCTCCCATCCTCTCTGTAATGATATTGATAACATCCACTCGGTCTTTTTGTGTGCCATCTTGAAGGGCACCTCTTGTAAAATGCATTCGTCCACATTGGAATTGCACAGACGGTTTTAGCATTTATTTATTTATTTGCGGGGAACGTTATTTCTGTCTTCGTGTCCTCTCTGATTTTGCTTCTGCACTCACCTCTCTCCTTCATCCATCTTCCACCGTTTCCATTCGTCCCGCGTCGCCAGCATTGTGTGGAGGTTACATCCAGGGCAACGCCGGCACCATCTTGTCTCCCGGCTTCCCAGACTTTTACCCGCATAACCTGAACTGCACGTGGATAATCGAGACCTCCCATGGCAAAGGTTAGCAGAGAAATTCTGTGTCGACACATGCGGCAGTCAAATTCAATTTCTGTTACAATGTCATTTCCCTCTACTGAGTGGCCTTTTTATTTTGCCGAACAAGCTGTCTTTGTAAGACCGGGCTGCTGAGAGGCTGGCCTAAGGCTACAGCGCCATGGGATGATTCTCCAGCCTTTGGTCGAGCACTCATATCAAACTGACTGAGCCTTATTTGCAGATGCTTTATCTGCACAGGTGCAGATGTGTTTGGAAAAGGATAGGGAATTTGTACTGTATGTATAATGATATAGAAAATATTGTGTTTTCAATGTTTTTTTTCCCACCTTCATGATTATCATGTATATGATGTTTATTATTACGTATACAGAAGTTATGTAAAGGTAAAAAAAACACACACACATTTAAACGATGGCTCTTTCATCTCCTCGTATTCAGGTGTCCAGTTCACCTTCCACACCTTCCACCTTGAGAGCCCTCACGACCATTTATTGGTGACAGAGAACGGCAGCTTCTCTCAGCCACTTTGGAGGCTGACGGGCTCCACTTTGCCTCCGCCTCTCAGCGCAGGGCTGTTTGGAAACTACACAGCACAGATCCGCTTCCTGTCTGACTTTTCCGTTTCGTACGAGGGATTCAACATCACCTTCTCTGGTGAGACTAAATTTAGTTTTACGGATTTAAAGCCTTCTGAACAAGGGTGTCTGTTTTTTGTTTTTTTGTTTGATTTCACAATTTTAAAAAAGTATGTTTTCTGCGAATGAATGAAAACATATGCCATATCAGATAGATATAGGACAGTCAGCTATGAATTATCAGCACTGTTTCTGTAATCCTACTCATTTATCGTGTACTTTCACCGGTCTGGTTCGGCCTTGTTAAGATCAAAGTGGGCTGCATGTGCCCCAGAACGTAAAATCCCTGCTTTAGAACATTAATCGTGTATTTATTCATGTATTTTTTAATAATTAAGTTTTCTGAAAAAGTTATTGATACAAACAGTCCTCTGGAAATCTGTGATTAGATGTATTCAAGAATGAATAGTTAACACCAAAAAACTGACTAATTTTAAATGAATAAAGTAGAAACGAGCACTAATGACCCTTTACCTACTGAGAGCATAATTTGCCTCCTTTGTTCTCACAGCATTTCTAGATTTGAACATTAGGACGCCGAAGAAAGAGATTCTTATAAAATCTAATGAGCTGTTATTGATGGCTTAAAATAGCAAGTGTGAATTCTTATCAGTGGCTGAATGGACGAAAGATTTAATGTTTGGAATGGTTTCATTACTTGCAAAGTCCCTTTGAAGGCTCTGCTTGAATAATCTTAATAAATGACATATGGGCTTCTGATCCTTAGACGTGAACTTGGGTTTAGAAGAAAAGTGTCATATTTCAGAAGGTTTAGCCCTCTTTTACTTTTTGAAATATTTTCTTAACTTTCGTAGCATGACAGAAGTCTTAATTAGCCCGTTTCACACGTTTACACATCACAGATAAAAGCCCCACACCGACAAAACTGTTATTACACTTTCTTTATTTGCCGTTGCTGAAGATTCATACTTTTTTCTTTCTATTTTCCAGAGTATGATTTGGAGCCGTGCGAAGATCCTGGAATTCCACCCTACAGCACCAGAAAGGGATTGCAGTACGGAGTGGGCGATGCCCTCATCTTCTCTTGTTTCCCAGGTTACCGACTAGAGGGTCCAGCGAGGGTGGTCTGCTTAGGGGGCAGGAGGCGGGTGTGGAGCTCCCCTCTGCCAAGGTGTGTTGGTAGGTGGTCACATGCTTTATTTTGGCTTTTGTCACTTCCCCGCCTCTCCACCTCTCTAATCTCCCAATGCCATGCCAGCACATTAGCCTTCCACACACCCCCACAATTAAGAAATGTACAGAAGTGTCAGTCACGTTAGACAGTGAGGCATTCCCCTTTCATATCTCCTCATTATCATCCCTCCATACACACAAGTTTTGTCTCTTCGTTGGATAGTTTCCCAGAAACAGAGCTTTTTTTTTACTTTGTCCAAATTACATAGTGCCACAGTTCTAATGAGGACAGCATTAAACAGCTTAAATATGTTAATTATTGATGGCGCTTGTTGCTAATGCATGTGAAACATGTTGGGTCAGACTGCGAAGATTTAGGTCAGTGTGTTGATTCTGTGATGCAGCAAACCTTAATGGGCATTTAGGCTCTGATGTGAAAATGAATTCATCCTAATGCTCGTAACGATAATGATAGGTACATCAGTGACCATGGCAATCGTTGACCTACTTGTGTTTGTCCTCAGCGTGGCAGCTTTTAATAAACTAAAAGCACCATTAAAATGGAACTTAATGTGGAAACACTGGAAACTGCACGAATTACTTTATTTGCACATTCAATTTATTTTTTGTGTCTAAACTCGGAACGTAATTGGAACCGCAGATATTATAATTTAACACGCTGCTGAAAACGAGCAATTAGACTCGAGTGAATACCGTGATGGTGACGTCATAGTGCATTTCGGTTAATACCTGATTTGTTTCTAAATGTTTGCTCCCGGAGTTTAGGCGTGTGTAAAGTAGGTCAGTCGATTTCCTGACAAAAACCTACTCGCTCTGCTTTCTGTTTAGTTGTCTGAAGCTTTGGCTGCTGGTTTTCGGTTTGCCCTCTAGATGAATTCAGGTCTTTGAAGGATGGCACTGGAGACACATTTTGATATTTTCATACTGCTATCACTCTCAACCTCATTTTAGAAACTTGATTCTTCTCCACATGCCTCCAAGACAGCCCCATCACCTTACCTTATCTTACTTGGGTGCATTCTCAAAGTTAAAAAAGGAGGGTGCCTTTGTGGCCATTTAAATTCTGACTGCCATTTTTTTAAATAGAAAACTTTGTCTTCCCCCCAGTTTCCCCCCTGATGTGATTCAGAAAAAGTAATTTTCAGATAGAGCTGAAATTAGTGTTAATCATATTCAGATTGCAGTGTGATTATGATGATGTGCCACTCAACATTCAGGTTTAGTCAGTGACCATATTCCTCTCCCCATCACCTCTCCCGTCTCCCCGCGCATGACAGCATGAATAAATACACTCGGAGTTTCAAGCATATAGCGATTGACATGTCCTCTGCTCTCTCCAACACCACCACCACCACCTCTCTCTCTCTCTATGTCTGTCTGGCTCTGCTCTCTTACTTTTTCTCTAGCTGAATGTGGTTCATCCGTGACTGGCATGCAAGGGGTGCTGCTCTCACCCAACTACCCCGGTTACTACGGCAACAACCACGAATGCATCTACTCCATCCAGACGCAGCCTGGCAAAGGCATACAGCTACGGGCACGGGATTTCAGACTGGAGGAGGATGACATACTCAAAGTGAGAGGGTGGTGGGAGTTGTATCCTCCCCGTGTCTGTATGACGCCTTGTTAGCATATCTGCGTGCGCGCACCTGGTTCTCCTAATTCCAATACTTCCTCCCACTCTCTCTCTCACTCTCTCTCTTTTCCGTCCAGGTCTTTGATGGAAGCAGTAATAAGGCTCGCCTGCTGGGGGTGTTTACAGGCAACGAGCTGCTAGACACAACCCTGAACTCCACCTCCAGCTCTATGTGGCTCGAGTTCATCAGCAATGCGGATAACACCAGTAAAGGCTTTGAACTACACTTCACCAGTAAGTAACTTGCTCTGTTGTACACACAAATACAATGTACTTTTTTTTTTTTATTCAGAGCCTTTTGAGTGTAGTTTGTGCTTGCTTTTTTCCAATTTTCTCTTTGTTGCCTTTGGCGCATTAAAAGCACAACGATTCTTTCTTCCTTCTCTGTCCGAATTTGCCTCTTTTTTACCTCTCGCTCTCTGCTAAAGGTTTTGAGCTCGTGAAATGTGAGGATCCAGGTGTTCCCCAGTTTGGGTACAAGCGAGAGGACAAGGGTCATTTTGCAGGGAGCACCGTGTCTTACAGCTGTGACCCGGGCTACACCCTGAAAGGTCCTGAGGTGCTCACCTGCCTGAGGGGTGAAAGGAGGGCTTGGGACAGCCCCCTTCCACTCTGTGTTGGTGAGTATGATCGTCTTGAATTTGGATCCAGATTTTTAAAGTGTGAAGTTTTGAGACAGCAAAGACTTTAGCCGACTGGGTGCTCTGCTTAGATTTGCACTGCATTTTATTAAGTTTGTTTTGTTTTGTTTTTTTTAAACACAGGTTTTTGACATCTTAACATGCTAAATTCCACTGTTGCATACATGAATAATTACGTACTTCAATGCAAAAATAAAATAACTAAGGCTTAAAAAACTGCTCTCTGTCAGACACTGTTGCTGTTGCACAGATGCACACAAAGTGTCCTTTGGTGCCGGTGTCATGAAGTACCAGACATAGCAATGATGGACATAGAGAGATAAGTTAAAGCGATGCCGGTCACTTGTTTGCCCTCTAGAAGACTGTTTGTTTCATTTGTAGGTAAAGTTTTTTGGGGGGATGTTGTTATTTTTAGGAGGGATGTTTGCCCTTCCTTTTTATTTTCACTTTCACTCGCTGGTTAAATGGTAAATGGACTGTTTCTTAAATAGCACTTTCTTAGTCGAGCACTCAAAGTGCTTTATACAACATGCCTCATTCACACTTGCATTCATACAAGCACATTTTTTCTACCTCTGAGTTCTTTCTATCTAGCATATACACTCCATTCAACACAGTAAAAGTGACTTCAAGTTTAATATCTTGGAAAATGATACTTTGACATGCAGACTGGAGCAACCAGGGATCAAATCAACAACCTTTCGATCAGTGGGTGACCTACTGTACCTCGTGAGCCAAAGCCACCCCTGAAGCCACGTTAGTTTAGCGACCAAGATTACTTGGTAAACTTTAGGAAAATATTGTGATTTGTATTAAAATAGTTCCAACTCAGTCCTAATATTGTTAGGAGTCATCAGAGCTGTATCTCAGCTTCAGTGGTCTGTGAGATATTGGGAGAATTTCAGGGACGTAAACAAGTTATTTGAGCAACAAGAAGTAAAAAAAAAACAGCTATTTAAACAAATGTATTTAGTAAAAGTTTGTAATGACAGACATGATTGAGTGATCTGGAGTGAACAAACTAAAACTGTCTCAGAAATGTGGTGAAGTGGACCTATAATGCCGTATAATATAAATATATATATGTTTCCATATTCAAGTGCAGTGTGTAAGAGCATGACATGTTGCGTAGTATCACATACTTTTACATCAGTCTATGGTATCATGTCTTTCATCAGTGTGTAATTCCCTTTTCTTCCATTGCTATTTGTTACAATATATTGTATTAAAATCAGGCAAAGATTTCCCGTTAAAGTAGCATTATGTGTTGCATCCTCATATATTACAGCATTTATCTGTGTTTTCTTTATAGTTTGCACGGCTAATCCAAGCCGGCTTCAGTTTTTTTAGCTGATGTATGACCTAGTTCCTCTTCCTAATAACAATGTGAATATACCAGTGCAGGTTTGGAAAAAAAGCTCTGTGGTTTGTTTTAGCGCTGCTATTCTGGGGCATCCATTTGGTTGCTTTCCCAGCAATTCAGTGCATTATCTCATCCAAAATGACTGTGCTCTATTTTTTCTTTTTATATTCATATTGCATCATGATTGCAAATTCCCCCCTTTCACTCTGTTTTTTTTTGTTTTTCTAAAAAAAGACTCTATATCAGCAGCAACCCTGAGCCCAGGAAGCAAGGTTTTAACCCCCCGTCTGTACTCTAAAGACTTTCAGAAATGTGTTTGATGGAGATAATTTCTCCATGAAAGTTTAGCAGAAGATAGACCCCTCTATTTTATTTTCAGAGCTCATCTACAAGTCACCTGTCACTTGTCGCCAGCCACCGCAGACACTGTATGCATATATTCTGGCACACAGACATATATATATAGTATCATGCTAACCCACCCAGAGCCATTTTTTGGACATTCTCCCAGGTGACATTTTGACAGTTTCTTAGAAACTCACGAAGAAAACCAGGGAGACAGGTGTTCTTTGACATCAGCCAAGGTGATTAGAATAGTATTGCTCTGCTCCCTTTCCGAACCAAACTGACAGGTAATTTCATGTCTGGATATAAACAACGTTCGCCAAACTGTATTTCCCCGAACACGTTTGTCCTCCCGATGCTCCTTTCACTGCAGATGATAGCTTAAGATCCGGAGTGAATTTAGGAGCAGATGAGGGACTGTTTCTGCTTGTAATGGTGGGATTATTTTCTCGCAGTGAGGACACACCGAGCACAGATGGGAAGGGTATAGCGGGAAGGGCCAGGAAGGAGAACGGAGTTAAAAAAAAGTGGGGGAGAGTCTGGTGTATACTGAAAGTCATAGAAGAAGAAATTTGCAAGGTTGAATCTCACACAGAAGCTCCGATGTGGACACCGGGATGTTATTATTGTTGTGTTCGAATTATTTGTGCACATCTAATGTCATTCAAAAAATGATAACCCACTATACAGAAAACTAGAGAGAGAGAAATTCCATATTTGCAAAGCAGCAACATGACTTCATGGGTTTCATTTGTGATCATCCTGAAAAAGCATTGTGGAAAAAAAAAGGAAATAATAAAACCACTAAGACTAGACGCTGAGACAAAAGGAAGAGACGCTGAGCTGAACTTTGATGAATGTGGAGGCAGAGATTGAAGGGGTAGAGTGGTTCGGGGAGTTATACTGCTATGGCAGCATTGAGCAGTAGTTTCTTAGGTCATAAGGCAAGAAGAAGGAGATGGCTTTGTCTTACTGTGATAGATCACTGCCTTTTCAATCCATGAAACAGCGAGTTTTCTTCAGCACAAAAAAAGCACAAGAGGTAGGAAAAGCTTGAAAACAGACTGAAAGCCTCAGCAGGAGTGTGAAGAATGATATGTTCATATTTTTATTTTTTTGCACTTTACCTCTATTTTTAATCTTTGACATGTTTGTCAAATATTTTTTTTCTATAATGAAGGAAATACTCTTTATATTATCTGTATGTGTATATTATTCTGTTTCTTAATGTTTTTAAGAAACTTTTAACTATGGTTATCGTTGATACTTAAATGTACACCAGTCAGGGATAACATTATAACCACCTGCCTAATATTATGCTGGTCCCCGTTTTGCTGCTATAACAGCCATCACATGTTGAGACATGGACTCCACTAGACCCGTGAAGGTGTGCTGTGGTATCTGGCACCTAGATGGTATTGACAGAACCTTTAAGTCCTGTAAGTTGTGAGATGGGGCCTCCATGGATCGGACCTGTTTGTCAAAGAAACATCCACAATGATGGCTCGACCCAAGGTTTCCCAGCAGAACATTGCCCAAAGCATCACACTGCCTCCGCCAGCTAGTACACCCTGGTGTTTTCCAGGTAAACGACGCACATGCACCCAGTTAGCCACATGATGTAAAAGAAAACAGAATTTATCAGACTAGGCCAAGTTCTTCTATTGCTCCGTGGTCCATACCCATTGTTGGGGCTTTTTGCAGTGCACAGAGGTCAGCATGAGCACCCAGATTGGTCTGCAGCTATGCAACCCCAAACAAACTGCGATGCTCTGTGTCTATTTTGGCACCTTTCTATCAGAACCAGCATGAACTTTTTCCATCACTCAGCATTAGTTTACCACTGTGACTTTTGATACATACTGCACCGCAGACCAGAAACACTCCAGAACAGCTGCAGTGTTGGAGATGCTCTGACCCAGTCGTCCGGCTATCACAATTTGGTCAAACTCGCTCAAATTGCTGTCCCTGCCCATTTTCCTCGTTTCTAATACATCAACTATCAAGAAAAACTTTTCATTTGCTCCCTGATATATCCCATGATATATGGGATATTGGGAGATAAAGTATCTGAATTTCAGGAGTTGGACCACAACTCCAAGCACACTCTCTCTGGTTCTTATCTATATATGATCCCCCAGTCCTACAAGCTGTTCGTTCTTGTTTTCGTGCCCCACTCTCTCTTCCATTTTCAATTCTTTCACTTCTATTTAGTACATGGGGATCTGCCAGGCTCGGGAGCCGCCGCCAGTCCTCTTCGAGGGCTTCCCCAAACCGCAGCTCAATTCATGTTTAAGCCATTCACCTTTATCTACTAAAATGCTGTCAAACCTAAAGTGAGGACGTGGGCCATTATGTTATGCCTGTTTGGTGTATAATGTACTGTATAAGGCTGACAGGAGGTTTGAAAGACAGAAAGATATTTGTTTGCATTTAGAAGAAATAACATATTTGCAGCATAAAAGGTAACAAAGTATTTTTGTCTGTTTGTGGAGAAATCACAGCTTCTCCCTCTCTGATGGTCTGTTTTTAAAGTACTACAATCTTATGTTAATTTAAGTGCTCCTGCAGTCAGTCCCCTTTTTTTCCCCCCTTCCTGTTCTCTGTTTTTCTCCCTGCGTGTCTGTCTTTAGTTGCTGTATTGAAGTACAAGGCCTACTTGTCACTGATGGATTTCACAGACCATCATCACCATCATCATCAGTATGATTTCCAGACCTCAATTTTCCTTCTGTTTGAAGGATCCATTTTTCTCTCAGGGGAAGGAAAAGAAACACGAACCACTTTTGACATCTTCTTGTCAGTTAGAGTGGCCTCACAAAACGGGAACAGAAAAACACTTAAAATCTGATGTTAAACATTTTTTCTCTTCTTCTTTTTTTTCCATTCAGAGTAGTTTGTGGTAATTGAAGGAAGGGCTGAAAATTGCTTTTCAGTCATAGTATTTCTGAAAGCACTTTATTACTTAAGTTACTGGAAAAGAACCTTATTTTGTTCCTCTTTTTCTTGACAGATTGTGTTGGCGCCCTGATTTTTGCTTTGCTGTTTCCCAGAATGTGTTTTTGTGTTGACAATTTTCTAGAGACTGAGTTTATGTTGGTTATGTTTTGTGAACTGTGATATGATACTAGAGAGATCATACTGACTGCAGCCACTAGTACTAAACACACACTCATAACAATGGCACTCGTCTGATGAGCAAGTCATTCACAGCCTATCGTGTTGCGCACCTATACTTTCGTTTGACACTCTTCACACTTAAACGCTTTTTTTTTTCCAAAGCATCTTCCTTAAAAGTGGCAGTGAACTGGAGTCTCATAAATTGAATATTGTGTTGTTCAGTCAACAATTCCATCAGCTTTCAAAGGCAACAAGATGAGATCACGGTTAAGATGGTGAATTGCCTTTGCTGAGCCAAAGAGACACAGAGTGTATTGAGTTGGCCGCTCTCCCTCCTATCATTCAAATTTCAGACTACATGATGGAGTCTGTCACGTTGGAGGATTTGATTGCTATGTCAATAATTAATAATGATGAGAGGGAAGCGATGAGCTGTACGTTACTGGAAGTGCAGTAATGCAACTTTTGGTCTGTTAGGTATGTTAACCTTTGTTGTAGCAATCATTATTAACTTCTTTTATTCCCCCTCGCTGCTTTCACTCTACTTTTCAGCCGAGTGTGGTGGCACCATCAAAGACGAGCCTTCCGGTCGTGTCCTCTCTCCGGGCTACCCGGCACCATATGAGCACAACCTGCACTGCATGTGGACCATTGAGGCGGCCCCAGGAAGCACTATAAGGTCTGAACAACAGTCTTTGGTTTCTTTTTTTTTTATTTTTGTTTTTGCTCTTCGTCTAGTTTTCTGATTACATTGTTTTTTTACAGGCTTTCGTTCAATCTACCACCTTTCAATATACTTCCAATTTAGCCCACCCCCCTTTTGCAGTGGTATTCATCACTTTCACAGGCTGCTGTGTAATCAATCTTCAGTGAGCTACTGTTGGCCAATAGCTGAGTTACAACTGGTTGAAAGGGAATGCCTCCTCTGAGTCTAAAGGTTTCAGACTACAAAAAAAGAAAGTCAAGCGCTCTGAGTTTTTGAGAGAAAGATCTTGCAGGTTGTATTGGTTTTGGTAGATTCCTTGTTTGATACTTTTGCACTTTTGATCAATAGAAATTCAAGTTCTATATTCAGTATTTTCATCATTTCACCCCCTGGTGTTGTCATGCTGTTAATGAAACTATTTGCTCTTCTTTACCTCGCCTCACCTCGTCTTACCTCCATAATTCAATTCGTAGCCATTACTCTTGCCCTTGGAGGAAAGAGAAACACCTTCAGGCTTGTGTGTGTTTGTTTAATCACTCAATTTGTGTTCTTATAAATGTAAGATTGCGCAAGAGTTTACTGAGTTCTTTTGAGCCAATCTGCAGTGTCACAACAAAACATTTTACACATGATGAAGTCATTAGGATGTTAAAGCCATGGTCATGGTAAAAAGAAAGTGCATTCTCTTTAAATTCTAAGGTTTTATATCTCAGGGGGAAAAAATCATCTGGTCCTTACAAAGTCTTAAAATTGTGTACATATATATATATATATATATGTACATATATGTGTGTGTGTGTGTGTGTGTGTGTGTGTGTGTGTGTGTATACCATTATATGTATGTATATATTATATACATACATATAATGGTATAGAAATATAGATATATAGAATGGTATAGAAATGCATCATTTATTCAGAGTAGTACTGAATAACTGGATCAGTGTGCTGTGATGGAGCATCAGTTAAATCTGATAAAATAAGCTTGTAAGCCTCATGGCACAGTGTACCTCAGCCTCTGGGAGAATCCCCTAAATCCATAGGCACACAATAAAAGGTTCAAGTGGGAGAGCTATGATCTCTCATCACTAATTGGATTAACTTCCACTACAAGATCTCATACTCATCATAATAATGTATGTCATGCCTAATGCATGTTTATATATGCGCTACACTGTTATTTGATGTGTGCCTCTGTATTCCAGTATATTTGAATTGAAATAAATCATAACTGATGAGGAGTAATATCTAGTCACAAATATAGACAACAACACTCACCCAAACACAACAGCAGAGGTTTTCCAGTAGTGTTAATCCTTTTAATGTGTCACTTTTAATCGTGCTACTCTTCCTTGTTTCAGGACTTCTGTGTTTTTGTTTGGTTAGTATTTCATTCATATCCATTTTCCAACCCAAACAATGCAAACATGTCTTTAAAAAGACCAAACCTGCATAGTATGTACGTTTTTATCATTTTGCATAACGTCACATCGTTCCGCATGTCATCATCGTAGATTTGTGTATGTGTGAATGCCGCTGCATATCTTGAACATCTGACATTCCCAGGTCCCTCATGATTGCTAGTTTAGGTTCATTAGTGTCGTCCCTTCCTCTGGCTCCCTGGCATTCCTCTAGAAGGTATGCTCCGGCTCATGTCTTTGATCCTACGCATGAAATTCATTATTGAGAGGAATTTGCAATGCATTAGCCCAGGGATTCCTTGTGTATCAAGTGGTGTAGCTGAAGGTAGCACACTAATCAAACTGTACTGAGTATGTGTGAGAGACCAGAAGTTGTGCTGAGTGACAGCTTACATATATAAAGCCTAGAGACAGGTTTACCTGGGGTCGTTGATGGAAGGAAAGTATAGGTAGGAGGGAAAGAGTGGATTATAGGCATGAAGAGATAATAACAAGATCAAATGAATTGCGATGATAAGGGAGGCAATGAGCCATTTTACTGAGGTAACATTCAGTGGTTACTGCTGCAGACCACATAGTAAACTTAACAATGAAGCTGTAAATGTTCATCTTAAACACAGTGTTCAGTAAGAAAACATATACTCTAATTTGGTCACTTATAACATGATTGGAGTTATGATATTGAACTTGGTTTTAACTGTTTGCAAGGCATCAGTGCTATAATTGGAATAAAGGATAAATCTGAGAAGAAAATAAATGTGGTCAGCCTCATCCCACTGCAACAAATTTTGCAGTTCTGTCAATTCAATTCAGTTCAGTTGAATTCAGTCTTATTTACAGCATCAAATCACAACAACAGCCACCTCTAGGCCCTTTGTATTATAAGGTAAAGACCCTACAATAATACAGAAAAAGAACAACAATCAGACAAGCTGCTATGAGCAAGCATTTGGTGACAGTGGGGAGGAAAAACTCCCTTTTAACTGGAAGAATCTTCCGACAGACTCAGAGTCAGAGAAGGGCAGCCATCTGCCGTTTCCAGTTGGGGGTGATGGGAGGAAGACGGGACAAAAGATATGTTGTGGAGGAGAGCCAGAGATTAGTAATAACTCATGATTAAATGCAGAGTGGTGTATACACACAAAGAGTGAAAAGTGGTGAAAAAAGAAGAAACAGTACATCATGGGAAGCCCCCAGCAGTCGATGCTTATAGCAACATAACTAAGGGAAGGTTCAGTCTCACCTGATCCAGTCCTAACTATAAGCTTTATCAAAAAGGAAAGTTTGAAGCCTAATCTTAAAAGTAGGGGTGTCCTAACCTTTACACATAAGAAGGTCTGAAAGCTAAAAGCTCTCTCTCCTTCTACTTTTGAATACCCGAGGAACCACAAGGAAGCCTGCAGTCTGAGAGCAAAGTGCTCTGTTGGGGTGACATGGTACTATGAGGTCTTTAAGATAAGATTGGGCATGATTTCACAACATGTATGTGAGGAGAGGGATTTGGCGTCAGTGATAACACAAGCTATTATTTGGTGTTGGTGCACCAACCTCTGCGCTGCTGGAGACAAAAAGATAAGGGTCTTCTTATTCAATAATGCTCTTTCACGGTGTAACCATGACACTTACCCACTTGAAAAGTAACACAAAGGGGTCCTTTACAAGCATCCATATGTGAGTTTAGAGTGACAAACCTGTCTCACCATTGCCATAAACTCACCACATCAAGGCATCAATACCAAAGGACACTTTGCGCTTGTCTATAAGATGCCAGAACGATGACGAAATGGAAATGATCACAGGCTGGGTACCATGAGGTGGGGTTTTTTTTGGGGGGGGGGGGTCTTCAGCCTCTGCTTTTATCTCACTGATTCATTTTCCAATTTCTTTCACACCTTTTCCTGCCTAAGAATAATTGCAAACTTACTTTCTTCTGCATGATAACACTGCTTACATGCTATTACATCATGTGCCTCACAGTAAGTGAACTGGACAAAGATCGCCGTGACCACAGAGTTTTTCAGGTGTCCAGCCGGCGAAGAGATGTCGACCGTACTGTCTCGTTTGTTCCGTCTTTTTTAAAGCCTGCTGTATAAATGCGTCTCCATCCTGATGAATGATCCCACAGGGACAGTCCCACAGAGGCCACATTTACACTTATTGATGAGGTTAGCTTTCACTGTGACATTTGCTTTATACACACGCTCTCAATTAGTTTTAAAAAAGAGTTGCAGGAGTGTGTTTGCTCTACATCTCTTTTCTTTCTCATTCCCTTCACACCACACATATCCATACACATCCGCACATACTTACTTATTTATCATCTTCATGCACACATGCACCTACTCTGAAGACTCCCCACAGGACTTTTGATTGCAGCTAGACTGTTTTGTATTCATATGAGAGATTCTCGATACCCTGTATTTCTCTCATATGAATACAAAATAGTTAAGGCAGAATCAAAAGAGACCTAAGAAATCTCTTCCATCCTTCTCTTCTCCATCTCGTCTCCTCGCAGCGATTCCTCTGACACTTGATTGAACCATTTTATCTTGTTAAGAGGGGACTGAGTGTAAAAGGAGACCCCTCAGCCGTAAACTTCAAAACATGGTTCCCTGTGATTCCACAAAACGTTAACTGCACGCAGAGATCCAAATTTCCTTTTCCTTGGCGAGATATACTGTAATACCCACTTTTCTCAATATGTTGTTTCATTCATCTTTCTTGTACCTCACTCCCGTCCCAACCCCTGCAAAGTACTTGAGTTAAGTGGGGAGGCTTGCTTCCCAGTTGGAAAGTAACATTTGTCTTCCTGGTCCTGGTCCCTCTGAAAAAAAAATCAGGGAATAGTTGAAGAAAAAAGCCTACCAGGAGGATTGGTTCTTTAAAAGACGAGTACATTCTCAATGCCCTTGCACGTGTTCTTCTGAGAGCTCTAAGTAAAAAAAAGAAAAACACTTGGATTTCTTTTTTTTTTTTTTTTTTTTTTACATGATAACGTCAGCACGTGTTCTTACAATCGTCCTGCAGGACTCTTACCCTCCTTCTGTATTCTAGATGTCACTGTCTTCGCATCCCTCACATGCGAGTGTTCATTCCCGACTCAGAAAAAAAGATGCGGTATTCAGATGCTCTATAAAAGGATCCAATTATCCTGACATGCACCCCCACGTCCATCCTATCCATCCAACTGCTCATCCTTAAATCCAGAGCTTCCTTTGCTTGCCATCAACTTCTTATCCTCCTGCTAGTATTCTCTTCTTCCAGCAACCCAGCAATGATTAACATTGATCTTGTTTTTGCTCCTTGTTTCATTACACCTCTCTTTCCACACACCAGTTTTTATTTAACACACACATCTGGAAATGGAGCACAATGGTATTAAACAGCTTGGTTTGTTTAAGACATGAGATCCTTCAACACGTGAGCAGGTCCAACATGTGACTTGTGTTTGATTCTGACATTCTGGGTTAGGCAAATCCCCCACTCCCAAAAAAACCTCCATTATGCTCAAGCACAAAATCAATATCGTCTCAATACACACACACAGGAGCACACATTTATATGCCTGTACAAGAAGACAGATGCCCATACATATATTTGAAAAAAAAAAAACATGATTTTTTCGGTTTAATTCATTTATTCAATCTGGCAAATTCAGTGAAACATTTCAGCATCTCCTGTCTAAAGTATGGGGAGGTGGAGCGTAAGTGGATCATAGTACCTGAGGGTTTCATAACAGCATTTGCATAACAAGCATCTAACTGCCAGAGGCACGTACATGACAGGGATGGAGACCTTTGAACGCAGTCTTTGTTTGCTTAAAGTAAAGGGAATAGTCAGCATGTGCAATATTAGCAGAGCAACACTCGAACTACTTTAACAAATATAATGACGCTTGGGGTCATGTGAGAAATGCTTCAGTAGATCATCGTAATTGTGGCATGTGCAAAAGGTTTGGCAACTTACACCTGTGAGCCGTCAAGGAGAGTCGCTTTCTTCTGCTGCTGCACTTCAGGGTCAATTGTCCTGCTCAAGTGCTCTTCAGCAGGAGTTGATAAAAAAAAAAAAAGGGTCACACTTACACCCACGTTTTGATTCAAACCACTGAAAGTTTGAGATCTGTTTCATCAGACTTTAGGCTGCTGCCACTGCAAACAAAAGAGGTCTTTTTTTCTTCTTTCTTTTTTTTGTTTAGCATTATTGAAAATGTAAAGGTTTGACTCTCTCTGCCATTAAGCAGAAAAAATGTAAAGGTCTATCATCTATGCATTAGTAAGATTAGCATTTTAGCAACGGAAAGATTAGCAAGGAAATGAATACCATGAGAAGGATTGGTATTTATTCCAGTTTCTTATCATGTGAAAGCTTGTGTTGTGAATGTGATGCCATACCAATATATATTCATGTGTGGTGCTAAGCCCAAAAGTTCTGATGAAGGCCGCAAACTAAAAGAAGCTTTTTTTATGATTTGGTATAACTGGGATTTGCCAATGAAAATCCTTGTGCAACTTTACTTTTCACTATTCAGCATCGAAGCATATTATGATCCTTTAGCAGATTCTGAGAAAAATCTCAGAAATTCTTTCACTAAAGTTATAAACTTCAGTGATAGATTAGAGTGGTACATTTAGGAGAAGAAACTCAGTTTTCTAAGAGCCATGCCAACAATAAGTGTTTTTACCATTAGCGGACAGTGGTGTAAAAATAAGTGACATGGCTCCAATGCGCCTGATAAATGTAGCAGGTTTACGTCCGTGTGTTTGTATCTGTGTAAAAGCATCAAAGCTTATGTAAGACTATGTAATACTGCATGTCCTTTAAAAATAGCTATCGGTGTTCATTTATGTGAATATTTACTGGTCCGCCTGTCTGCACATGTTTGTTTTATGTGCACTTCTTT
The DNA here is from genome assembly GCF_013358895.1 of Oreochromis aureus. Taxonomy (NCBI): domain Eukaryota; kingdom Metazoa; phylum Chordata; class Actinopteri; order Cichliformes; family Cichlidae; genus Oreochromis; species Oreochromis aureus. The sequence continues at coordinate 13,618,600 of NC_052962.1, forward strand.
CACAAGCATTGCGACAGCACTTGTCAAGTAGGTTACGTACAGTATCCACACACACACACAGACCCACACGGCACATTGTGCGGGTAGCCTCTGGCTGCTGCTCACACATCAGACAGTATGGGAATCGGAGTCTGACACCAATTATGCAGAAACGGTGGGAACTTGTTGCTAAACCCGACATATCAGTGGGTTGCTGTTTCTCCTCTGCATCATCTATACCTCAAGGCTCTGTGTGGGTCTGTGTGTAAAGCCATGAGAATAGTAAAAGCACATGAAGTACCATGATCCCCAGCATTCACAGGATACTGGGAAACAGATTACCATTCAAGTCACAGATTTTTTTTTTTCCCTCAAAAAGTGAGCACTTGTAAAGTTTATAGAAATTTAAAGCTTGTGTAAGATTCTTCACAAAATATAAAAAGAGATAAACACAGCTCTACAAATTGTTTTCTTTTAAACAAATTAACTTCAGTGCAGTGTAAGCATTATATTCCAATAACCTTAACTTCAGAACGCTTTGCATTAAAGCTGTAATTATTGAAACATGAGGGAAAGTGTCAGGAATTTGCCTCGGTCCAAAATGTTTGTTAGAGAATTAGCATAAAGTCGTTTTTTCTGGTGGATTTTCAAGTTAATTTCCCGCTAAAGATTTTCAGAAATTTACAGCACCATTTAGTATTTTCTGACATTTTTGCACCAATACACATATCCACACACACACACAGACACAAACGGCACATTGTGCGGGTAGCCTCTGGCCTGTGCACATCTGAGCTCTTATTGAAGGTGTATCGGTGAATTTGTACGAGTAGTGCACTTGAAGCAACATTAGAGACTGTGTTTCTATTGCTGCAGCACATTAGAAGACAAATAAACTGTGCGATAAATGCTTTTATTCTGTGTCGAGTTCAGCACAACAGTTTAGCACACCCTCATTACTTTATAGTCACCTATTTTGATGTCTTGCCAGACAGCAGTGTGTCTCAGAGAGAGAGAAGAAAAAAATCAAACCAACAGTTTAAATGATCATAAATACATGTTTGAGTCTCTGTTGCAGGGCAAAGCTGCAAAGTCTTTTGTATTGAGTGATAGTCAACAAATGCCATCTGATCTAGCTGGCACTACTTTCTGCCCTTTTACTCCTCCTCAGCTTGTCCAAAATCTAACGTACACGCAATCATGCTCAGCACTGCGAACCATGCGTCATTATGAATCACAGCACGGTCGAGGCTACCGCACTTACAAACAGGCACACACGTACCGCACGCTATAGTGCTTTCACATCCATCGGACCACCAGCTGCCTGACAGCTGTCTAAGCCAAAGTGAAGGGTAGATATTTTGACAGCATCATCTTTCTGATGTCTAGACTGAAACTATTAAATGCTGTGGCAGATGTATCTGTGTTACTGACATTGTGGAACATCCCTTGAATGCTCTGGATCCGGCGTCTGTGATTCACTTTAAAAAGTTATTTGTTTCCCTCGTTTACACTTGACCTTAACTGTGTTTTTGTCTTTCCTCTATTGTCATTGCCTCCTTTAATCACATTACCTGTTGTAATTTGATTCCTTAAAATATACGGTTTGAGGTAATCCGTTTATTTCTCCTGGTTGTCTTCTGACTCATTGCATTTTAGAAAATGCGGATGTTATACCTGTTGCTTTATCACAGGGGTAATTTTTTCTTAATATGTATTGAAAAACAATTGCAGTCTTTTCTTGTCTTCCCTCCATCAGAAGGACATGTGGGTTGCAACATAATTAAATATAAAGGTTTTCTTCTTTTTTTCAGAGGTGTTTTGTGTATTTTTTTTTGTCTGAGGTTGCTTTCCATTAATTTCATCACAAAGACTCATCCATCAACTGTCAGTGCCTCTGAAGTCTGTTTTTTTTTGTTGTTTTTTTTTCAGTCTTCATTTCCTGGTTTTCCACACGGAAGAGGTCCATGATGTGCTTCGGATCTGGGACGGGCCCCAGGATGGAGGTGTCCTGCTGAGGGAGCTAAGTGGCTCAGCGCTACCCCAAGATGTCCACAGCACCTTTAACACTATCAGCCTGCAGTTCACCACAGACTTCTTCACCAGCAAACAAGGCTTCGCTCTTCAGTTTTCTGGTGAGAGAGAGAGGGGGGGGAAGGATGATAGGAGGTGATGGGAATGTTAAATGAACATGACTGGGTGGGACCAGTTTCAGCTCTCACACATTTCACTGCAGGAGATGACAATAATACTCTCTTTTCATCTTCTAATCGTGCGCCATTAAATGCTCTTTCACTCACTGAGCCTTTCTTTGCTCCTTCAGTGTCTACTGCAACCTCCTGCAATGACCCAGGCATGCCTACTAATGGGACCCGCGGTGGCGACAGCAGGGAGCCCGGAGACCATGTGGTGTTCCAGTGTGATCCGGGTTACATCCTGCAGGGGGCCAACAGGATCACCTGCACTGAAATCAATGGTCGCTTCTTCTGGCAGCCAGACCCTCCTACATGCACAGGTACTCTACAACATAACCCCATCCGTATTACGAAAGCCTGCATGGATGAGGATCACAGCTTCACTACTGCTGTGCGAGTGCTAAGACCGAGGCTCCTCGTATTTTATTATAGTCGTATTATTTCCTGCCGCCTGCCTAATACAGTCTACTGTATATCTCCTCTTACTGGCCTGACTTTTGTGGAACAGGTAGAGAATACAGATTCCTAACTCGATTACTTAACAGACTCCTTAAGTGAATCTTAAGTGGCAAACCTGATTGCCATGTTCCCTCGACATTTACTGAAGTCACTGCGGCAGACAGAGAGATCTGATTATCCTGTTCCTCAATAACAACACAGACCTCTCAGTCAGACCTACGCTCTTTGTACAGTCTTTGTGTTAATATATTATCGCACGTGGTTCTCTGCTAAACAGTGTGAAGTCATTAACAATAGCAATTAAGACCTTGTGATTAGCTGCCTTATTTAATTAGCACTTAGCTTAATTAGATCATTTTTGGCGAACAATCGGACACTTCTGACACAGGTGAGAATGAGGTAAGAGAACATCTGTGTGCATTAGCTAGGTTTCAGTTAGATCAATCAACTGCTGCTCCAACTTCCTGTGGGGAAGCTGCACAACACATAGAGTAGGAGGTGAGGTTCTTACAGCTATGTAGTTGTGCTGTTTTGGGGCAATTTTAGACCAGTAAGTTTTTCATTTGTATTTCAAATTGATTTTCATTATAAGTTGTCACTTTGATCAGTTGTGCAATGCATTAGAAAAATAAAAATTTAAAGGTAGCAGTTTGTCAGATTCCAAAGCTTAGGGACACTTGGTGATCAAACGCAATCCCAGCACTCACTGATAAGTATTTATTTTGAGAACAACAAACTCCTTTTGGCTGTAATCAGCCATCAGCACAATCACAGGGAAAAAACATTATATAGATCCAGGCTATCAAAGTCCAAAAGGCTTAAAGAAGATTTACTGCTGAGTTGTTTCCTTCAGTCTATTTTAACTACTTAATAGGACTTCTGTTTCATCCTTCTTCCAGCTTAAACCTTGCATCTTTTCCTCACTCATATAGACTCTGGTTGTTTGGCAGCATCATGTAGTTGTAATCTATATATGGTTTATTTAAGGTTTACTTGAAATATGCACCATACAATTCTGAGTCCTTGTGTTTTCATCATTTTTGTTGTTTATTTATTTTTAACTGGGATGATGGAGGCTTATACTGGAAATATGTTGGTCTTACCCAATAATAAACACTAAGACTAACACTTATCAGTGAGTTCTTAAGTAAAATGAAACACACGTTCATGCAATGAAAAGTAAAGGATTCCAGCATCTTAAGATAGACTGAGATCAGCTCTGTTGTTTGATAGCAGTTCAGTTGCTGTCCAGATGCCACTGTTGTTTACTCCTTGACTGCAGTGAACTGTAATGGATTTCTTCCTTGTCATAGCTCCATGTGGCGGGAACCTGACAGGTCCTAGTGGGCTGATTCTGTCTCCAGACTATCCTGAACCGTATCCTCACGGACGAGAGTGTGACTGGACAGTTACTGTCACACAGGACTATGTCATCTCTCTGACCTTCAACCAGTAAGCATTCAGTAGAAAAGAAAAGGAAAAAATGGCAACGCATATGTTTTGACTTTTCAACAGAGGGGGGGATTTATGCTTCAGTTGATCTTTTAACCTTTTCCGCTTTTTTATTTTTTATTTTTATTTCCGCATTTTATTTTCAAAGTCATCCTAGTAAAGCGTTGTTACCTTACTCGCAGCCTATCTAAGCAGCAGTTATGTGATTATATTTTTAATGTTATTCTCTATAACCAGGTTCAGCTTGGAGCCAAGTTATGACTTCTTGCATATCTATGATGGACCGGACTCCCTCAGCCCCTTGTTGGGAAGCTTTTATGGCACAGATGTTCCCGATCGCATTGAGAGCAGCTCCAACACGCTCTTCTTGGCTTTCCGCAGCGACGCCTCTCTCAGCAGCAATGGATTTGTGCTGCAGTACACAGGTACATGTCTTTTCTTTGAAGGAACACCTTAAAGCAATACAATATTTGGTTACTTGGATAAAAACAGTGAAGCTGGGAGAAAGAGAGAGAGTTTTTTTGTCTTTTTTGCATTTCCATGAGAATTAAATTGTTCATTTTTTGGGGGGGGGTGGGTGGTTCCCAACTCCAGCATCTTATAATTCTGAACAAAACAGCAGATTTCAAGAAGGTTGCATAGCTTTATCCCCCAAACAGTTCACATTTTAAAATTCTTCCTCTGGCACAGTGAGAATGCATTTACCCTCTGCTGCTTATCGACCTTGCAGATTGTTTCTTTTTAACTTTCCCTTCAGTGTAGTCCAGAGCGGATACGATTACTGGTGTGAAAACATTCTCCAGTGAAAGAATGGGTTGTCTGCAGTGCAGCATCCTGATCGCAACCTCCCTGTTTCTGCTATGGCCTGATTGGGTGTCATTATTAACGTGCGCCTCCTAGCAGGAATTCTGAAAACAAACAACTGTCGGCTCGTGATCAGTGCAGCTGCACTAAAGGCCTCTGATAGATTGGAGCAAACAGCATTTTGTTGTCTCATGTCTAAGCACGGTTGACCGCAGCACATTGTTCAGGGGACCCAAATTTATCTGTTCACGAGTGGTCACAGAGGGCCACTTGGTTTAAGGATTGTGCTGCACATCTGTTTGTTCTGCATTTTTGTTTTAGCCTTGTAGGGGACTACCTCACTTCCTAGCAAATACACGGATGCTGAGAAAGCTGTAAATTAGACACAGCATCTATGTTAGGGGCTTTGCTTGAGAGAGCAGTGTTAAATCTAAGTCTCCCCACCTCAATTAGAGTTGTTCAAGGTATCAGACACTTAACCAATTCCGGATTGACCCCAAAGCTTTCCGTTTCTTGGCTCATGCTCAGATAGGATTTGATGTACAAGCAGTCGACTGATTTGAGAACTCTACCTGTTTTTGACGCTGCAGCCCTCCAACTCATTGGCAAACCGTCCTTAAATGAAGTGAGAAACAATGTTTCTGCAAGACAGCGTTACAGAGTCTACCCCTTAACTCACTCCCAGCAACATTCACTGCAGTGTGTGATATTGTATGGCCAATCTGGTAGAGCAGATGGACCCAGTGTGTGGCTTCGAAAAACTCCCTCACCCCACTTCCAATTCTCCACACTAATGAACCATAACCAAATAATACATAAATTACCTCCTCGGTTTCAGACAAACAACATGGCACAAAAGTGCGTTTGGCTGCGAGTTCGGGTCTGGTTGGTAAGGAGACAGCACGTCGACGAGTTGGCCCGATCCGGCATTTGGTCAACCCGCCCCTGAAAATTGTATTACAAAATGCGCCCGAGGTGCTGTCAGCCTCTTCACTGAGCAGTCTTTATGTCTTTCTGTTTTCTTGTCTCAGGCATCCTTTGATTAGGTCTTTTACGCTTTTCACATTGGCTCTCCAGGGAAATATGTGGACTCAAAGACTTTCCATACCTGAGCCACATTTAAATGACACTCACAAGACACAGGCAAGGACATTTACACATAAAAACATGCACATTATTTCTCTAATCCAACACCTTCATCAAATCTTGGGCTCTCTTGCATTTTACCACTAAATGTCTCCTTTAAAAACACGACAATAAAATGGAAAAAACAGACAATGCGTTTCTCACATCTTCACTCACATCTATAAATCAGGGTCAAGGCTTGTTAAATCAGCTCATTTTATTGGGGTGACCAACCTTCTGCAGACCAGCTTGTGCCAAGGGCCAGCCCTTTCCTAATGCCTACTATATCTATCACAGCTCCGCTGTCTCTTTTCATGTCCATCATTTTTACCCTTCAGCCCGAAAGGCTTGGGGTATTTTCGTCGAGGGTGAGGGCAGGGTGTCCTAGCTGACATCTTTCTTATCGTCGAAAGATGTTTTCACCACCAATATATATATTTCTGTCATGACATATCAAAACAAGGTTCATGTCTAAATAACCCTTGTCTAGAACAGGCAGTGGCAGTCAGCAGACATACCTGGCCCTAGCACTCTGTGATGTCATCAGTTCCCCAACTTTCAGCTTAGAAATTCAACAATTACTTACTGCGTGTCTAGTTTTTGTCATCAATGAATTAGAAATTTGATCTTGTACACTGTGTACTTCTTTAAAGCACTTGGTGTACAATGTGAAATATAAATCTTTAAGTGCAAGATGATATAAGGAGACCAGAAATTCTTATAATATAAAGGTGTCTTAATTTGATTATTTTCAGTGAAGCGATAAAATACAAAAAGAATGTTACATTTTCGGGGTGTCAGCTCTGGGACTCATTTTAATGTGCGTTAGTCTTTTTTTGTTGGCCTCCCAGTGAACCTTTTTTAAGAAATGCTTCTGCGATATGGACATTGTTACAGTGTTCCCTATTTAAAGTTTGCACTCAGCTAGCTCTTGTTGACACAGCTCAGGTTCTTGAACATATATTCTGTCAGACACTCAAGTGTTAGTTGAAATTTCCCTAACGAGAAAACAGTTGACTCACCTTCCTACGCTGGGTGTAAGTCATCAAATATTAAAGTTTGCTGGGAAAGTGGACTGGGTTTTAAGATTGAATTAAATTGCTTTGGGCATTTTTCCCCCCATGTTTATTTTAGCAGTAAAGGTGTGAAGTGTGACAAATTGACAGGCCTCCACTCACGTGTACATTTTCCACCTGAGAACAATGCGATGGTAAATTGAGCAAGACATCTTTCTTATGACCTCAGAAGTGATGATTGATATGTGTGGTCGGTTGCAGGGTGTGTGTAAGTGAAGTTTGGCAGGGTACGAGTGTAGGTGTGTGTGTGTCTTTGACAAAGAAAGCTTGCGTATGTGCATTGTCTTCTTTAGTTGACTGCACAGCGAAGCGTTGGTTGAGAGGCGGTTGTGTGCAGTCAGCAGACCTTGGGCCAGAGCCATGCCACTCTCAATCAGCTGCCTGTCTTTCTCCACAGCCATACATACCCCAGCAGCCACAGATGAGAGGCCACCGTCAAGGGCTAGAGAGAAAAGTGGCAGTCAGTCAGTGAGATATATTTACTGACAGAGGAAAGCACAGAGTTGCAGGAAACGGTGGGGCGGGGGTGAAAGCAAACGCAGCCACAAAGAGGAAGGGAAGTTTGAAATCCAAGTGTATCAGTAACCTTAGGCAGAAAACAGCTTCTGTTCCAGTATCACGGCTACAGCTGGATGCAGAAAAAAAAAATCCTTTCATGGAATAACAACGCCTGCTCACTTCTGTCACTGATTTTCCACTGCGTTACCTCTCTCTGCAGAGAACCCTAGGGAGTCTTGCTTCGAGCCCGGCCTGGTGCGCAATGGGACACGGGTGGGCACCGATCTCAAGCTGGGCTCCACCGTCACCTACCACTGCGACAGTGGCTACACACTAGAGGGAGACCCAACGCTCACTTGCATCATGGGGGTGGACGGCAAGCCGAGCTGGAACAAACCCAAACCCATCTGCATTGGTAAACACTGACATCTGGAGACGGTTGTTAGGAACACAAACCACATCAGTGCTTATAGATTTGTCACGTGTAAACATGTCTATACGATTAGGCTATTTTTCCCATAGAGCAGTGTCCTACAGGTGTATGTGCAAAACTGTGTGGGTTTTGCTAACACTAATAGATGTGCAAGTGCAGCTTTAATTTAAAGAGTGCTGCTTATTTTGCATATATTCTCCTCACGCTCACAGTGGAACGAGCATCATTCTGACTGCTCTCTGATATTCCCATGACACGACTAGCTCACGCTGCGCGCATTCCCCCCGGAGAGCTCGTGAAAGATCCCTGACACCACAGAATCGTCTGGCTCTCACAGTGTGAAGCTTTAGTTGTACGCCAGGTGGAAGACAAGCTCATACCACGCAGATTTTCACACATGGGGAAACAAGGGTTCAGGGTACAAGCGTGCGCTGAGCCTTTTTTGGGGGGCTTTAACCAGTAGAAGCAATCCGGGTCTCAGCATGCCCAGGCTAACCCAGACGGACACTTGGAAAACATTGCAATTTCACTGTGACAAACACTGGGGACATCTTCCACCGAAAGCCCAATCAGACAAGAAAAGTAATTTAGGAGTGATGGAATAGAGGGGATGGAAAGGTAGGAGGAGGGGCGAGAGAAATGGAATCTTCCACTTCTGGCTGTAGATCTTCCTGTCATGTCTGCCTTGTCCTTTCCTGTTTTTTTTGGTTGTCTCTTCTTCATTTCTCATTTATGTCTTTTTGCAGCTCCGTGTGGTGGACAGTACAGTGGTACAGAGGGAGTTGTCTTGTCTCCTGGTTACCCCGGTAACTACAGCAGCGCACGAACCTGTTTGTACACTGTAGTCGTGCCCAAAGATTACGGTAAGCCAAGGAGTGAGAGCGTCCTTTTACACTCTTCCTGGCAGATGTTTTAATGTTTTAATCGTGTGTTTTTGTGCCGGTGTATAAAGGTGGTTAATTATTGGTGCTTAATTAAGATGCAATTTTTCTGTAATGCCAAAAAAAAAAATTCCTTATCAGGCTCAAACGATGCTCAAGTGCCTCACTCAGTTCTACATATTTTTCAAGGCTGAAGGCAAGAGAATAAAAAGAAAAACACTTGAGGCTTTTTTTCCCATAACTAAATATTTTTAGCGAAAGCTGCACCGGAGAGAGAAAGTTTGTGTTAAACTTGTAAAAGCTCCCATCCTCTTTCAGTTCTTGCCAAATGTTTTTTATTTTTAAATCACAGAGTGATTGATAGTCTCTACATTCATCGGTCTCATTGCTACACATACTTTTTGACATCACTGTGGAAGAGCAATTTAATCACCAGCTTATACACTAGTCATATAACACGTCAGTCAGAGGCACGCATCCACCGAAATATAATTAGATCCAGAGTTTCCGAAGTTTCGCTGCTTTTTGGCATTTCCTTCTTAAAGGTCACAGTTTTCTTCCAAAATGTGATGCCATACTGTAAGAGCAGGAATTTATTCAGAAAGCAAAGGGTGTCGGAAGAGGAACACAACACAGCACAAGCGCGTACATTCAGAATTAAACATGTTTCACTTGCTTGCTCGGGATGCCGCTCCGTTTCACTTTCTATCTCGGGCGCTCTGTCTTGCTCTCCTTTTATCTCCTGCTTCCTCTTCTCTTCCCTCTGGCTCCTTAATGAGTTATCAGCACCATGCCTCTCGCGGGGCAAACTCACGTCCTATCATTGTTAAATTACACCAAAAAAGCAGTGGCGGGCATGTGTTTGGCTTTGGGCTACTTCACCCCAGTCTTTTGAATATTGAGGTCATGACGCTCATTCAGAGGTCCGGCTCTGCTCCAAAACGACCGGGCACCTATCCTTCTTGGAACCTGTCGGCAGCGTATTTCGCTCGGCCGAGTCAAAGCGAGAAAGGAAATTGAAATAATTAAAGTCCACATTTGCATTTTCTTGGAAAATGACAGCGAGGCCCAAGGCAACTCACTTTGTCGTGATGAGCCACAAATGCTCTCGCCTCCATTCTTGCCACTTCTCATTAGGCTGATGCACTAGCGCTAATGATAGGCTATTTTCTTCAATGCAGAGGACAGGGTGGGTGTAGCCGCAATGACTGGGTTCTCTTATCAGAGACAGAGATGAAGAGGATGCACAAATAATGGGAATCGCTGAAGATGAGGCCGGAGATTATAGATGCTGAATCATGTCAAATAAGTGGATCTCAGAACATAAGGAACCACACTTTGATGGAGGAGCAGTAGTCCCGTCTTTCACCTCTGCTCACTTTTTTACTCTCCACCTGCGATATGTGCTGCGAGTAAACGAGACAGATTGATTGTGAAGGGGCTGAATATGTTCAGGCAACAGCAGTAGAAAGGGTGGGTTGGAAGGATGAAAGCACTGTAGTGGAGATTTAGCTACACATTGTACAACAGATTGACTGTCATTGCAAAGCCTTTCATCTACTGACAGGCAATCAAGCCCAGACAGGATTGCTGATCTCCATTGTAATATCAGGGTTTTTTGGCTGTGTTGTCATAACTGGCAGTATTATCTACCTTGCTTTAAAGGAGAGTTTTTGATTAAAAAATTTATTTTGTTTTGTTTTTGAGTCATTTCAAACAATTATCATCTCAGTCAATTTCACGACTGCGTCTGTTTTTCCTAGTGGTCTTCAGTCAGTTCGCCTTCTTCCAGACGGCCCTGAATGACATCGTGGAGGTTTACGATGGGGCGACGCAGCACTCCCGCGTTCTTAGCTCGCTCTCTGGAGCACACACAGGTACCCACACACACACACGCACATTTCAGATGCCTGAATACATGATTCCAATTTCAGCAGGTATCAAACTTGAGGGAGGCAAAAAATAGAAGCTATTTACATGCAACTAGAGATAGGAAAGACGTGACTCATACACATTTGTATAGCTTTGTTTCATCTTCAGCACTAGCTCGTTCCAAATCAGTAACAGTGATTTGACTATTTGAACTCCCAGCCATTATTTTTGACATGACAGGGGGCTAAATAAAATTGTTGTCGTAGACTTATCCTTTTCACAAGGATCCGGTTAAACTCAGAGACACAGTGCTGACGCAGACAGAACCGCGGTGGCTGCAGGTGGGCTCCACTGAGCTGTAACACAATTCAGCAGTGACAACAAGAGTCACAGGGATAACATATCTACAGACAGGCTCAAGCCTTGCATGAGCATACACCTGAATTGGTATTACACAAACACTCGTGTCAACTCTTAACTTTTGTGCACATGCGGTTATGTAGGCAAACAAGTGCAGTGATCCACACGGTGCCTGTTTATGCTATAACTTCTACTTTTTAAACTAGTGGAACAACTGGATAGATACTTTTTTTATATTAATTGTTACATGGAAAGATAAATAAGATGATATATAATGATATACAAAGAAATGGGAGCAGAGATGGTAAACACAGGTAATGATGTTGTGCTCGTTCCATATATATTATAATACGATGGCCTCACATGCCTGTGAGCACGTGTGAGTGCTTCCCTTTAAAACTATTGCATATTTGCAATAAGTGGCCAGTAGAGAGTGACCTCACAAACAAATGAAAAAGTAATAATTGCATTCCTGTAACTCAACCTACCTAATGACCTAAGCCATTACAGGAAAACCTTCATGTTTGGTAATGATGGTATGATTCAAATACATTTAAACAAACACTTTACCTTCACTTTTTTTGAGCTGATATCTGTCTCTTGCCATTATAATCATGAGTGGTGCTATATAATTTAAATTCAGTCATTTATTTGGCCGTGTCTGCAAAGCTAGACTTGCACAGTGCAGTTTTGCTAGTTCTTCTAAGCCACAGATGATAAACTACGGCACATAGATAGTACTGCTTTAACCAGACAATCCATGTTCGGTTTGTTTGGTAACTTAATTCCAGTTTTTGTTTTCTGTCATTAGGTCAGAGTCCAAACTTAAACTTAACCTAAACTGTCATATTTGAATCAAGTGTGTGTTGCAGACAAATACAACACAGTGGTTCATGTGTCACTAGTGTATAAAGAGCCCACTCGTGTAGCAGTGCTGAGTAGATGTCTACATAAAGTGGAGCACACATACGCACACAACTCACTAAAAGAGAGTTATGAGAGTGGAATATGGTAAAAAAGGACAACAGTTTTAAGGTTAAAAGTTAAAAGGCGAAAAATAACTAAATGTGTGCCATATTATTTTTGATGAGTGGATGTAATAAATACTACAACTGCGCTGATAGGCTATAAAAGCAATGGCTGTAGTCGGGGAGGTTCAACCTCTGAAGAGGGTGTGAGTGAAAAGGTGCCGAGTTTAGGGCACCCCTCCGCCTCAGCCTGCCCTTGCCCTGTGGCTTGACAAAAGCAAAATGATTACTTTGGTTTGTGTCCAGGGCAGCCTCAGAAAATCCAGTTTACAGCTCAATAAACAGGATGCTATATTAACTACGGACTCGAGGCAGCAGGTTCGCAGAGCTATCTAACCAGGCATGGCAGAGCAAAGCTGACACACTTTGGCAAGGGAAGAGAGATTTTAGCCCACACGTTGCCACTGAATTAGGCACAAACCAGAAGCATGTATCTCCATTCACCATACCGAAGCAGCAAAGCTTACAAATCTACTAACGTTTACATCTGCAAGCGTACAAAGCACGGAATTAGCTTCGTGTGTTTTCCATTATGATCTGTAGGCTTTTTTATTTATTTTTTTTTTCTGATGTATTTTACCTTATTTTCACCCACTTCCTGTCCTTGTTTTCCATGGTTCTTATCAGGTCCACACTTACTTTAGCTGGTTGACTTTATTTATATCATTATTTGATCAGTTCTTGTTTCTACTGTAATTTAGATTGTGGAACTTTAGTCTCCTGTGTTTTCAGTTGAATCTATGTTTTTTGTCACACATGCTGTCGTGTCTAAATATAGATGTTATCAGTATGTACAGTACAGTTTGGGGTTTTTTGGTAAATGGCAGGATGGGGTTTGCCAAACATGTTAAATCACAGAAGTCAAAGCACGCAGCATTTTTCTGTAATTATGGAGACCTTGAAAAACAGATTCTCTACTAAATGATCTCAGTAAAGTATTCAGCTGTATGCTTTTATTCCTTTTATGCTTATTGAGGTAAAATACTTTCTCTACAGAGAAATGCCAGTGATTGTGAGTTATCAGAGGCAGTGGGGACAAACAGAATAAAATAAGAGGAAATGAAATGTGGAATAAATTAACAGTAAAAAAGGTGTGAATTAGAAAAGAGAAGAACAAAATGACTGATTCAAGAAATCAAGGACACCTATCTAAATGCTAATTTTTTAATAACCGATTTGAAAAAAAAAAGGGAAGAAAATGGCAGCTGTCTCTCTCCTGGCCATCTAGGACTAGAGTTTGCTAAAGTACCCTTTCAGCTCACTGCAGAATAAACACAAAATGTAACTTTGCAGAATTAAAATTCACCACCTAATATCCACAGTTGGCTAACTCTTTTTTTAAACTCTAAACCTGTCGTTTAGTTGTGATTTTTAACAGCCAGAATTTTTCTCGCTGACGCTGTTTATCGGTGCACAGAAGTAACTACCACTGAAATTCAGGCACTGATCCCAGCCAAAGTCACACTTGACCTCGTTAGCCTTTCACATGTCAGTGCGGAAGATCATTTTAAGGACAAAGTGGTCGGGATGCTGGACAATGGCCAGAGAGCCAGTAAGTTACATGCTGACACATGTTTGCTCTTACTGCACGGATGCTTGCCCTGCGCAGCAAATTATGAAACACTGTCACCATGACAGCACACAGCAAGGGTTCCTCTAATAAACTAGCCAGCGTGCTCTGGGATCCAGCAGTGGAACCTGAACATTCGCGGTTATGACTCATTAAGAAACTGTGCTGCTGGTGCTGTCTCAGGACTCTGCATTTAAAGGTGCAGAAGCTCTCAGAAAACCTAAGAGCACAGAGCAGACTCACTGAGACTCGCTAACACACACACAGACACGCACACATCCACACGCAGATGTTGCCTCTGAGGTTAAGCACGTCTGCCTCCCACTACAGTGTGACAGCAAGCAGACATAGAGTAATGAGATTCACAGCAGAACGCCAGTCAGCACCACACTGAGAGAAAGACAGAGAGGCAGAGACAGAGATGATCACGCTTTGTATCATGTTCTGTGTCAGTCAACAAATTTTACACCACACTGGATACATCATGGGGGTTTTCCTTTTGTGTAATTACAATATGGGCTAATGGGGATTGCAGTGGATCGTATGGGTAATTTTTAGGAATTAAAAAACAAAACAAAAAAAAAGTATTCTCAGGATTTGTTTCACAGTTAGATGTTTTAGACCTCGGTATAAATCACATTTTATTTGAGTAATGCTATTAGAGTAAAGAGTCTCGTAATGTGGTGAACCCCCTAAATTCTTAGTAAATTGTCCTTGCGTGTAGTTTAAAAATCTAATTTTATACCCAAAGAACAAAGAGTGCTATCAAAAGGCCTGCTCACACCAATTACCCAGAGCAATTTAAGCTGTACAGTAAGACTTCCAGGGGCTTGACTGTGGAGAGCCTTACACAGCAGGTGAAAAATGCAACCTTGAATTTGATTCCATATTTCGGAAACAGCCCGGGACAAAAAGTCACAGGAGGTCTGGTCACTGCAGCTGCTTTTCAAGCGCTTAAAAGTCATGCTGTACTATTTTAAGTCTACTCTGACAGCCCACCTTATAAATTAATGGGTAACTCTTGTGAACTAAAAATTGGAATGTGAGTTGCCTTAGCCCAGCTGGAATAACACAAACAGTTATCAAACCGGGAAAAACAAGAACATGATACAGAGTGAGGCTCATACGCTGATCAAATGCAGGTTTTACGCTTCGGGACATCACTTGGTATAGGCAGACTGCAGTCAGAGGCTCAGCTGCACCCTCACACAATGCTATCAGTGCCAATAAGCAAGATTACCATTTAGTCACAATGTACCTGACAGATATTTCTGGCTTTCCTACAGGTATAGAAGATAAACAGAGTACTCTGTGGCTGCAAAGTATTAAGCTAATCTGAAGAATCAACATGCATTTGCATGCACCGCAGATGGTGCAAAGCCTTCTATAAGCATGTTATATTTTCACCCCAGTGAGTTTTTCTGTGAAAGCGTAACATCGCCGAGCACAGCTCTAGACCAAACAGCAAGATTTCACTCGGATGAGATACCCACGTGTTTTTTTTTCTTCTCTTTTTGCACTTTCCTGCAATGCAGTACATGAATAGCACTTCTAAATATATCCATATCCAGAGACCTGCAGAATGTCCTCTTTCCCTCAGTCATTGCAGATTCCCTAGCTCTTGCATTTCTTTAATTTTCATGCTGGATGTGCAGAACGAGTTCCTAAAAATAGTCACCAGGATTCACATTCAGGAGGGAGGAAATTAACAGAGCTGGTGATTCAGTGGCAATTAAGTGACCGGAAAGCAACACAAACATAAACTGATGCTGAACAAAGTGTTTTGCTAAAAATTTGTTCGCTAAAAAACCTTGATCTTATCGCAGGTGAGTCGTTGCCATTAGCAACCTCCAACCAAATCCTGATCCGCTTTACCTCCAAAGGCCAATCCAGCTCTAGAGGATTCCATCTGGTCTACCAGGGTGAGTGTGCAACACACACACGCACAATCACACACTCCGAAACAAATTCTGCTACCTTTTTTTTTAATTCCCTCTGTTCGAACATCCCCCTTCCTGTCCATAACAGATGACTTGATGAGTGATTTTGCAAGGATTCACCTTCAGCCACTGTCTCCGCCGTGATGTGCTCACGCGCATGCATCTGCAGAAAGTGTGGGAAAAGTTGTGCTTAAACTCTCCCGTTGTTCTTTCCCCCCCCCAAGAGGGGCTTTTTTGAATTCTTATTTTCCTTAAACAGTTCACTGTACCAGAAATGACATTTGCTGTAGATATCCAAAGGCAGTGGCAGCCCTGAAGAATGTTTAATGAATAAATAATACTTTTTTTTTTGGCAAGTACGCTGAAACAACGCCAAGGAAGAAGCAGAGCTGAATATCATATTTTATATTGTCTGTTCTGAGCATTGTGATCACACTGACATAGTCACTAAAAAGAAATCACAAAATCAAGTGGTGAGATTTTTCTATTGCTCTGGATGATGTCAACAAAGGTGGATATTCCTAACATGTTCATCTCAGGCACACAGTTGGTCATATGTTCTGTTTTTATTGAGGGAGCCAATCAGAAGACTCCTGGTTTAAAAGGCAAGGAACTAAAATTGCTTGTTTCTAAAGCCCCTACTCAAATGTAAAGCATAGTAGGTCGGTGTCTCTAACTCCAGGTTACGTAGAAGCACTGCAGCCTTTTACACATTATTTAGTTTAAAGTATCCTGGATAATGACTCAAATCAAATCACCATCCTTCCTGTTCACAGCCGTGCCGCGGACCAGCGCCACCCAGTGCACCTCAGTCCCCGAGCCCCGCAATGGCAGACGAATGGGTAACAACTTTGCCGTCGGCGCCGTGGTCCGCTTCGAGTGCAGCCCTGGTTACGTCCTGGAGGGATCGAGCGCTGTCGAATGTTTAACCGTTCCCAGTGCCCTGGCACAATGGAACAGCTCGATACCCAGCTGTATAGGTAGGACACAGATACTCAAAACACACAAAAACATACACACACTTGTTTTAAAGTCAAGCCGTAAGCTTTAACTCCACAGCTCAATACTACGTGTTTGATATTCTAATATAAGCATTTGTTTAACTGGACTCTAATCCAGCTGAGTTCTGCTTTTTTTTTTTGTTTTCTTTCTACCTCAGTTTATTTGCCTTTTCACTCTCTCTCTCCTTCTGTCTGGTTCACATACTTGATATTTTGAGCGTCAAGCTTCCATCTTGACACAGATGTGGGCTGCCAGCCATCGCCTGTAGCTATACAGTGAAATTCAGCCATGCAACGAGCAGGTGGCAGCCACTGCTCAGGGTCACAAATACACACCGATGGACACACACACAGATGCGCACACAGAAATCAACATGCATATACGAAGACACACTCTCATACACAGCTTACAGCTGAAGCAGATGCTCCTGTGCTGTCACCAGATGTGACTTGAACAAGACAAGCTGGGAGGACAATGTCTGAGGACTGTAAACACTCCTTAGGAGTTTGTGTATGCAAGCACGAACCAGGCGGATCATGTACAGCGTGGCGTCCTCGTGTACGTTTTGATTCTGGTTCTGATATGAGCATTTAAGTTTATAGAGGCGAAACTGAAGATTTTTATTTAAACAACATGTACTGAATTTAACCTTTTTTTACATTTTAGTCTGTTTTGTTTTTGTTTATTATATGATCTGTTTCTCTTTGCATTTTGCACACTTTTAAAGTAACTTAGACCTTAACCTCATCCTCTTATCACACAGTTCCATGTGGAGGTAATCTGACCCAGCGAACTGGCACCATCTTATCTCCTGGATTTCCTGAGCCCTACCTCAACGGCCTCAACTGTGTATGGAAGATCACAGTTCCCGAAGGATCAGGAATCCAGGTTTGTACAATAACGTTTCTGGTAGGGATCAGACCAACTCCTGGATGCCAGGATTGGTAAACCAGAGGCAGATTCACCAACGTTAGCAGTCAGTCCCCTGTCTAATTTCCCTTTCCAAATCCACATGTTGCCCAAGGAAATCCCGCTCTGATTACATTTATGGAAAGTAAAGTCACATTTGAAAATATATTTTACAACGGCAGGTTATAATTAGAGTTTGGCATCTATGCTCTCAGTGAGGGTTCTGGGTTGGTGAAGGATGTCTAAATAGCAGGCAGCAATGCAGCAGCACAGACATCTCAGCAAGAACGATGGAAGATTTGCACAGAGAGACATATAGGATATAAGTGTAAGACCACATTTGTTTTTCTGCCAACACATTAGCTTTCATTGTCTGAGCTATAGCAGCCTGTCTATGAGCATGCAGAGTAATCTCTTTTTAAAACTGTCTCTGACCACTTTTTTAAAGCCATTCACAGTGGCTGTCCACCTCTAGCTTCTAGCCTTTATGATCTTTGTTTTGACAACAGACCTCTGTGTGATGAGATGCTTTCAGCTTACCAAAGGCCAATTAATGGAGCTGCACACAGTATATAAAGGTATAGCTTTTACAGGCCTCTCAGTTGTGTGGAACTGTGAGGTGATAGTGTCTCTGGGCCTTTTTAAAGGCTCCGAATTTAATTTGGCAGATCACTATACCAGAACCTTCAGATTGCACAACCTGAAATAAATTTTCCTATAATCACCTCTTCAATTACTTTACTTTTCCTTTCCTGGGAGTTAATTCAGTTTGCATATTCTTATTCCGCGATGCGTGCGTGATGGAATCTCATGGAACCTGGGCAAGGTCCCTGTGGATCTGCCTGACAGAAAAGTTTTTAGGCTTATGCTTCAGCCTCTGTGCTTAATAACCTCAGTGGCGTCCCTCAGCTATTAGCTCCCCTACCTCAGCTGACTGTCCTTGCAGGTCAAATACACAACATGGCCCAAAGGCACACTTAGCATGCTGCACTTCACGCCAGCATTTGTTTGGAGGGGAAGTAGACCAGAAATAACAGCAGAGAGCTGACTCTATGTAATCCTCCAAAAGGTAAACAGCACAACACTTAGATATGCATTTCTGACTTTGGAGGTACAGTCAAATGATAGTATGCCATCATTTTTCTTTTTAATATTTCTACAGAGAGAGGCACATTTGCTACAGGGTCACTGCAAACTGAAGAGAGTTTACGGCTCTGTATCTATCTCTCTGCAGCAGAATCCTCCCCCCCGTTCCCTCTCTTTCATGCAGACATCTTCTTTCTTGTTCCCTTCCATACTGTTGCTCTCCTCCACCAGCTCCCCGAAACACATTAGATTGGAGTGTCACGATCTAGAAGAGAACTTAAAGGAGCGAGGTGCCTTCCTGGCACATTTACTGTGGCCCCCTAATGAAAGATCAATCTGTGATCTGCCTCGTCTCTCCGGGAGCCCAGTGCACCAGCACCCCTACAGCCCCTTTAATTGGCTCATATCCGATCTATAACCATCAGAGGCAGAGGAGACAGTAGAGGAATGGATGTGAGAGGGAACAAAAAAGGGGAGTCTTGGAAGGAGAGTGGGGGAAAAAAGAAAGGACAACAAAGACTGAGGAAAACAAAATCCATTGCCAGTTTCACAGAATTTTGCATGTTTTACTGTTTGTTTGTTTTTCTGTTTTAACAACAAAATAAGTTTTGGTATCTAGACTGCTACTCTTATAGCATTTTGGTTTTCCTACTGGTTGCAACTGTCATTTGTAGATTTAGTCGCTTTGAAGAATATTCAGCATTCGCCACATGTCACACAGTCTTCTTAATTTAAAATCCAATTCCCACCACTTGAACGCAGTCGGAAAAGGAGGCGAGTCTAATTAAGCATCGCCTTATTAATCGTGTCTTATTCTTTGGCTTTTCAGACATTTCGTGTCCTCTTTATGTATTTTGAACCGAAAGAAAAATGTCTGTATACTCTGAGAGGCTGTCGCAGCAATCTTAACTACTGTTGTTACCCCGGTGATCTGTACATAGAAATATCTTTTTTCATACTTGGACTATTAATCACTCAGCAGGGTTGTGTTTTTTCAGGCCTTATCCTAAAGTAAGAGTAGATGTAACCAAATAACCATGTTTTTAGTCCTTGACTTGCAGTAACTAGCTTCACATACTTTCCTTCGTTCTAATTTTCTTGCCCATAATGCTCCCAGATCTGCTCCCTCATCCCTCTCTCTTTCTTTCCTTACTGTTTTTTTTGGTCTACATTTCACTAATTGTGTTCCTCTTCCGCCCCCTCTTTCTCCCTGTCTCTTCCCTGTCTCAGATCCAGGTAATCAGCTTTGTGACAGAGCAGAACTGGGATTCGCTGGAGGTGTTTGACGGAGGCGACAACACTGACACCATGCTTGGCAGCTTCTCGGGTATTGCCGGATATGCATTTCTATATATGCTTTTATTTTCCTCAACGTGTCTAATGTGTGCAACCTTGGACATAAAACATATTTTGAAAACAGCCTCATCACTTTTCACAGAGCAGAGCCTGCAGTCTGGAAGAGATATTGTGTTTACTAACCAAAGCATAGATTTCTTTAGAAAAAAAAAAGATGGCTGCCACATGTAGCTCAGTTTCAGTTCTAATCTGGTACAAATCTTGCTGCCTTTGGACAAAGGTTATGTTATTCTTTGTGGAGTTGAAGCAAATGTTTGTTTACAGTATCTTTGCGACTCCTGTCAGAGCGAGAATGCAACAACGGGGAAGTTATGCTTGGAACAAGACCGAAAGTAAATGTTAGATCTGCCCTGAAGTAAAGAGATGACAGAAACGTGGCACACTAGTTTGAGTTGCTAATATCCAGTTACATTTTTCTCTCTCTTTTGGAACAGTTTTTGGTTTTTATCAGCTGAACACCTGCTTAAATATTGGAATAAATTCTCGTCTTGTGAAAAGTCAGTCGGTCATACCATTGTACCGCTAACAGACACGCTTTTCAGCTGTTTGCCTGCAACTCACGCATAGTTAGTTATAGAGAGCAGCTATAGAGGAGATAGCATTCCTGAACTCCACTGTTAATCTTCTCCCAAAGGCACGACGGTCCCAGCTCTGCTCAACAGCACCTCCAACCAACTCTACCTCCACTTTTTCTCTGATATCAGCGTGTCTGCAGCTGGATTCAGGCTGGAATACAAAAGTAAGTGGTGTGGGAAAAAAACATGTTTTTCAAACAGTGTTTGTTTCTTGACATGACGTTTCTTGAGTGACATCAAGGTTTATTTGATATTTTCCCCTGTTGTAATTTGATATTTCTTTTTTTTTCTCCCTCTCCATATTTTTGTTTCCATACATCATCCACTTAGCTGTGTCTTTGACTAACTGTCCAGAGCCTGTAGTTCCTATGAATGGTATCAAGGTTGGAGAGCGTCTTCAGATGAATAACGTGGTGTCATTCCATTGTGAACCAGGATATACACTACAGGTAAACTCTTCAACTTTCATATAATTCTGTCATGTATGACCATCGAAAATAGGCTGAATCTCGCCTTTGATAGTGTCTCTCTTCTCAGCCCTGCTTTTGTTCAGTTGCTTGCTCATGCTGCAGTTCTTTTTTTTTACAGCACTTGATATGTCAGGATGTAGAATAGAAGAAAAAGAGAAACAGAAGCTGAATAGATAGACTTGGTCTTCTGGCTATTTTAGTTCATTTCAACTTTTCTTGCAAGTGATCTCTTTTATTCTCTATAGTCTGTTGCAAACTTGCAATAAGGTAGGCAGTACCCTGGCTTTGGCTTTAACAGGTGCCATGTATGGGTTCTGTATTAAGTTCTGTAAAAGGGGATGTATATTCTGGCCAGATGACTAGGTTCAAGGGTGATTTTCCTAGCGCTGCTTTCATTCACTGGCCATGATAAATGCTTGCAAATAAGTAGCCACGGTAGCTAATATCAGCTGATGATATTGGCTAGTTGATAAAAACCAAAAAGCAGGAAGAAAAATGGTACTAGATGGACTTAAAGTCAGAATATTCACACTAGAGATGGCACGATACCACTTTTTTATGTCCGATACCGATACCGATATCATAAATTTGGATATCTGCCGATACCGATATGAGTCCGATATAGTGTGTTTTAATCAATAAAACTGTTTTTTTAATATCTTGCTGCATTTTGTATAAGTTCATACTCAAGTTTAAATAAACAACAACACTAAAGCTATTCTGTTATACCTGTGTGTAAAAAATACACTGCACCCAAAATATTTCATAGTTCAGCAACACTGATCAATCTAATAAACCTTACCTAACTTAAAACCTAACTTAAACCTGCTCCATCCTCCCTATTCTGGTATTTTAAAGAGTACTTAGCAGAAGTATTAAGCAACCTAACTAATAGGGTTGCAAACTCCCAGCAAAAAAAAAAAAAAAAAAATAGGGAACCACCCCCCACCCTCCACCTCATGATGCTTAATCGATGTAATCAACTTTAATTTGATGCAGGGTGAAAAAAAATGCACAGAAACAAATTATTTTTCAAGAATAATTAAATAGATTCAACATCTTTCTTCAACAGAATTGCAGAATTCACAGATGGTACCTTCTCAAAGGAAAAAGTACTATAGCTTACTAGGGTATATTAGACTTAACAGTTACTATATATAGTAATGGACTTCTATACATTTTACATCAGATTAAAACTTTGGGTGTAAGATTCGGATAATTATTTATTAAAAGCTACGTATTTTAAATGAGAATAAGAAAGAAAAGTATGTCTTTGTGCCCCCTTTTCCCTGTTCATTCCCTATCGGCCCCCCTGGCTGCACTTTGCTAGATCCGGCCCTGCACAGTTACCAGCTGTCAGCTACGTAGAAAAGGATCCTGGTGTAGAAAGTAATATTAAATAAATTCTAACAACAGCTTATCAAGGTTAAACATGCTGCTGTTGTTCAGCCGCTGGTTTCCTCTTTCTGGTGCAAAGTGGGCCAAAAACAAAGAAGAGAGACGGACTCACGACAGAAAAGCCAATCAGCTGATCATTAAGCAGTTTCACGATTGAAGTAGCGGCAGGAGAGGGAGAGAGAGAGAGAGTCAGTCGCTCCATATATCGGTTGTTAAGCTTAACATGGGAACGCTTTACAAACATTCAGAGATGAACTTACACACTTGCTTTACTTCTCTCTGGGATAACTTCCTCGGAGATGAAATGCTGGTTTGGTAGCGAGGCTACAAATACACACAGCCGCTCTATCACATGATGTATACTGCTGCAACGTGCTACGGTTATGAGCCGAGTTACGCCGTGTTGCAAGTTTTGTGAGATGCTTTTTTGATATTTAATGGATCGGAGTACATTTTTTATTTTTCGCCGATATTCGATCCAGTAATTTAGGTCAGTATCGGACCGATACCGATATCCATCTCTAATTCACACAGACAAGAGTGAGACTTAAACACACAAATTCATAATCAGATTTTTTAATAATGTGATATATTAAATGCCACTGAAATGTGTGGGACTTTGCAGTGTGCATGACATTGGGCACACTGTGATATACTGTCTGATTTGTGACGATAACATTAGCAGCGCTAGCATTATCAGTATTCCTTTGGTCAATAGAAACACGGTGGTGCAGAATATAATTACACATTGCTGTGGCCGAGTGTTATATTTCAGTTTCACTGACACAAATAGAACTGTTTTCTAGATGAAGAGCTGCCCTGATTAGCACAGCTGTCATCTGTCTTACCTTCTGCCTTCTTACCAACTTCCTGTCACAGAGACGGTGGTGCTGCCGCCAGCTAGGGCTGCAGACACATTTAGTCACAATTGGCTGCATAACACCTTACAACCAACAGTGAAGCTGTGTTGTACATTCATAAAATGTAAGTAATACCTATAAGCAAGAGTTACATTTCATTATGTAACTGACTAGTTTTGTAGTTTTATACTTCTAAACTTCCCAATAAGCTTATAAGAAAGTTACCATCCAAAGTCAAAGTAAGCATGTTGACAAGTGTCCTCGGTTTGCTAGCTATAATATAAAGGCCATGATGCTGCTGTGCTGAGAAATCAGAATTCTGTATTCCCTTCAAAAACGTGCTCCTGAAGTCATCTGTCCTTCAGGAGACAGATGGTGACATCGGAGGAGAACACTGGGTACAGTAGTTCACACAAATTCTATTTGTACTCCATTGAGACTATGTGTCTCCGTCAGTTCTCACTCCTTGTTCTCACATTAAAATGCCAGGTTGGATTTATGTCACTCCTATTTTCTCACTGGTTGTGCTTAGCATTTTCCTTTCGGTAGACTTCATTCAGCAAGCTCGATTGGTCCGGTGGCAGTGCCGTGTTTCCCCAAAATGACCAAAGTTCCAAAAAGGTTTTGGGAACAATGTGCGAACAGTCAGCTTCACAAGGATTAACAATAATTTTTGTGTGTGTTTATGTTTAGCATTGCTCATCAAATCACATTATTTTTATCACTGAGGTCTAATAAATAAATTGTACGGCATTTCTAATTAAATTTGTTTTGTAAATGCGTTCTCCTGTGTTGTTAAGTTCATTTTTATCAGCTGGCAGACTGTTTTTTCTCTGCTTTTACACCAGACATACCCAGTCATGTCCTAACAAAGATATCCTGTATAGCTGTGACTTTGCATAAAACCTATCCCCAGCTTCTGGATCACTGTTCTTTCAATGCTGAACAAATACCTTCATAATAAACGTCATAACCACAGACTTCTAAGATTATAAATCAATGGGTTTGTTCTAAAACATTGAACATTTGAAGACTTCTTATGGCCTGGCTGTCAGGGTTTGTCTGATTATAAACAGTCTATTTTGTCAGTCTGTTATGTTCTAACATGTACATGTGGCATTGTTAAGCCATTTTCATGACAATTTTCTAAGAATTGTGGCAAGTGCTTTTAAACTTTCTGAAAAACGCCAGTCAGTTTTTCATATTTGGCTTTGCAGAAACGGCTTTGAATTCTTCCGCACTCTTTCCCTGTCTTTTTCTCGCTCTGTATGATGCTCTTTATATGCCGCTATTGTTCTCTGTCACTTCAGATGGATTTAGTCTTTTAGGCGCCACATGAAGTCATGCGGAGAAAAGCAGCAGGATCAAATAATTGGAGCAACAGATGAGTGACAGTGGAGCGAACAAGTTAATTCATTGCCTGCTCTTTTTTTCCCCCTGTACTTTTGTCTTTGTGCATGTGTGCATGGACGCTTCTCGCAGGGGAACTCGCACATCACTTGTATGCCTGGAACTGTCAGACGATGGAACTACCCACCTCCTCTCTGCATAGGTAAAAATGCCTTTCTTTACTTGCTCCTTGTGTCCTTGCCCCCTCCTGTTTGCTTCCTGTGTCTTTTCTAAATACCAGCTTTTTCCTTTTACTGAGGAACGTTCGCTTTAAAAGAACAGCAGCCGGGTGATTCAAAGTATTTGAAATGAATTACTTTATTATTAAATAGTATAGTGCAGATGACAAAGTTCCTCCCAAGGTTGTTCCCAATCAAAAATCATTAAAACAAGACAGCAAAAGAAAAGGTTATAGTCAATTGTTTGTCTTTTTGCTTGAGGCTGTGCATGCTTTTGCACTTTTGAAGTGAATTTTTATTGCTACCTTGAAAGCTGAGCAAACACGCTGAAAGTAACTGCAAAAGCTCCTCTCTTTAAGTGTTTCCTGTCTGTTAGAACACCTTGACAAAGTGGTTCCACTTATTGGAGCAACCTACTATACCCTAATTAGTTCCAACTCACACCATGATTGGTTGAGGTCGGTGGGAGATTCATCGTGTTTACAGGCATCAGCAGTTTCCTGATTACCTCAGGCTTTCACTGCTACAGGATTACATTTAACCCTTCACTTGTTCCTTACAGAGACACAATGATACAGCACCTTGATTTTCTCTGTTTGACACATGGCCTGTTTGTCCCATTCATTTCTTAATCTTCTCCTCTATGTTTGCCTGTTTCCCCCTCACAACAGTGCCTTCATTCTTTTTCATTGAGTCAGCTAATTCTTTTACCACTAGCTGCAGTATACTTTCATCTCGGCGACATGATCTCTTGCTCTTTTCATCCTCTTTGATCTCATCACCTTTTTCCTCTAATTATTTCCGTTCATTTTTTTTAATCTCTTTTGAGACTTAGTCCTTGATTTCAATCAAAGAAATGCTTTGATTGAATAAGCGGTTTAACATAAAAGGAGGAAGATGAAGAACAGCAAAGTATACCGTACTCGGCACTTCTAAATCACATATCTTGTATCATATGTGAATAATAAAAGTAAGAGGTGGCTGTAGAGTTTATTGGTGGTTGAGATAACCTGTCCAGTTGCTGTCATCTTTAGATGTAAAATGTTTAACATGTTTATCAGTATTTTTAAGTTTATTTTGATATCTTTAACATAAAATGCATTGCATTTTATCGTTGCTAACAAGATCTGTAACTATTTTGACTGGCGTGAAAAAATTGTGGCTTTAAATTCATTTTCACCTCTGTCATGCTTCAGTAAAAGGATGGTCATCCTTTTTTATGAATCTGACGACTGAGCAGATCATTGTTTTGTAAAATAGTTGTAATGTGGGTGAATCACTTTTTTGCGGATGCTAATGAAATGCTTTGTCTGGACTCTGCCAGCTCAGTGTGGTGGAATTCGGGAAGAGATGGAGGGCATGATTCTCAGTCCCGGTTTCCCTGGCAACTACCCTAGCAACAGTGACTGCACCTGGAGAATCTACCTGCCAGTTGGTTACGGTGAGAGACATGAGAGGCTCTTACAGCATGTCACGCTGGCATTTCTACACTGAAGAACCTTTAATTATACAACTTGTAAGGCTGGACCGTGGAGTGACAGTGTTTGTACATGTAGATATATCTTGATAATGGCAGTCGTGTCTGGAAGGCACTCAAGAGGTAGTCCGAAATAAATGGAACTATCTGGAGCCTTAGACTAAAAATAGTGGGATAAACATTTTTTGGGAAGTTGGCCTTGATTAAATTGTGTTTCAGATATTGCTGAAATGTGTAGCATTACACACATACAATGCCATATTAGTTATGCTAGGTGTGGCTAACACCATTAGCCCTTCTTTTACGCGCACTAGCTTCCAGAATGTTACACAGCCTAAATACAACTATTCTTTTCTACATGAAGGTAATATAGAACTGCATTGGTTCATACAGCTGTCATGACAACTTTTCAGGAATAATATTATTAACTAACTCATATTTCTGGTGTGGATAAGTGAGGGCAGCATTTAACTAGTCGCACACAATAGGGGTGCTCTCATACTTTCTTTAAGTAAGTATAAGAGCGCCACAATCTACTTTACCGCATTTACTTTTTTGACTTCACGCATGAAATGTGCAACAGCAGTCTGGCAGCTGCCACCTGACAGCAGTCACCTTAAAAAGCTGCTTCCTATTCACTCAAGTAGGTTTCTGACGTGACTAAGCTACAATACAAATCCTTGAGTATCAGCATGCATAAATCAGCTCCCCTGTAAAAACAAAAATGAAGGACATTTAGTGTCATTTTATTTGTGGCATGTTTTTTGAGGATTTTTGTTTAGTTCTGGAAGTAATTGTAAACGATTGTTTTCGCCCCGTCCATTCACTCAT
Source organism: Oreochromis aureus (assembly GCF_013358895.1). Classification (NCBI taxonomy): domain Eukaryota; kingdom Metazoa; phylum Chordata; class Actinopteri; order Cichliformes; family Cichlidae; genus Oreochromis; species Oreochromis aureus. The sequence goes on from NC_052962.1 coordinate 13,645,804, forward strand.
GTCAATTGAGTGCTACAACTGAACTGCAACCAATTTCTGCACATAATAAGAAGCGGAATGACTCGCCTACTTTAGCTTTGATAGTATTTTTGGTAAGACAATGTAATTTTGTTTTCTAATGGCCATTATCCATTTCTTATAAACAGGAGCCCACATACAGTTCCTCAACTTTTCCACTGAAGCCAACCACGACTTCCTCGAGATACGCAATGGGCCCTTGGAAACAAGTGCTGTCATTGGCAGATTCAGTGGCCAGGATGTTCCCTCTTCCCTTCTCACCACCTCCCACGAGACCACAATATACTTCCATAGTGACCATTCACAGAACAAACCTGGCTTCAGGTTTGAGTACCAGGGTAGGTATCCAAATGTGATGGCCTTTTAAAAGATCAGGAGACTAGAGGTGGGATATAATCTGATCTTTTGGATTATGTCTGAGAAAACCGACTTATTATATGCTTTTAATACTAAAAATAACAACCAAAACTATTTTACCCATTGCAGAGCTGGGCCAGTATCAGTATTCAGAGCTACTTTGTTCTGCACGTGTTACTCCAACACCTGTGGCTCTTTTAGGCTGCTTCAATCCATTTTTTCTGTTACTGAAATGTGATTCAGCAGAGGAGTGCCGAATGCACGTATCAGAGCTAATGCAGTATAAAGAATATCAGAGCTATTATGCCTGAATTGAAGCAATTCCAAAATCAGTATAAGAGTGAAAGCCACAGTGATGAATTTCATCTTGCGGAAGAAAACGAATCAATCATTATCTTCAGGAGTGTTTACTTTTATTTCAGCAAGTACACTTAAGTACTATTAGTGTCGCTTCAGTGTGAAATTTATTCATGTAAAGCCATAACATTACTGAATTAGCGCTATAACTGACTCTGAAGAACTAATCAGCGCAGAGAGGCAGTGAATTCCCCGGATAAATAGCTGTATATAAAACTGCTGATCACTTCAAAGATTGCTTTAGCATGTGCCAATAAAAGGCTTCATTGCATATCTGCATGTCTGCATGGAATAAATTCCCCCGGTCCGCAAATGCAACAGGCACACTAAGTTTGTGTTTTGTGATTCAGCAAACGAGCCAGCAAATCGAAAGGTAGCATTGTGCATTTACATAATTATGTGTACATTAGCATATAAATCAAGCATTATATTTGCAAATACCAGCCCTCCCCTCCCCCTTTTTGCAGTATTTGCATGAGTTATCTCCTACAAAGAGAATCTGTGATCCATAGAAATCAGTTCTTTTAGTCATATTTATATTCGTGCTTTTCAAGGCTCACTGCTTGCCCTGGTTTTGTATCCAAAAGGAAAAAAAAATAGGAATAAGAAAAGTAAGAATTATTTACCCACGCTACCTCTGATGACTGCATCATACTCCTCTGGTACAAGTCAAACCTGCCTTAGGCATTTTTTTTCCCTCCTCTGAAAACTCCTGTCTAAGAAGGCGGAGGAGGATGAGGAGGAGTGAGTGGGAGGTTGTGCCTAAGGAACAACAGACACATGATGAAGGGGAATTGAAAGTGGGAAATAAAAATAGAGGATCCTCCGCTATAACAGTGTTGTTGTCTGGAAGCTGAGTATTCACACATTAAGGCAAGTCTTTAGTGGTTTGATAGCTACTGTTAGCTAGCTTCAGACAGTAAGAGAAAAACAATTTGAACATCCATGCGGATAGTGTTCACAACCACAGCAATCATCAGAACAGTGAGCCTTTAGGAAACGTACTTTCCTGATCGACTTTTGAAAATAATATGATCCTCTGTTTAAACCAGTTCCATGGCTGTATGAATGTGTCTAGCTTTTATAGCAAATTTCTCTTCTTTTTCCCTTAGCTTATGAGCTCCAAGAATGCCCAGATCCAGAGCCTTTTCGCTACGGGGTGGTGGTGGGTGCTGGCTTTAACGTGGGTCAGTCTATTTCCTTCGAATGTCTGCCTGGGTATCAGCTGACGGGACATTCCATCCTCACCTGTGAGCACGGCACCACCCGCAACTGGGATCACCCTTTCCCTCGCTGTGAAGGTAAGTAATGCGAGCAAACAAGAGGACAGCTGAGCGCAGAACTAAACGAATAAAACGATAACTTGTTGTTAAAACTGTAACGTATTGAACTATTACATCATTAGAGCAAAGTGTGGCCATGGAGATAATGATTATCTATTATGAATAATGTAATTAAACTGAATTATTATCCCCTATTAATGAAGCAAAGCACTCCTCAGCGAAAAATCAATACCACGCTAAAGAGAAGAGGAGACAAGTAAAAGATGAATAAAAGAGAGGCTGGATTGAAAGGAAAAGTAATGGATGCTGTTCTTTCGCCTCGTCCTTGACCCACATTCTTGCGTCGATTATTCAATAAGGCCGGCAAAATTACCGAGAGAGGTGATGGCCGTGACACTGGAACTTTGAATGGGCGAGCGGGGAGATAAATGGGAGTGAAAGGAGGAGCAACCGAGTGAAAAGGCACCAGGAACGGGAGATAGAGTTTATTCTCGCACTCGTGCTATTTTCTTGTATGTGGGCTTTTTCATGAGTCACGTCCAGTTTGAAGCTGAAAGATTATTCCCAGGGACCTGAAAGAAAATTATACTTGCATGTGTGTGCGATATGCTTATTGTAGTATAATAGAATTCTTATTCTAATTATGTTAATGGGAAGAATTAGTATTGTTATTATTCAAATACTATTGCATTGTCCTATGATATCAGTACTTAGTATAAATGAACAGTTTATTTTTGTAATACTGATAGATAAAGCATTTAATATGCTTCATTTCATTCTGGCTTAATGCAGTATTTCCGCTAATGAATACTACCCATTAAAATGCATATATGTAGTAATCTGTATGCATCCATGCACTCAGTACTTTGTTAATTCGTGTGTACTCAAAGTGGACATATGCTTGTATGTGAGGGTATGTGTTCGAATAAGTCCTGACTGTTGCCGTATTTCACTTTTGCCCTGATGCTATGGCCTGGTTTGTGGTCTGATGAAGAGGTTAGAGATACCTCTGTTTAATGGCATAAATGCACCTGTGAACTGAACCACACTAATGCCCAAATAACATTCGGTTTAATGCTAAAACAGCAAGAGTTCAGCTATTAAAGCTGCAGACAGGTCATTCTAAAACACAGGGTTTGATAAGGGATGCTTCCTGTAGTCCCTGTTTGCTTCACATAAAGTGACAATAAAATAATATAGCAATAAGCTTCTCCATCTCAAAGTTGTGCGCAAACATGCAGATTGTGGTTTCCCGTGTGTCTTTGACCGTGTGCGTGTTCTGCTCTTGTTGAATTTGTTGAACAAACACACGAGTGAGCGAAGAGAAGCCTGTTTTATAACCACTTCAGTAATTGCAGGTTATTTATAGCATACATTCTTGTAGTGCATACTTGTCGTGCAGACTCTGGATAACTGTCAGATGAAAACCCATCAGATGCAGAATCAATCCAGGACAAATCACTCAGCCCTGAAAACCCCAGACTACCAGACTCGTCTTCAGGGAACGCATAGAGCAAATCCAATTCTGATTTACGTCCATAACTCTGTTCTTTCTGCCGTCCATGCTGAAGGTTAGCCCGGTATGCGTGACAGTAGAGGCATAGCATGTTGAAAATTAATAACACATAAAAAATACTCTACTCAATGGGTATAAATGTTACTATTTAAATTTGACTTCTTTTTGTTATTTTGCCTGCACTAGCCCACTTTGCATTTTATCAAGTCTCGACTTGATCTTTGTGCTCTTGTTTGATCTCTTTGTTCTTTTTATTTGTTTTTTATTTTTATATGGTTGCAATAAATAAAAAAAATATGAAAATGATATATGTATATCAAATACTTGAGAAAAACACCTTTTACAGTTTCCCACTTTTGTCTATGAAAAAAATTAAGTCTGCAAAATAGGAAGAAGTAAGGACTTCTGTTATTAGCATCTCTACTAGTACCACGCTAGCTCTTTATTATTATCATAAAGCACTTAATAATTCTTTATTTCAGTTTCTATAACTGTTCCTTTAATATCCTTGCCATTTCCACCTATACTAAGTTGTACATGAATTAAAAGTTTAGTATGCTTTGTCTCCATAACTACCCATTCTTCATTAATAGCACTGAAATAAGCTCAACCACAAAGATGCTATTGCTACTAGGCAACAAGTTACTCTAGATTAAATCTAGCTTATTCTGGTTTTATTTTATTAACTGACCAGTAGTTTGACACTTATTAACCCACACATGTAGATGGATATAGATAAAATATAAATATAAATAAGGCTTTGTAATGAACATGTTTCAGTAGTGCAAAAACAACAGAGAAATATAAACAAAACAATAATCCTATTAAACTTATTCAATAAACAGTAGGAAAAAGCACAAACTTCTCCACTATTTAATGACTTGACTTTAACTTCCTGTGTAAATCCCCTCATATTTTAAATTCTACATTTTGCTACATATATTTGGTTTATAACCCCAGTAACATGCCAAAACATAAGCATATTTACAGAAATAGATGCACATGCACACTTACACACATACACATAATCATGTATACACACACACATACACTTAAATGCATGCATAGACATACAAATCAAAGCCTGTCTTCCTCCCAGTGCCTTGTAAAAACTATATTTTGTATTTTGTTTTAAACTGGCTCGTGCATAAACACCTTATTCTAAGGCTGGTTCCTTTGCACACGTTGTGAATCTATTACTGCTGCAATTAACAGACCTCTTTCTTAAATGAACATATTAAAAAAACTAACTGGAGGACTGTTGAGATATACAAGGTCAAGTCGAACCATTGCCTCAATAATTGACTTTAGGCATTTTCAAATATGTCTCTCAGCAGGGTTTAATCTTCCAGACTAAGCACTATAATAATGCTTAAAACTTCTATATCATTATGAGCCAACAGCTTTCTAGCTGGTAAAGGAACCTGTCAATTCTCATCTGTGTGGGTTAACAAGTGTGAATGTTTTAATAAATTAATAATGGCCAAGGCCTCACTTTAGATGGACTAACATTTTTGGAGTTAAAAAGATTTAATTTAGACTCATTTGGACACAATTAACACATGTAGTTCAGTGTTTGTTTGATTAGCTCATGCTTAGAAAGTGTCATTAAAGGGAAATGGCTATTCTCATGGTACTATGACAAGGCCCAGGTATATCATGACAACATCTTCCTTACTTACTATCAGTTTGAAGTTTAAGCATGGATGTTTTGGTTTTGGTTTAGAATGGTTTATAAACCACTTCCTGCTGAATATGTGTGGCTTTATACAAACGTATTCCTATTATTAAATAAATGAAGGTATTTTGGTATTAAGACTGACATGAGGAGTTCCAACATGTGAAGTTTTGGCGCTAATAGTTGACAAATGTGCTGCCGTTTTCTGTTTTTTAAGAAATAGTCGACTGAATTTTTCTCTTCTGTTCACGCCTGTTCAACTCTACAAGCAAACGTATACTCTTCCTCACATAAGTCTTAAGTAGCTTTACAGTCAATGCGTCAACCGGAGGTGCGACTCCATAGAGTGTCTGGGGTTTAATCAATAGGCCTGATCGATAGCTCATTTAACAGGTGATGCAGCAGCAGAAGGGCCTCTCCGCTACAGGAATACAATTGGCAGTTTTATAACGTGAACACGCAGCCCACAACGTATAACCTGAAAGACAAACACAAGGATAAAACATGCAAGGTTGTGTGCTCAAGCTGAAAACCTCTTCTGGGTTGATGAAGATTCCTGCACTATTCCGATTACTACGCTCTCTAAATTTCTGTGCCCCACCACAGTGAATATGAGGTTTCCCTTTGCTCACCAGCAGGATTGTTAGGATCCCCTTGAAGGGATATTTAAAATATATCTATGGATGGCATAATTTGAGGCCAGTTACAGGGATGTGTTTGCAGATAACAGTCATTTAAAATCACTGGCTGGTCTGTGACCATAATGAGATCCCCTGCTAGTAACGTAATAAGTGCAGCCACAAGTGGTAATGCTCCTAACTAGCGTGTTGGAATAATAGTTGTAATGTCTTGTTTCTCCACAAGGGGGAGCAGCCTTAATGGAAACCGCTAAATTCATGCATTTGAAGTTAGCTCAAGGCTTCTGTAATCATGGAAGCATAATATTGAACCGTTCTGCAAAAGATTAATACATATAAAAACTAGAGGTTGCAGGAAGTGACGTATACAGAATAAGGTGGTTAATGATTAAAGTTTGTGCACATGAAAGCTTAACAAGATATTTAAACAAGAACTGAAAATGTTTCAGTAGAAATCTAGGTTTAAATGAGAATTCATAATTACTAGATCAGACAGTGAGTTTTAAAAGTGTTTTAAGTGCTTTTTTTTTTTTTTTTTTTTTTTTAAAGGAGTAAGCGAGTTATAGAGCGTTCAGATTGCGCAGTGCTGAGTCATTGTGTTTTCTGCTTTGGGCTTGGTAGATTTAATACACATCAAAACAACAAAATTACTGGCAGAAATAATATGTTTTTTTCAGGCAGCTGGAGTTGACTAGATATATTTTTATGTAATGCTGAGCTGTGGTTAGAAATTCCTGGGGACTGTGAAGGATTTGTTCATTTCCAAAGCAAATGAAGACATTTATGTGATGCAATGAATAGTGGTTGAGTGTGATTTACTGTTTGTGATTGTGCAGTTGGGTTTTTTGTTGTTGTTGTTTTTTACTCAAGGGTATCAGGCATGTGTCGACGTGTGGGGTTCTAGTGTTGCCAGATCAGATCAGTGTACACGCACTTGTAACCTTTTCCTGTCACTCAGAGTTTGCACATTCACACATATCTACCCCTTCTACACTTGCTGTACATATATACACACAAACACACACACACACCTCAAAAGCCTTGTCCACATGAAACCCTCGCCTCATCTCCATACTCCCTCTCTACTGCCCCAATGGGAAAGGGTTGAGGCCTTATCTTAGCAAAACACTCCATCCAAGTCCCCACTTACTAACAGGCTTTACTGGCTAATCTTTAGCTCAGACAAGCGCCTGGGCACCAGTCGAAAAGTGAAGGAGAGTGGGAAAGAGACACTGAGAAGAGAAGCAGGAGGAGAGAGGGATGAAAAACTCTTTTTTTCGCTGATTGCTCCTGAATTATGTATCAGCCCTAATGTATCTGTCCTGCCTATATAAAATATACACTTTCCCTGTCTTCACCCCCACTCCCCCCTCTCAGTGCCTTGTGGTGGGAACATCACATCAGACAATGGGACCATCTTTTCCCCGGGTTACCCTGAGGAGTATCCAAGCTCAGCTGACTGCTCCTGGCTGATTACTGTGGCTCCTGGATTTGGCATCAAACTCAACTTCTCCCTCCTTCAAGTTCATGGGCCACACGACTTCATTACAGTCTGGTAAGAAATGACAGCGTAACAGGCTCCAGATATGCAGAAATAGTTCCAATGAGACAACACGGAAAGTTTGTTATTTTGAAAGTTATTTTGAGGAAGGCAGTAGTAAACTTCACCATCGTCTCAAAAATTCTCAAGAACTTGTTATCAGACTTTCTTAAATCTTTGATTATTTGTTGTTTTTGTCTTTTAATACGATGTCTTAAAAACACTTTTGGGTTGGTGCTTGACTGAGCATAAGTGGGTAAAGCTTCCTTTCATCACTTCCATAATACATGTTTAAAATTGCCATATGTAGCACCAAAGCCAGGTTTTTGCATACATGATGTTTGCCAGTTCTAGCTGATCCTCCAAAGCTTCCAAAGGTCCCAGCTCTCAGTGAGACAGGAGGTCTGACTGCCAGCCAACCTGGCAACATGACCACATGAAAGATCCACATGGTTTTCTGGTGACATCTACGTTTAACTGTTTGCGCTACTCATAGAAATTTGTTTGAGGCTTTTTTAGACCATCGATAATTTAAGTCAACATGGCTAAAGCGAGCCAAAATGTCCACTTTCTATCGTATTGTTTCTCATCTATAAATGGTCCCCGCTGTGCTGATCTTTCCCAGCTAGTTCCTACAGAGCCAAGATGGGGGTCTATCTTGTTCCCCATTTTCCAGCTACCACCGCTGTGTATCTATCCACTGAACTACTGAGCCAAGGAAATGGGCCCCTTAATGGCGGCTTGGCTAGAGTGCTGTCAGGCAGCAGTCCCTAGCCAGCCGTTTCCAGAGCTGCTTGTAATCTCCCATGCCCAGTCTGACAGCCAAAGACAGATGGTTTTTAAGCTGAATGGTTGTGGCAGGAATCTGGGAGCTGGCTTAATCGGCCATGCCCACACCAGGGGACTGCCAAGGCTGGGCCACAGCTTCCAGAGACACTCCCTTTGGATAGCTGTTAGCAGGAGCACCACAGTCGAGACCTGTCACTCCACGCTTACTGTATCTCTAAATTCTACCTTATTTTAACATAATCATCCAGAACAGGCAAGGGGTAATCTCTTTGGGTTTGTTGAAGTGTGAGCAGCTTGATTATACTCTTCTGAAGCTGCTTGACAATAATCTGGCATGTGGCTTAGTAGTTTGTTTGCATCACAGACCCTTAAGGTTCTTTATGGCTCTTATACAAGTGAGCTCTGGAGCATAGGCTGGTGTTTCCAGCGTATTATTGTTTTTGCATTTATGTTTGACTTGAAACATTCCTCCATTTTTAGGGATGGTCCACAAGAAACAGCCAGGAAACTAGGTGTGTTTACGGATGGAGAGCCCAACGACCCACCCAGCAGCACATCCAATCAGGTGCTGATACGGTTCCGTAGTAACACAGAGAAGGGTGGACTCTTTCGTATCAGCTATCAAGGTTTGTACATGGTGTGGATCTGGCTTTGTTTCTAGCTCTTTATTTACATATATTCTTTGTTTAACTCCTTTTATGTCTTTGATGCACTCACAGCTTACAGACTGCAGTACTGCCTCCCTCCCCCCATCATTCCTAATGCTGAGATTCTGATGGCAAGCAAGGAATTTAAAATTGGTAGGTGGAAATGCTGTCACAATAAGACCCATGCACTTAAACACAACGGCACTGACACTTCTGCCTTTTTGTATTTAATGTTGTTCCCATGCAGACTTGCAGAACTGTAGCATTCATGAAGCTTCTAACTTTGGCTGTTTTTATTGCCTAGGTTCGCTGAATACACAGTCCATTCAGACACACCTCAAATGCATCACCTAGGGCAGGTGATCTCATTCCCTTTTGAAGACAACAGAGATGAATTCCTGTTTCTGTATTTGTGTAGCTATTTGACCTTTTCTATTCAGAGACATAAAAGTAGCAACACTGACATAGTGTCTGTAGGATCCCATGGGGATTTTTGTGTCCACAGATTCATCCTAGTTTTCACTGAAACACATGGCGGATGATAACTTCTGTATTGTTATAGAATGCTTTATAAGGAGCACTTTTTACATGTATCATAACAGTTAATGCTACTGCTTCTGACCTTGACCTTGACTGTAGCTCTCCTTTGTCTGTCACTGTTTCAGGTGATATAGTGCGCTACCGATGTCTCCCAGGATACCAATTAAGTGGAAACAGCATCCTGACCTGTCGGCTAGGTACACATTTGGAATTTGAGGGCCCTCCACCCTCATGTGATGGTAAGTGTTTGTTTACAACTTGAAAACATCCTGGAGTACCATTGATATATCCCTATCCTAGCTTTGAGCACACTTGTACACATCAAACAAGGGTTGGGAGGTGATTTTTGTGACGTATACGACACTGAGTTGGACACAGTATGGTGATGGGTTGTGAAGGATCTTGCAGAAGGCTAAAGCACCTTAACTAGTGTGCCCTACCTCAAATTTGCCAATGTTCATCAGGTTGAGTCATCAGGGGCCACCACTGAGATCAGCTGGTATACTGGGATTTTACCTCATGGTCTAAATATAAACTCACTGGCCACTTCATTAGGTATTACTGTTTAACTGCTCAGTAGGACAAATATTTGATCACATGGTAGCATCTCATTGCATTTAGGCATGTAGACATAGTGAGGACAACCTGCAAAAATTCAATCCAAGCTTCAGAATGGGGATGAACGGTCATTTTAGAGATTTTGAATGTGGCATGGATTTGTTTCAGAAACTGTTGATCTACTGCCTTACCAGAGGTCAGACTGTTTCGAGCAGATAATAACAACATGGAAATCACTGACTGGTCTGATGAGTCGTGATCTCTGCTGCAACTTTTGGATAGTGGGGTCAGAAAACAGCATAAAGAACATGAAAGCACAGATCCATCCTCTGTTGTATTAAGAGTTCAGTTTGATGGTGAAGGTGTAATAGTTTTGGCAATATTTTCTTGGCGCAATTTGGGCTTCTGTATGGCAATTGTTTAATGCCCCTGCCTACCGCAGTACTGTTGCTGACTATGTCCATCCTTTTATGACCTCTTCTGGCTGCTTCTAGCATCATAACATGTCATGCCACAAAAGTCAAATAATCTTACACTGATTTTTTAACATGACAACGAGTTCAGTGTACTCAAGTGGCCTCCACAGTCACTAGATCTCAATCAGATCCAATAGAGCACCTTTGGGATGTGGTGAGAGGGAAGATTCGTATCATGAGTGTCCAGCTGACAAATCTGCAGTAACTGTGTGACGCTATCATGTATTATGTACCAAAATCTCTGAGAAATGTTTCAAGCACCAAGAAAAGTAGGGTCTAACCTCCTCTAGCCACATGTAACTGCCACTAAGTGGCAGGTTAGTGTATATCTTGCCTAAAAAGCACTAAGAAGACAAATGGTCTCATCTCTATGTCATAAAAAGAGAACATGACGTCATTCCTTCAAGTGGCTTTTTAAAAGAGTTCTGCTGCTGTGAAATAAACAGTATGTCATAACTATATATGGTACAGGTAAGTCCTAATGATTATGAGTTCTTGTGATAGTTAAGACACTTTACTGTCAAAAGAAAAAACTTGCAGTATTCCAAAGTAATCTGCCTGTACCATTTTTATCCTCTCCTACATTTAAGCTGATCAAATAGCATCAAGCACATGGTGTAAAAAAACACATTCCAAGTGCACCAGCACAGAAACAGCAGGGCCAGTCTGAATATGAGCACACAAAATGTTTGAGGACCGAATGCAGTGATGTGGTTTGTTTACATAATATATGTCTTAAGATGCATCGACTCATTTTCGAGTCTGATGAATCATAATGTTTTATATGTAGCACAAGTCAACACTGCCTTCATCCTCCAAGAGGGACTGTATGAGTTTATTTTCAGCAGTGTTATGTATCCCTCAGCTCTAATCATGGACTCATGACTCAAACATGGAGCTTCGCCTCTTTTCTTGCTCCTGCGGGTACCCTTTTTTGCCTGTAGTCAGGGAGCGACAGCCAGATATCAGCTTGGTACCATTTCCCATCTCGGCGGATGATGCTTGGCTCCCATGAGGCTGAGCGCGGCTGCTGTGGCGCTCTCTACATGCTGAGATATCGTCCTCCCAGAGGAATGCAGCACCCACCGCACGAGCTATAACATCGTAATGCTGCGCGTTGTGCACGCTACTTTTCCTCGGGGCGAGAGACTAGGTGCATAGAGGGGTTTGTGCTTCACAATATCATAAAAGCATATCTTTCATTTTCTTTCTGTCTCATTTAAGAATGCTTCGTGTGTCCCGTTCTGTTTGTGGGTTACGTGGTGGGCGAGAGGGAGGTTTAGGCGAAGTTTGATAAATGCAACTAATTTAGTGTACTAAATAGGAAAAATATGCAAAGCTCTCAGCATGAGGTGAAAAAGGAGAGAGATACAAAAAAAAGAATTAGACGAAAGCAAGAGGGTAATGAAAGGGGAAGAGGGGCTATGTATAGGCTAATAATGGAGACGTGGAAAGTGCTTAGGACACCCAGTGAGAGGCGGAACGGAGAATACTGAAAGTGTCAAAAGCAAGAGGAACAAGGCAATCCCTTGTACGTATGTTCCCTGGATTTATTTGCCACCCATTTTTACCCCACAGACAGATATTTGCACCTGTATATGTGCAAAAATAAGCCTACAGTGTTTACAGTCACTGAACTGAATATTGGCAGATGGTTGCCCCTCCCTAAACCTAGTTCTGCTGAAGGGTTCTTCCTGTTAAAAGGATTTTTTTTCTTCCCACCATCGCCAAGTGATTGCTCAAAGGGGGTCATCTAATTGTTGGAGTTTTCTCTGTGTTGTTGTAGGCTCTTTAACTTATAATATAAAGTACTTTGAGGCGACTGTTGTTGTGATTTGGTGCTAAATAAATAAAATGGAATTGAATTGAACTAATGCTTAAAATCCAGTAATTTTTCAGTGCCTTTTAATATAGGTTCAGTTGTAAAATTCCCTCCAACAATTTGTTTCCCTTTGCGCTGACTAATGTACTGAGGACAGAAAACCTACCTCCTGTTCACTTTTCTCCAGCTTTTATCCTATTTTGCCTGCACAGACACAGGTCAGGGTGACGGAGAGGCCAGAGATTGCAAAAGCTGAAGAAGTAAGAGGGAGCTGAAAGCAAAGAGGGTCAAAAGATAAACCGATAGGAAGAGAGCAGTTTGAGTATAACTCTGGATACGCTGGAAAAAGCCAAAAAATTGGCTTGGAAAAGATGGAGGAGAAATTGCTAAATGAGCAGAAGGGTAGTGAGTAAGTGAGAGTGGGGCTGGAGTTTAAAAGCAAGGGGAGAAAGGGAGACAGGGAGAGACTTACTTGGAGGGCAGTGAAGAGACGAAGAGCAACAGCTCATTGAAATGCAGGGGACATGCCGGCTGCAGCTGCACCTATCAAATCACCACTTCTAGCTCTGACAAGCAAAACCCTCCCTGCACATTTAGCAGCCCTCACTCCCCGCACACAAACACACACCGAGTCGCTGTATACGTATACTGTATGCAGCTCCACGCCGGTCTAGCTGGTGTCTGGGTTACGCGGCGGTGGATGTTGTCATACTGTGACAGTCTTCCAAGAGAGCAGCCCTGGAACCACAGCCGGGTCTGCAGTGTTCCTTGCCCCCTCGGCGCCAGCATCCTCTCTCATCCTCTGCATTCCCCTCCTCCCTCACTCGACACTCACTTCTCTCCCATGACTCACTAACATCAGACTTATGTTCTTACATAACACATGTAGCCTTTGTTCCCCAGACTTTCTTTGTCATTGTCTGAGGCTCCTTGAAAACAGAGCGCCGTGCATTCCCACACACTTTATAACACACAGGTGTCTGTCAATACCCAGATCTATCTGTCTCTGCCTTCCCAAAAACCTGGCATACAGGCAGAGAAATAAAAGCTACCATCATAAATATGTAAACACTGACACACAGAAACTTTTTTTTTTAGCTGTTTAATTCAGAGAACAGTTGCCAGTCATCCAGATGGGTATTTGCTGCCATCAGAGCAACCGGTGGCTTGGTTCAGCATTTGATTTCCCTTCTATTTGATTACACTGGGTTGTATTGGACCCACGGCCCTTAACTACATTTGCTGTCTGCAGAGACCACAGGGAGTTCAGGCATCACACACACAAAGCAGCAGCATCAGTACAAAGTGTTGCTTGAATTCATTAATGAAAACACAATGAGCTCTGATGAGCCCAAATCCCTGTGTTTATCCCCCAGACAGATTTCTGGTTAAAACCTGCATAATAATCCATCACATTACTTTCCCAGCTAGTTACAGTAGCTTTCTTCATCCCTGTCCCCTTTTGTTTCTCTCGCCTCTTCATTTATCTCTCTTCCGCTCAGTGTATTCCAATTTTTTTTCCCTCTCTCTCTCTGCCCCTGTCTTCTTTTGTTAGACGTAGAATGGATTACAGCTACCCCCTCCGTTTCCCATCTTCATTGTCATCCCTGACTTCTAAGAGTTGTTAGGTCCTGATCCACATTAATACTTATGTTGTGGCCCTTCCTATTCATTCGTCTTGTTATCGGGCCTCGGCTTATGCTAATTAAAAGCCATCTCAACAGCAATGCAGCAGTTCAAGCTTGATATATATAGTAGATTTATGCATAGGGGCATTTAAATTTGTGGAGTGCGTAGATACACATGTGTGCGTCACCGCTTGTTTGCGCAAAAAGCCTTCCACTGCATCTTTGATTGGGAAGATATTTGCAAACTTTGAACAGTTTCCCCACAAACAGAAGGGACGCTTCACAGAACGCCGTCCCTGCTGCCTGTTTATTCCACTCCTCGTCTCATTAAAGTGAGATTTCATTTTGAGCTCTATCAGCGTTGATCTCACCTTGTGTGTCGAAGCTCCCCCCCCCCCCTTTTTTTTTGTTTTTCTTTTTTCCAGCTGTCAGATTTGTCCCCTAATACCCTTTTGTTTACAGCCAGAGTGATGCTTCATTTCAAAGTGGATTAGTTTAATAAGTAGCAGCCTATAGATAAGCGCCCCTGCCCATCTCTTTCCATCAGCTCGGAGACAAGCTGAAGGGAGTTTTGAAGACACATCCAGGCTTTCTGAAAGGTCACTGACAACACATATCTCATCCTCGGAGAATTGATCATTTAATGAACTTCACTCTTAGATTTTATATGCCACTTCCAGGTGCAATCACTTCCACTATCGCTGACGGATTTAAACCTTTTCGACTCATATCCACTGAGGGGCTTGACGTTGTAAATGATTTCGCAGACTTGGGGAATGTCTTCTCGGAATTTAGGATCATAGGTGATTAATGTTGCTTTACTTCCAGAAGTCGATGCCAGAAGTGGTACTTTGCCAGGCTTTTTTCTTTTTCTCTCTTTTTTTTTTTAGACAAAACTGCTGTTTTTGGTTGATGAAGAACACTGACAAATATTAATTGTTTGTTTGGAAGCATTATACTTAGGGAAATGTAGCGAATGCAACAAATGGTTACATTTGACAGAAAATAATTCTTACATGCCAGCTTACCTGACATTATCCGAAATTTCCTGAGGGAATAAATCCCATCTAGCTGACACGCCAACCCCAGTAAAACAAACGGGAAGAATTATTTGCAGATGCTGTTTAAACCAAGGCTTTCTGCCATATTTTTATGCAAATTTCATAATCTTTTCCCCCTATGAACACAGAGAAGATGATGAACAAACCAAGGCATGCACAACTGTTCATTCACACACACAGGCTCACCTATTTACAAGTTAACAGTCACTTCACATTGCTCCACAAAAGAGGCACACAGCTTGAGCTTGAGTCAGAGAATTCAGGATTTCTCAGCTGTTGTGAAGGACCTCAAAGTGCCAAGTGCTTCCTTTGCCCTAAGGTAAAACAGCGCTTGGGTATTAAAATTGCAGCACACGGCAGGTACTTTATACCCCAAGCAAAGTTTTCTGCCACATTTGTTTGACAAACACAAATGCTTGCAAAAAATCTATGCGCATGCAGAGAGAGCACCTGGTCGAGTAAGAGCCGTTTCAAGCGTTTTGTAAGTACATTTTTATATATGTATGTGTGTTTTTAATGATCTCTCCCGTGAAAGAATTTAAAGCCTCTGGCTGGTAATAGCTTAAATGTACTCTTTTTTTTGTATTGCTATTAGTTGGAATGGATGTGTTCGTAATTTCAACAGGACTTAAACTGTTGGGTTGCATGTCTTTTGTCCTGTCTCCCTCCCTTCATTTCCGGTCTCGGCAGATGGCTGCCCCTCCCTGAGCCTGTTCTCTCCTGTTAAAAGGAGGTTTTTCCTTCTCGCAGTCACCAAATGCTTGCTTTTAGAGGCTCGTCTAACTGTTCGGATTTTCTTTGTATTGTTGTTGGGCCTTTACCTTACAATATAAGGCCTTTACCTTAAATCCATAAGGCTTCCTCAGTTCTAAAAGCAAAAGGTGGAGAGTCATCTTGCATCAGCTGACCTGATAGGGTCACATTAAGGGATTGGGCAAGCCCTCACAGTGGTTTCACTCGAAACCTCTGGAGGTAATGAACCGCGCATTTTTTCACACCTTGGCTCATGTGATGACACACATGATTAATAGTGGGTCAACAACCTTCCTAAGGGACAACCCCTACTAAGGTTTATTCGCTTGGATGAGAGGTGAAACATCGCCAAAAAACTTAAAGTAGTTCACTTGTTTTCCTTTCAAGCGCCTGGGATTACCATGACTTGGATGACTTGAATTCAGTGCAATTTAAATTGAGTTGCAGCAGGGCTTCTATGTTAAAACAGTTAAATACTGTTAGGTATGCCAAAATTTGTGCTTAGATAATTTTCTGTGCAAACTATTGAAAGCTGTAATGAAAGCAGTAGAAAAATCCTTTTTATTGTTTGTGTTCAACTACAGAGATTTTTTTAGCTTTGTTGAAAGTGTTATTACACATCAGCTTCATCCTCTGTATGCATATAGACACAGTGAAGACAAGTAGTATTTAAAACAAACAGTGTAGCTGTTGCATTGTGTCGCCATAACAGCATGTTGCATCGTTTCATTTTGCAGCTTGTTTGTGGGGCTGCAGTGTGCATGCAGACATCTCTGTCAGATTAAAAGGTTGGCTTTACAGCACTGCAGCAAAAACACAACAGACAGGAGCGCTGTGTGCTGTCTGATAATATGGAATGAAACCAGTAGAAAATGTCAAAGGATGTCGTGGAGACGTCCTGCAAGAATACAAATGACAGCGGAGGAAAATGAGATGAGCGGATGGATGAGGTCCGCCCAGACGTGCCTCTTCAAAAAGGCGCTTTGAGGCAGATGTGAGCGTTAACCACCGAGTTAGCATCACATCTGTCGCACACTCACAATGGGAAAAGAAGAGGGAATACGCTAATGGCAAGTCAGTAATATTATATAACGTATAAGCCGTTTCCTGGAGTGACTTAGCATGGACAGCTTTGTTTCCCTCTGACAGCATCAGGACCAGAATGACAATTAGCTTAGCTATGCTTTTAGTCACATTGAGTTGCCCTCCAGCAACAGTATGGCTCTAACCAATCCAATTTGTGTTTCAAGGTAAATTGATTCCACTAAAACAAATGAACAATCACTGAATGTGATGCGCAATTATGAAACGACAATACAGGAACAGATCATCATTCCTGTAGGTCACAATAATAGATTTACGTTTTGTCTCGCTGCTGTGTCTTTCTGTCAACAGTGACGTGTCCCATGAACGAGATACTCACAGCCTCCACGGGCGTCATCATGAGTCAGTCGCCCGGCAACGGCTTTCCCCACTTCGAGTCCTGCTCCTGGGTGGTTAAGGTAGAACCCGGCTACAACATCACTTTCACTATTGAACACTTCCAGACCAGCCGTCAGTTCGATGAGCTTGAAATCTTTGATGGTGAGTGACTGCATCTGTTAAGACAGAGAACCTGTGTTCATCAGTGCTAACATACATGACAGTGTTTATCTGTTTGCACCTGTTTGGTTTATACCATTACATTTCCTAGTCGTTTTCTTGGTCTAGATTACCAGCTGGACTCTCTGTGACATCTCCTTTCACATATCCCCTGGCAGTAAGAGTCATTTTCACAGATATCTGCAATTAAAGGCTAAAATGAGCCAGAAGGCTAAATCCACTATTCCCAACAAAGCTCTCTGCCACTAGTAACAGAAAATCAAACGCAGGCTCCCTTTTATGGTGACAGAACATCTACATCTGCCTTGTACATTTGCATGTGATTAGAGGTACAGTCAGCATCTCTGCCAGGCTGCTTTGAGAAAGTGGTGATCGTATACACTGGTGATGCTGATTAGTGCTTTTTATCTTCTGCCGAGTGTAGAGGAACAGACATTTGCTAACCTTGGGGCTGCCAAGCCAATTATGGACTGAAGTCTTATTTTTTTCCCCATCATTAGAAGATTAGGAAATTGTGATATTTTTCAAACTTCTGTGCTTCTGTTTGGATAAAGATAAAATCTGTGCAAATATATATATATATATTTCAAATATATCATCAAAATTGTGTGTCCTCATTACATTTTAGTTTTTTACTTTTGACTAAAATATACTTTACAGAATTTATCTCAGATTTATAGAACATAAAAGCTAACATAAAGACTGTGCCTTTTTAGTAGTCTTGTGATTTTCACAGCTGGATCCCTCTCAAATCATCAATTCCCCCTCACCCATGTCTTCATCCAGGCCCATCCAGACAGAGTCCTCTCCTAATCACACTAAGTGGTAACTATTCCAGTCCGCTCAGCATCACCAGTTCCAGTAACAAAGTCTACCTGCACTGGTCCTTCGATCACACTACCAGCCACAAAGGCTTCCGCATACGCTACTCAGGTGAGTCTAAAGCAGTGATTTGCTAGCATGGGGTGCATGGCTACTTTAGAAATCTAATTTCTCTAAAGTTTTCAAGTCTTTATGAAATTCAAGGCCAACACCAAAATGCTTAAAATGTGTGGAATGGCAGACATTGACAGCTCCATATGTCCACTGGGGAATATTAACTTGATAATTCTGGACCTCATTTGTAAATTCAGTCTCTTCAGTGGTGCATTCGGTTTACACTGTAAAGGAGACCAATATTTGGACTGCCAACTGCAGCTGAGACGGCCAGAAATATCAGCCATCTCTATGACAACCTAGTGGGGGTGGTAGGCATCTGCAACACTTCTTGCCGCGCAGCAAGGCTTGGGAATTAGTAAACGCTGTGTCTTGTATTGCTCATTATTCCTCTGTTTTGTCCTGCTCCTGTGAAGGATCTGTTGGTATACGACACCTGCATAACTCGCTGTGAATTATGACTGTGTAAATATTTAAAAGGCTCCCTCCGTTCTGTATCAACACCACTCAGCCAGATTGACTAATCGTCTCTCTCCCCTCCTCTCAGTGGAGCTTTCTGTCTCCCCAACCGGATGTTCTGCCCTATTTTTCTTTTGCCTCTTTTAATATCTTTTTCCTAAGCACTGATGGATTTTGCTGTAGCGGGCTTTAAGCAACAGACTGAGGTCTGTCTGAGAACCCAAGAGTTGCCTCGGTCAGTATGGAATCACCTTTTGTGGTTCCTTGGTGAGGAGGAAGAAACAGATAGGACTGTGTTCAGCTATGTTCCTCATCAATCCATCTTTTCTCTGAAGGGGAAGGTATTCCATTCCATTACTTCCTGTTTTTACTCTCCATCCAAGACTTCCTTCGCTGTTTCACTCCATTCATCTTCTCCGTCGATTCAATTAACTTACAGTGAGCCCAACTCTATCACAACCGTCCTTACACCTTTTTTTATGCCTCGTGTCTGTTATCTATTCTAATCCAGTCACCCGCCCGTGTATATTTGAGTCTTTCTGAGCTGCAGGGTTGATTGCAAAGAGACAAACTGTATAACAGGACAAGGAGAAATGAACACGGAAGAAGGGCAAATGAGCTAGACCCAGATAGAAGTAAAGAACTGAAGTCAAGGGTGGCTCAGAAGCCGCCAGTCACAGTGACTGACAGGAAAAGGCCTTGCAGAGGAACATATACAGTACCTTTGCAAGGTATTTAATTTGGGTTTGCATGTCTTCTGTTTCTTATCTGTGTAGTCATCAAGAAGAACATTAATGAGAAGCCATCCTCCTGATGAGAGTGGAGATGTCTGGCTCTTCAACATTAAGCTCAGACACTACTTTTGACAGCCCAAGGCCTGCAATGAACTGCCGTGTATCATCACCTAAGAAATCTAACATCTTTCTTAGTGAACCTCGGTGTCAAATTCTGCATAAAGTCTGTTTTATCTAACATCTCTTCTGTGCCACAAAAAGGTCTGTCAGCTCACTTGAAAAGGCTCAAATTGCCTCTTGCCTTGGGAAAAAAAATGTTTCAAGGTAGCAACAGTTTAAAAATGGGTGAAAACATCCTCACCTTTGACATGGCTTTAAGATT
Source organism: Oreochromis aureus (assembly GCF_013358895.1). Classification (NCBI taxonomy): domain Eukaryota; kingdom Metazoa; phylum Chordata; class Actinopteri; order Cichliformes; family Cichlidae; genus Oreochromis; species Oreochromis aureus. The sequence goes on from NC_052962.1 coordinate 13,665,578, forward strand.
TTATACAGCAGGGGAGAGTCATCTGATTCTCTGTTTTTAAAAAATTCACACTAACCTGAAAGAGAGGCCATTTCCATTCCCACATGTTAGCAAGCTGAATTTAAATTTGCATTTTTCTAGAAATGTAATGCAGTCAGCAGTTCCCACAACGAGCGTCATTTCCTATGTCCCGTTACCCCGTTGCATAAATTGAAAACCGTTTTCACAATCTGTGTTTCTTTACTTAAACTCCCTCATTCTTCAGCTGATGTGCCACAATATTGTGAAATCCTCAAAAATACAGTATAGGCCTGGGAGCCTTCAGTTCTTTGGAAACCGGGACTCCATCGCCGACACCATTTGCAATGATAAACGATCATCGCCACTACCAATTTTAACCGAAAACAGCAACGGGCACTTTGTTCCTGCTATTTTGTACCCGTCACTTTTACGAATCTCCTCTGTGGTAGCTGACAAACTCCAGTTTTGCTTTGCAGAACAATATTTTTCTTTAATCAATTTTCCTTGTCTCAAGGCTGTAGTTTTGGGGTTTTTTGCCAGAAAGAAATTGCAGGTTAACACTTGTATGAATTCATATCCTCCTTTGTGTCACCTGGGGTAGAAGATGGAAAAGGGATCTGGGACTCTGTGCTATCGAAAGCACATTAATCTGTCTCTTTTTTTTTTAACAACTGCATCTTATTGGCTCATCATTGTTTGTTTTGCTCGTTGCACTCAGTTTTATCTTTTCCTGTATCTTTTCTTTTCTTTTTTCAAAGCTGCCTACTGCAGCCCTCCAAACAGCCCAGTAAATGGCACAGTTCACAGTCTGACAGGCACAAAACTCGGCAGCACCCTGCGTTTCAGCTGCGACCAGGGCTTTCGTCTTATTGGCCAAAGCAGTGCCACCTGTACGCGTACTGCACAGGGGATCTACCAGTGGAACGCACCGGTCCCGCTTTGCCAAGGTGAGCGGTCAGCAGCAGCAACTGATGAGTAAACAACAAATATGTTTAATAAAATCAGTAAAGGGGGCGGATAGTTTTAACTGGCATCGATATTTTGTTTATAAAATTTAATCATAACATTTCATATTTTCATCAGTATCCTTCTGATTCATTCGGCATCTACTCTAGCACCGTTTCTCAAAAGGGATGAATTGCTCAAGGAGAAAACAGTTTTAGCACACTTTAGCTAATTGTCATGATTTGATAAAGAATTTTCTCTGAATCTCTGAGATTAGAGTTTGATGATGTCACCTGCAGCCCTAAGACAGTTTTAAAAGGTTGCACACTTCATTATTGCTTAGAAGATCTTTACTTCAACATTTAACCCCTCTTTTAATGATATTTGATGTACCTTAGTTAAATTGTTTTATGTGTTAATCTGCTGGGTGTTAGCCTGTTGTTTGCTTGTCACTTTTTGAAAACATCCAGCAGTTTAATTGATCTTTGAAACTCCCCATATTTAACAAAAATTACACAGACGTTTGATTGAATTGCTTGTTGAAGGAAAATAAATAAATACAACAAAACAAATAAAACCACTGAGTTGTAATATATGTCTATTTTAAAAATGACTTTGTTAAAAAACAACAAAAAAAGCAAGTAGCATTTTAGATTTCACACGGCTATTGTGTCACATTCATTGAGTTCCAATATCAGTGAAATGTGTTTGTGTGCGTGTTCAGGTTTGCACCTTTATTCTATTACAAAAGCATGAAATGTAAAAGCTCTATTTCCACATTCTACTTTCCACCAGCCCTGTTAACAAAATCAGCTGAAGCATAAACTCAGAGCCGCCAGTGCCAGCCATTCAGTGTCTGGTCAAGTCTGCACCAGGTGTAATCTCCACATGAATTGCATGTGTTCTCTCTAGACTAGACTGTTTATATTGTGCAGATGGTGGCCCAAGCTAATGTTTACTGCACATCGGTGCAGGCTTTCACAGTGTGTTTGTACAGGAAGCCAGTTGTGAGCTAAGCACCCTGCATACAAAGATGGTTTGTGCATTTTATTTTTTGATATCTTACCTACCTGCTGCATTTCCCCCCTTTATTTCTTTCCTAGTCATGTCCTGTGGAATGCCAGTTCCTCCTGTTAATGGCAGCATTGCTGGCCAGGACTTCTCTCTAGGAGCCCGAGTCACCTATCAATGTAACCCTGGATTTCGGCTTTCAGGGCCCATCACCACCTCAGTGATCTGTCAGGAGTCTGGGAGGTGGAGCCCCATAGAGGCCCCACCTAGATGTATTCGTGAGTATATCAATGGTTTGCAGTCACAAGTAGAAAAAAAACAAATAATTACAAAAAACCAACAAGAAAAAAGAATTAATCTGAATTAATTATGGTTTGATCTTTGATCTTCCAGCTGTCACCTGCCCCGACATTGGTCACTCTGCAGTGGAACATGGGAGATGGAGGCTAATCTATGGGACTCAAAACCAATATGATGCTATCATGATGCTCACTTGCGACCCAGGATATTATTACAGGGGTCAAAGGGTAATTCGCTGCCAAGCCAACAGCACATGGAACTATCCAAATCCTCGCCCAGTCTGTGAGAGTGAGTTTTCTTACTTTAAACACTTTTCAAATCTTGCTCATCTGACCCAAACAAAAAGAAGGGAGGAAAACAGAACTGTTTTCCAAACAATGGGAATCTATAGTCTTCATTATATTTTGACTATATGTGTTTTCCCCCCCATTTCAGTCATCTCCTGCGGGGACCTTGGGACTCCACCAAACGGACACAAGATTGGAACTCTTACTGTGTATGGAGCCACAGCTATTTTCTCATGCAACACGGGCTATACCTTGGTGGGCTCTCGGGTACGAGAGTGTATGTCCAACGGGCTTTGGAGTGGAACACAGGTCCAGTGCCTGGGTGAGAGCTTAAACACTCCAAAATGTTTTACTACTTTCCAGGTGTCCTGCAATTTGCTTCAAGCATTATTAGCAACACTTATGTGGGACTTTTTCTTTTTTTTCTTTTGCCCATCCTCAGCGGGCCATTGTGGTACTCCAGAGCCAATAGTGAATGGCCAGATCATTGGGGAGAATTATAACTATCGAGGCAGCGTTGTGTACCAGTGTAACCCAGGATTTCGGCTCATTGGAGTGTCAGTGCGAGTCTGTGAACAGGATCACCGCTGGTCAGGACGTACTCCTGTTTGTGTTCGTAAGTACCCACAGCAAACACCTATTATTTGTAAAGCTGTGTGTGGTGTAAGCTAGTGCTTCTCTGACTTTCTCTCTCTGCTTAAAGTGCTGCAGTGATTTTTAGTAAATGGACACACATGTTGTCTTGTTCTGATCATAGCTCACTAGCTGACTGCCAGTTCATAGTGATTATACTTGGGCCTGCTGGCACTAATCACCAATTAATTTGTTGCTGCAAGCATTTTTACTTAAAAGCTTCTATATACGTTTTGCACTTTGACTTACAAAGACAAAATTATTATTCCAAAAGAATGCATGGTATTTCTTTTTTAATACAAATAATTTTGCAAGAAGATTACTTTAGAAGATGCCAGCGGTTAAAAAAAAAATCAGACGTGTCACTGGTGTAGAGGCTGTGGCTTTAGAGCTTTGATCATTACTGAGTATCTTTTTTTTGTTTTGTAATACAGGCCTTACTAAGGTGGTGGTGTTAAGCCCATTCATTCACTCAACTGATCAGCAAGTGTGTAGACATGACTTTCTTTCTCCCTTGACTCTCTCAGCCATCACCTGTGGCCATCCTGGCAACCCTACCTTTGGTATGACCCAAGGAACCCAGTTTAATCTAAACGATGTTGTACGTTTCATCTGCAATACTGGATATGTTCTACAAGGGGCTGTAAAATCGACGTGCCAGGCCAACGGGCAGTGGAGCAACGCCCTACCCAGGTGTAAAAGTGAGTGCCAAATCAATGCTCAGTACCTTATTGCTGCAATTCCAAGGATACATGTGGAGACACTAGGAATAAATGTGCAGGATGTCATCTTTTACCAGATCCTGTGGCCAGTGTGACGTTCATTATTTCATTAAAAGCAAAGGAAACAAAGTTGGTTAACTAGCCATGTGAAGACAAACTAGTCATCATTTCAAAATATGTGTATCCATTTTTTATATTCCAAAAAAAATGATGACCTCAGAGCCCATTGTTCGCTAGTGATCCTAGTTTCAGTCACTGTGCTAATGTACTGTTTATAAGGTTAAAGAAAGCTGCAGTCAGCTGAGACTGAATAAGTCCCAGCTGAAACGTTTCTCCCACTGAAAACACAACATCCAGATGCGTTGTGGAAAGAGAGGACAGTTAAAAATACATAAATGCAAAAAAAACCCATAGCTTTTGGTTCCAAAATAAAAATCTAATGCAAATTCCAGATTTTTAATAATATTAATACAATAATAATAATGACAGTGTATTAGGAGCAGTTGTTGACTTGAAGCTTTATCAGAAAGGAAAGTTTAAGCCTAATGTTAAAAGCAGTGTTTGTCATGAATTCAAACTGGGAGCTGGTTCCACAGAAGAGGGGCTCTAAGCTGAAGGCTCTGCTTCCCTTTCTATTTTTAAATATCCTGGGAACCACAAGTAAGCCTGCACTCTGAGAGCGAAGTGCTCTGTTGGGGTGATACAACACTATGAGGTCTTTAAGGTAAGATGGGACCTGATTATTCAAGACCTTGTATGTGAGGAGCAGGATTTTAAATTCAATACTAGATTTAACAGGGAGCCAATGAAGAGAAGCTAATATGGGAGGAATATGCATTCTCTTTGTCATCCCTGTCAGTACTCTTGTTGCACCAGTCTGGATCAACTGGATCAAATGCTCTGATAATAATGAGTCACAATAGTCAGGCAACAGGCACAAGTCTTGTTGAGGTAGGCAAAACTACGCTAGCGTTGGTACCCAATGCAAAAAGTGAGTTTGTATCTACAGCCTTGCTTATGGAGATACACGTATTTTTTGTACTCTTCCCCAATTACTTTTGGTAACCTTGCAAGGTCATATGTTCTGTGACCACAGATGACCCCAATCACAATGAGAGTGCAGGCGAAGCACAGCAGCATCTGGGAAGAGGAAGAGTTTAACTGACACGTATTAGAGGAAAATGAAATGAAAACTCAAAGAGAAGACCGGATCATTTAATTACCGCAATCTCAACCATATGGTCCGTGGAGGTTCTGGGTAATATTTACATGTCATATTATTTCCTCTTAGCCTAGCTGCCTCTGTTACACCCTTAGGCTCACCTGTCTGTCAGAGAGACAAACTCAGTTAATAACCATGCAGAGAGAGCCAAGAAACAATTGCAGAATCCTTGAGCTTGTATGAAAGGCAGCCGCCTTTGGAGACCCGCGTCCTGGCTGTAGCTCTGAATAAGAAGTACCCTGCTTTGCTTTGAATGAGCGAGGCAAGGACTTTTAATTTGACAGTGTTTTCGTGACAAGCAGCGCATCTCAGCCACTCGTGTCTGTCTCTAAGTCCGTACTAACTGAGGCTATGTGACAGGCGCAGAAACGGGCTGCTCGCAAGGTCAGGCCCTAAATGTGACAAGACAGTGACAGAACCGCAGACTGATGGACTCATGAGTTTGTTTTAAATGAGGAGAAAAATAATTTGGCCTCTTTTTTTTCAACACTTCTGATGGGATGGGGAGGTTACAAGTCTCACAGGAATGCTTCTTTGGTTATTAAAAAAGGGGAGAAGCACATTTGGCTGCTGCATGCATAAGCAGGCGAGATTTTCTCCCAGACATACGCTTTAAATCTCTTCGCTCTAGCAGTGACATCATATTAGCATTGGCCTTGTTTCGATGCAGATGCTGACTCTGAGGGTGCTTTTTTTTTTATGTGAATGCTGGGTTGGTGGTGGATGCGTGTTTGACGGCCATTATCCCCACTGTTGATGTGGAGACGTAAGTAGCTTAGAGGTCTTGTTGTCAATCAGATTTATCACCGTAATTACAGCAATCGAGGCGTATTTAGTGAAGTGTGCTCTCCTGTCTGGCATGTACTTCCTCCCTGAGTGGAAAACTGTGCAGTAATAACACCTCAGTTCTAACTAAACCTTTAGCTTTTCTCTTAGATGAAAACATAGAGAGAAATAGATGCAGAAGGCACAAAAAAAGGGTAAGGGCAGGAGTCAGTCAGACAAAGCTAATGATTTCCATGGTCTAGATTTTAACTATAAGAGTTTGTAGGCTCCATCAATAATGCAGAGAACACGAGAGCACCGTCAGTGCAGCCAGTCTTCTGCCCCTCTTTAATCACCAATTTTAGTTGCAGCTATACTTGGCTTTTTTGGAAGACTCGTGCGTGTTTGTCTTTGATAAAAGCGATGAGACGCAGGATAGGAAAAAACACCCTTTGACATACCACTTACAGGGCTGTTACTTGGCAGAAGGCCAAGAGGAGGAGAGGGAAACCAGGGTCCCCACTTCTGAGTTGAACAGAGATGAATTACCGCATCCCTTCTTCCCCTCTCCCATTTTAGTCTTCTTTTCCTTTCATCCTTTTACTTCCCCTCTCTCCACACACAAGAATTTACCAGGAGGTCAGTCATTTTAGATGAGTGTTTGGATCGCTTTGGAGTGTCTGTGTGTTCAAAAAAACTGAATTCCGAGCTTGGAAAGTCTTGCGCTGAAGCAGCTCCACTGCTTCAAATACGCTTTGTAGTGTTATTATGCGGTAAGTTGTAAATGATGGCACCACAGGTCAGCGCTCCGATGGAAGGAATACATTATAATAGGTATTTGGGGGATGATTTAGCTGCGCTGGCCAGCTTGGGAGCAGGAGAATGAGCAAGCTTTTAGGCACATTAGCATACAATAGGTTCATTTTGGCTGTAGCTAAGGCATACTCATGGGGGCGAGACTGGCAAGGCCAACTGGGGCATAATGGCTGCGTGGGCACTCCCAGACAGCGTTGTAGAGGCCATTAGAACTTTGGCTCCGTAGTACACATTTAGTGGCAGTTAACAGTATAGACTAGACACCAGCTGCTCCCCACTGTGTGCTGACTTTGTTGAGGTAATGTCAGATTTCAGTTTGCTTGCTTTGGTAACATTCTTCAGCTCACATTCTGTTACGACTTCTCGTATATTCTCCACTATCAGGGCCTATTTCTCACTAACTTTGTACAGCACAGCCCTCCACCCTCTCCCGTGCTGTCCCTCACTCATCCCGCATTCTCCCCTTCCCTAACTCTCTCCATCTGGTGTTAAACTGACATGGTGCCTCTTCTCCTGTGAGCTTTCCATCCATCACCATCTCTGCACCACGACGGCCGGCAGGAGACTGCCTCTAATGAAGCAAATGTTTATTTCCAGAGTCTGCCTCCTACTTCATTTGGATTGGGGTGGATAGATGGATGGGTGGAAGCAGTCGACGGGGAAAGTAATGGACAGAGTTGGCACGAAGAAAAATAAACCAAAAAAACTGTGCTTCTAAAACTGATTCTCTATGTGGGAGACAGTCATATCAATATCAGGACATATGGTCTATTACCAGTATGAGAGTCTTCTTTCATCTTTCTTGCTATTAAATGTAAAAAGGAAAATGTCTATTGCTTAATGTGTTGTTTTTTGCAGTCTCGCTAACTCCCTCGCTCCCCTCTGTGTTCCTTTCTTTCAGTTGTTAACTGCACAGAGCCAGGACATGTGGAGAACAGCATTAGGCAGGTACTGTCCAGCGGGCCGCATCGCTACAGCTTCCAAACCACTGTGTCATATCGCTGCAGTCCGGGCTACTACCTGCTGGGCACCAGCTCGATCTCCTGTCAGGGAGATGGCACCTGGGACCGCTCCTTACCCAAATGCCTGTGTGAGTAATCTCTGGGTTGTTGTAGGTGATGAGGCATATTGTTTTGTTTATTTGTTTGCATTATACACTGAATAAGATCACTTTAACCCCCCCAAAAATTCTTAAAACAGTAGTGTGTTGTTATCTCTTATGCTTAAAATTTAAACCTTTATAACGCTCATAATGCATAAACTCTTCTGCTTGCAAAAAGAGCCCCACCGATATATAAGCTGGCCGGTGTTATCAGCTGGTACTGGCTATTTCCTAATACATTGTTGTCGGTATTGATAACAGCTGATATGAAAATGAAAAAAGTATAGAAGAGACAGGAGAAACACCCTTCAGTCATGTTAGAGCATTGATGTTGCACCGTTTGTCCACTAGAGGGCACTCTTCAACTTCCCTGCTGGCAACACATGCATTTGGGACACATGACAACCAGCTGATCTGAGCAGACTCATAAATTAGTACAAATAACACATTAAGGAAATCTCTGTATTTATATCGGCTGATATTTCAGATATCGGTAGTGAAAATCCGATATCGGTTGAGCTCTGCCTGCAAAGATACATCAGATTGTATAGAAGTATGTGAGACAAAAACCTTATTTTTAAGGCTTCATTTATGATCTTTGTAAACACTTTCCTGATGAACTGATCTCCTCAATGAGTAGTTTCAAATCTTACCTATTAAAATACAATATTTTTGTTTGTGTTATTTTTTTGTTGTAATACACATTTACAGAGGGTATACGTTAAGGCATCTGGGCTTACTACCATCAGATTAGGAAGCGTTCTTGGTTCCTCTGTCAGACTGACCCATTGTTCCTGGTGTCTGGTTTAAAAAAACAAAAACATGGTAATAGGCAAAATACTCAATTTCAGTCTTCAAAACAGGAGCCCAAAAAACTAAGGGGTGATGTTACACCAGCTCTTTTAGCTATTCTTACAGATAATTATATTAAACAACTTTACAGCAGGGGAAAGATACCCATACTGTTAGTAAATATAAAGTATTGTATTCATTTTAAATCAACATATTCAACATGTGATGCCTAAAACTCTTCTTTGCTCTGTTCGGACAGTGGTGCTATGTGACCGCCCCAGCGTGCCTCCTTACACCCAGATTTCAGGTGACCGTCGAACAGTGGGCTCCGTCATTCGCTACAGTTGCATCGGGCAGCGTAGCATCATTGGCAATACAACAAGAATGTGCCAGCTGGATGGGCAATGGAGCGGCTCGCCACCACATTGCTCTGGTATGGAAAAATACACCCAGAATGACAGTTCGAAATGCTTAACCTGACAATATTTTCTGAAGGAGATCCATAAGAAAAGACTGTAACCATCCAAATTCTATTCATATTTGGGGGTGTTTCCTGTGCCACACCATACCTTTTGGTTTTCTTTGCATTCTTTGCATATTTCTCTATCTAATAATTGATTATTCAGATGCAATAGCATCGCCCAGTCACACTGAGGCCCTCATAACGCCATGCCAACAAATAAAGAGTTTAGGTGGCAGCTGTTGGAAGGTAATGAGCAAAGTAGGTGGACCAAAGATGGAGTTGCCTGTCTGTGTCACAAACCTGAAGGGCAAAGAAAGTGTCCTCCATAAAACTGTTTTAATCTGCTCACATTAGACCGAGGAACATCAATGCCCATACTTCAGCCGGGTTATGAAGCAGTATAAAGACGTCACCCCCCCTTACTCCCACTCCTCTAACAGCGCTTTGCTTCAGGGATCCAACTATAGTCGCACATGGAAAAAGGCTGTGGGGAAGCCCATCCAAATGCATATCCTCAAAGTTACAGACACAGAGACACACAAGCAGTTTACAATAAAGTAGGATTCTGACAGTTTAATGTCATAATTCATGACATTCATATACAGTATATCCTGCAGATTGCCAGTGTTCTCTCAACAGGCAATAAACACAAAATTTTTATAAAGATTTGGCCGACTTTCTTAGCTCTGCGCTCTTAAAGCGATGTTGGATGGTGCCTTGTAAAATAAGCAGCAGTGCTAAGTATTTTGCGCTTGTTTAAATGGGAGACCTGGAATTATTGAAGGAAGGTGTAAAAGATATGTCAAAGCAGTGAAATGAAAAAGTCACATCATTTTTTACGTGTTCACCGTGCTGAATAACGAACAGTAAAATGTGTTTTGGAAGCAACTGACTCTGTAGTGAGGTGAGAAAATATAGAGCACATTTCTCATGTGTGTTCGGGTTGTCAGAAATTATTTGTTTCGTGCTACATTTAGTTTTTATTTTTTTGTCCTTTTTTTTCAGGAGAGGCTGCTGGGTTGTGCGGTGATCCGGGCGTTCCCGTGCATGGGATCCGTCTAGGAGAGGAGTTTATGGTGGGCAGTGTTGTCCGCTTCAGCTGTGAGCCAGGCTATGCGCTGAAGGGCTCTCCGGAGAGAACCTGTCTGGCCAATGGAAGCTGGCTGGGCACACAACCAGAATGCCATGGTAAGGAATATATACTCTTATTTTTTCTCATAGGCTGGTACAAATGGGTGGTCGAGTCATGTTTTTGTATATGGAAACTCACACATCAATTCAACAACTGGATCTGACTTCTGAGCTTTTCCAGGAATCTTTTAGCAATGTGCAAGGAACAAGACCATGTCAGTCGTCAGACTTAACGGTTGAGTTGATATATGCAGTATGGACTTGTCTCCATCTCCCATCACCCTTACAGTGATATTAAAGGTTAATGTGAGGTTTGATTGAGAGCTGCATGTGTGCATGAAACTATTGTGTACTGTCAGAGTAAGAAGTGCCGAAATCATAGCTCCTTGCTGGCTATCTTTAGGTCTTTAGAAGCATATAGCTGGAGTTGCGCACGTATACCTGGTGACAATTTAGGTACTTCACAGTGAGTGTTGTACTTCAGAAAATCTGTGTGTTTTCAGAGATTTTATTATACTGAATCTTCAAAAATACTGGGGTTTGGTGAGGTAAGAGTGATAGGATCAATAGGTGGATTGGTGTGGAATCTTTCAAATTGTGGAAAAGAAGGTGCTGAGCACTAAGGTAAAGCCCTCAATTTAGCTGTCAATTGAAGTTCCAACCCGCCTTCAGCTTTGAGCTTTTGGTGCTCCAGTATCAAGTGAGGGCTTGGAATACAACAGCTGCTTCGGAGGTTGTTCGAGAACCCGATCACGGTGCTTTCCCCTGTGTACTGTGGAAATATTCTGGACATGTCCAACTAGAGACCCTGGAGCAAACCCAGAAGATGATAGAAGGGTTACATATCCTTTCTGCCCTGGGAACATCTCAAGATTCCTTATGAGGAATTGGGAAACCACCACAACCCGAACCTGGAAAACTACAGGGAGATATATAAGCACATAATAACACATTTACATTTCCTTTTGCTCTATTTTAGTAATTTATGCACAAAGTTTGCTTTGACTTTTTGTGAAGCTAGACTTTAATTTCTAGTGCAACAGACATGTAATGACTGAAATATATCTACCAAAACTGTGCTTCAGGTGGCAGCGCGGGTTCACTAATTGCAGGTTTGGTTGCTCAGTTTCCTCATGTCTGTGCACCATAAAGTCGTTGGGCAAGACAATGAAAACCCAAGTTGCTCTTAATGACGGGTGAGCACCTTGCGTGGTAGCTTTGCCACAACTCGGAAGTGTGTGAATGAGTGAATAATGATAACAGTAGTCTCATCAACTCCACGGCACAAAGTGGAGCAACATCCAAAAAATAAAAAGAATCAGAAAATCATCAGCTGCAAATGGTTATTACTAACGCGACAATCAGCGACTGTGTAATTAGGTGTTGCCTTTTCAGTTTCGTTGAAAAACTCATAAAATATGCATTTATTGTGTATTTGTAAGTGATTAAACAGAAGAGAGCACATTACAGAGAATGTGTCCTCTATTGAGCACTATAAAGGTTTGCATTTTTGTCCTTGTGCAACACTGCATCTATTCCATTGCAGTCATTTGGGGGGCAAAAAAAACAAAATAGTTTCCTGAATGTGTATTTTGTGCACAGTCGATGGATTTAAGCATTTCGCTGAAGCACACTTTATTAATATTGCTGAGATAGAAGACATTGTGCACAATGAGAAAACAAAACTGCACAGTTATTCTTCCATCAAACATCTGGAAGGCAGGAAAAGGGAAAGAAGTGTGCGTGTGTGTGCTTGAAGTTTAGATTATTAACTTACACCATTATTATCTTAGGTTAACCAATTTACCTGTAATGTGTGACAGCACTAAGCTATAGTCCAAATGGTGGCATAGGCTCTGTTTTGCATTGTTTGTTATTTTATATGGGTATATGTTATATTAATTATATTTCTGTTCTTTTTGATTTACCTGGCCTCCGCTCCAGTCCTGCCTGGTTTAGGTGAAAGAGGAGGCTGAAGGTGGAGCTGGTTTAAATGCAGGAGCCAATAAAATGGACTGGACCACCTAGTGTGATCATGTAGGGGGGAATGAGGTTCTTCTTGAATGATGGATAACTGTTATCTCTCTAGTTTTCACCTCTGGTGTATATAATGGTTTATTCATTTGCTATATAACTGGAGCTGTTTCTCATTTGGGCAGGTTAGTTTGTTGAGTTATGTTAAGTTTTGTTAAGTGACTTTTTAGTAGAGTTTTGTTAAGTTAACCTCTTTTATGGGCCCACTTAGTTCTTAAAAAAAAAAAAGAAGTTTATTTTTGTCATTTTGAATTTTTGTAATCATTTTGTCCTTTTTGGGGTATAATAAAACCCATTTTTGAAGATTACATTTGTGCCTGTGTGTTCCTGGCTGCTTGGTCCATGATACAGCTTTAGAAGTACTATAGTAATAGGAGTATTACTGAAAAAACACCCATATATTTTTTTCTATTTTGCCCTCTGTGTGTTAAACTACATTTTTCTTTCTGCACTCTAGAATTATAGAATCACTGATACGCTCGGTTTGCCATTTTGGCGAGGTCTCTTGGCAGCTATCTGGTTGTATTTCTTTGTCCCTGCCCTTTTGTTGCTCTCCATATAAACTTGGCCCTTTTCTTCCATAATCCTAGTGCAGAGTGTGTTATTTCCAGAAGCATCATCCAGTCTCATGGGCTGTTTCCACTTGTGCTCTCAGCACCCCCTCCACGCATTCACACAGTCCCCTCTCTCCTCACACCACCACCACCGACACGACCACGTCTTTCCTTCACCTTACTCTGTGTCCATGCCTCTCTGGTATGTGTGTGGTATGCCCACTGGCTGAGGTTGCCCACCTGTTCTCACTTGGCACCAACTTCAAGGGCCAGGCCACATCTGGTCATTAAGGGAGGCCGATCATGTCCACAGGGCTCTGAGGGCCTGGGGCAAGCTGGAGACAGTAATGAACAGAACCATCGCTGGCGGCCGGACAGACACCGAGGGATTTTCTGAGCAGAGGATGTGTCCATCAAAGTAGAGTTACTTATGAAGCAGGACACAGGGGAGCATGAGAGTAGTGTTAGGGTGGATGGATGAAGAACAGAGAAAAAGAGAAAAAAAGCCGAGTGATGATGAACATCAAACATGTAGATTAATTAAAAGTAATTTTGTAGAGAAACACCCCTAAAATACATATTGTTTGATTTTTCCAAAATGCATATAAATAAAACTCTTACATTGATGTGGAAGTCATCTTTCAAGAAAAGAAACACCGAAATAATATGCTTTATGCATATTACTAAATAAATATATGTAATTATAGGCTTTGGGATTTTAGAGTGAAAGGTTTGAAGGTTAAATAGAAAATAAATGAGTGAAATGAAGGAATTAAAAAAAGGTTGAAATAATTTATCATGTATAATTCAGACTTTTGTCTCTGATCTTTTTAAAATAATCAATTAAGTTAAATTAAATTCCACACCAAAGACCTAATGCTCTTTCACATCTGTTCTACTTATTTTAATGGTTTCTCTCTCTTTTCTCTGGTTTTTTTTTCCCTCTTTTATTTGCAGTGGTTTCTTGTGGAAATCCAGGAACTCCACGGAATGCCCAGATCCTCATTCACGACGGCCTGACTTTTTCCAGATCCATCACTTACACTTGCAGGGAGGGCTACTACTCTACTGGACTCCTGACCCGGCACTGTACTGTTAACGGGACTTGGACCGGCAACATGCCTGAGTGCTCAGGTAATTAACAGCTCCCACAAAAGAACGTCTCAGGACTATCAGATTATCAGTAGTTAAATGAAAATTATGCTTTTCATTTTCCGTGCTTGATTTTGTTCCCACGAAGGCTTTGCAGATTGGTAAAAATCATTCCAGACCTTTTAGAGAAGGGAAATGTGAGATTTAGTTATTTAATGCTCCACAAGAATTGTAAGAGAACATGTGAGTCACAGTAATTGCTTCTAGTGGCCTTTGTTTTAGTGGTGGATCGCTCATGTGGTTCACTGGCTCAGCTGGAAGAAATTGGTACGATTCATGGTCCATTTCAAGGGCCTGACTGACAGCCCTTTGTCATCATGTCTCACAAAAGACGTGTGGCTGCTGTACAGAACCAAGAGACCCCAGCAAATAGAGGTCACTAAGAGAACCAGTTTCTTCTGAATGGAGGGGATAAAGCCCTAAGCAGCACCATTATGGATTTCAGAACTACGTAATTCATAGACCTGAATGTAGTACGTGTTGAAGCTCTTTGGAAGGGCACCTGGAGGCAGAGAGGGAGGCACATGTGAGACGAAGCAATTCTGGCTGAATGATTTTTATTGATTTGAAGGAAAAACTCTATGTCAAGACCATGCTTGACAAAGATGGCTGCTGGAACGGGAAGATGTGGCAATGACACTGGATTTTGTAAATGAAATTTATACTTGCATCGTTATTATATTATGCAAGAGGGGAATGATCTCAGTGCGCTTCAGTTCTGTGTGTGTTGTTAAAGAGATGACAGTCCTGGAAAGGTATTGTGGTTCCAGGTAGACTCTTGCCAGCCTGGCTTTACCGGGAAAAGAGGAGCCACTCCACTTCCAAGAGGACCAGCTCCCTCACCCTGTATTGAATATTGCTGAAACATGTACACACATTTTGCAGTGCCTTTTTGTCCCAAGGCATCTAAGCTCAAGTTGTCATATGGCCTGGATTTTCCTTCTTTGATATTTACAGCAGAGCTGAGCAGCAAGGCTGCTGAGTCACACTGTGGAATTCTCTCTGTTGTTACTCAATCACGCTGTTTTCCCTGCAGGATGTAAAAAGTACAATAAAGGAGAAATGTGGTTCATTTTGGAACTATAGGGAGCGACCATAGACAGATACTCAACACAAGATTTTGTGTCTGCATCCTAAAAACTCAAAGTAGGAAACAAACTACAAGAAGAGTGCTATCATAGTTGCACTATCTTTATTTATTAGTTGCATAATGATTGTATTTTAACATATGGAGTGTGCCATAAACCCAGTGTTATCTAAAAGAGGTTGTTTATAAGTTAACAGAGGGTTAATGGTCCATTCAGTAACATCAGAAATTTTCAGTTAGTGTTTTAAACAGAGTTTGGGGGTAAACTACTTAGATTAAGTGGCTATAGCACCTCATTAATTATAAGCCTCGGTCTGTTGTCACTCTAAATATACATTTATTAACTTGTTTGTGTTTGCTCTTTTCGCTGCAAATAATCAAATTGTCAAATATCTTAGACACAACAGGGTAGCAAGGTGTATCTATTTTTTAAATACCTTTTTGTTTTTCCAGTAATCAACTGCGGCGATCCCGGAGTGCCAGCTAACGGGGTGAGATTTGGGAATGATTTCACCTACAACCACACGGTCACTTTCCAGTGCTCCCCTGGTTTCACCATGGATGCCGATCGGGCCTCCTCTCTCATCTGCACCAAGACCCGCACCTGGAATGGCACCAAACCTCTCTGTAAAGGTAGAGTTGTATACATTGACCTGATTGTATTTTTGGGTTACAGAATGATTAGCCTTTTTTTTGCCTCTATCAGTTTTTGTATAATACCACTGAAACCAACAGAAAACATAAGTCCTCTAATGCATCCTTGTTTCCTTGCAGCAATCGTATGTGGTCCACCACCCACCATCCCTAATGGACAGGTTGTTGGGACAGACTTCACCTGGGGCTCCAGCATAAGCTACTCCTGCAACCAAGGTTACCAGCTGTCCCTGCCCACTGTGTTAACATGCCAAGGCAACGGCAACTGGAGTGGAGAGAAACCACAGTGCTTCCGTAAGTGGCGCCATGCTGAATCGCTATTAAATTACATGTCATGATTTGTCTCTGACATTGTTTTACCCACGTATAGTCTAGTGTGTGTCCTCAGAAGAATATCTATTTAAAATGCAAAACGTGCAGTGGGTCACATCATCTCTCTGCTTTCATCTTTACAGCTGTTTTTTGTGGAGACCCGGGAATGCCAACACAGGGGAGAAGGGAGGACAGCGGTTTCACCTATCTCTCCTCCGTCTCCTTCTTCTGCGACCCGCCACTCGTCCTGGTCGGCTCATCCCGGAGATACTGCCAGTATGATGGCACCTGGAGTGGCACGCAGCCGTCTTGCATAGGTAAGCATGATTGTTTCTGCATTCATGATGATTTGAGCCTATTGGGTATGTGCTCCGTGTGTAGTGCAAGGCCATAATCCTAAAAACAGCACAGAAATCAGTGCTTCTATATAACAATATAAAAATAAGCTTGAACCTGACAGAAGCTTCTCTTTGGCTGGTCTGATTATTGCTTTCTGCTCACTTTTTAGTTCTGGTTGCCATTTTCCGCCAAGAAGTAAAACGGGAAACAGGCAAAACCATTTGACCTAGCTAAATAGCTGCTTAACTCCACGAGTCAGAATTAACTTGTGGAGTTATTTAAAGCCAGTCGAAGAATTTATTGAATCGTTTTCCAAGCAAGCACGGACTCAGTTAAATCTTTTTTCACCATAACGAAATTGCTGTAGTTCTGACAGCACCAGGGTCTTCATTGATAGAATTTACAACATTTCTTATTGAATTTGTTTCATTTCACTAATTGATGCAAACTCTATCCTTGTGTTGGTGCTAAAGCCACGAGGGGGTTGTTGTTAAAGGCACTCAGAAAGTCAGGAACAGATTAAAGATTAAATAAATAAAATAAATGTTTCCAGCCCCTGGGGTTGTTGTGGTATTTGGATACTTTAAAATATGCACTCATGCAAACCTTTGACCCTGCTGCTAGTAAACAGGAATTTATTATAGCTGCAGTCGCCAATAATTTCTGGACTTTGTTTAACCAGATGTGTCATGTTGGAAAGATTAAACTAAGATTTAGTGAGATTCAGTCAATAAAAAATATGAATGTCATTTTACTTACTGTGTGTCACTGTATGGCTACTGCTTTATTCTGCCTCTTGCAAAACCTTGGTTCACAACAGCGTCTTCCTTTTTGCGGCTTTGTTCACCGTACAGAAAACAAGATGACTTCACAAAAAACTGTTAAAAATCTCTTTGAAACCTCTTATAAAAGTACCGTTCATTCCTTGTCTTTATCTCTTTATTCTATAAACTATAACTATACTATAGCTTATCTTATTTCCATAAGCTAAAATATAAGTTGTTTGAGAATGTTTATGTTCTTGTGAACAGAAAAGTAAAATGACACACACATTGAAAAACAGTTGATTAACATCAATTAATGGGCTTCATTCCTTCAGTAATATTCTATGATTGCATTTGTGTGTGTGTGTGTGTGTGTGTGTGTGTGTGTGTGTGTGTGTGTGTGTGTGTGTGTGTGTGTGTGTTTGTGTGTGTGGGGGCGTATTTCAGATCCCAGTCACACTACCTGTGGAGATTCTGGCACGCCTCTCTTTGGAAACCAGAACAACAGCCAGGGCTACCAGGTGAGAAAATGTGGTCACTCCAGAAATTGATTTCCATACATTAAAAATATGATGTAACCCCAAAATGTTTTTTTTCTTTTACCTTAATGCCGTTCATATTCTACATTTCCCTCCTTTAATACGGCAACTTATTTTGTGGGAGCCAACAGGAAGCATGACTTAATGGCTACTGCAATATTGATGTTACAGCACCGCTCAGCCCACATCTGTCTTTCTTCTGATACCATATTGAGAATGTTTTCTTTGTCTGTACTCATTTGTTATTTTCTGTACAGAGTTGAGTGACAAGGGCCCAGATGGCTTAGGGAAATGATGAAATAAATAAGCAATACAATAAATGGCGGCTGAATCCCCTACAGCTGCTTTATTTTCGTTGTTCTGGTTTTGGGTGTACTCGGTGTACCGAGCGACATGCTGTAATGCGCCGTTAATGTGATTAGTAACCCGACAACGGCAAGTGTAATAGCAAAGTTGCAGCTCCACTTCAGTAAAAACTGAGGTGTTATTTGGATTTTTATTGTTTTTTAAAAAAATGCATTTTCATTTACAGATCGGCAGTACGGTATTCTTCAGCTGCAGAAAGGGCTACTTACTGCAGGGCTCGATTTCTCGCACCTGCCTACCAAACCTCACTTGGAGTGGCTTTCAACCTGAGTGCATTGGTAAGAACACAATCTAATAACAAGCTGATGCCAATATCTCCCACATACTTCTCTCTTAGCCCCTTGTCACGTTTTCTCTTCTGCTGCATAAACTTTTCCTTTATTTGTTGACTACCTCTCATCTGATTCCTGATCTCGCTCATCTTTCATCCTTTTTTTGTCCCCTTTCTCTACTATTTTTTTTTTCTTTTTTGGTCTCTTTAATCCTCCTCCCTCTCTCTGCAGCCCACCACTGCAGCCAGCCAGAGCTGCCAGCCCAGTCTGATGTGAGAGCCATTGAACTGCCATCCCTGGGCTACACGCTGATCTATACGTGTCAGCCCGGCTTCTACTTGGCCGGAGGATCGGAGCACAGGACGTGCAGGTCCGACGGTAGCTGGTCAGGGAAACCGCCTCTGTGTGCAGGTATAAACATTGTTACATTCGATCCATGAGGGAACGTGAAGACGTGCTCGACACTCAAAAAGCTCATGCACCTGCTTTGCTGTTTTTTCTGATGCTAAATTTCACTCACATGGCTAAACAATGTCAACACTGTAAGACTACTAATGTGTGCACATGGCCATCTACTTTTAACATTTACATAGCCACGTGTAGTAGACACTTAAAACACCCTGTATTTATCATGCACAACTCCATAATGTGTATTTATAAGGATTATTGAGGCAGATAAAGAATTTGGGAAAACCGCAGATTCAGCTAATCCTGATGAATTGCTTCGTTAACGCTCGCTTATTCTCAGACACATGCCAGGATAGGGTGGCCCATTTATCACGCAATTAGACTCCACGGAATTACCTACAGAAGCACGCACAAACGCGTAAGCTTCGTATCATTAGCAAGGGTGCAAAACTTGATTAGGCCAATGCTTCCCATTGATTAGGTTAGCAGAAGTAGCTCTTATAAATGGTGAAGTAGTGTTAAAAAGGTCTAGCAGACAAATAGACTGCCATTAAGATACCCTCATTGACTTAAATACATATGGAGGGGGCAAAAAAAGAGTAATCGACATACGATTATGTAGGGTAGAGAAATGCTAATAGCTGAAAGAGAAAGCTGCACTAGAGTTGGGGATATCCACGTGATGGAGTCCATGTCGGGGCTTTGCTGAAATATATAGGCTGATGGGTGTTTTTAAGGCCATGCCATTAAGTGTGAAGGCAAAAAAGAGAGAGCCTTAGCACATACAGGATATTAACAGCGCCTGTGGGTGAAGTGATGGAAGGGCAGCTCAAAAGACTGGCAGCTAATAAAGCACAAGGCAGTGGGAGTGTGTGTGTGCATGTGCATGTTTCCTTGTGTCTGTATGCGTTTATCTGAGGTGATTTTTTTTTGTCCTCATAAACTACCATCAGTATACCTGTCTTTGTTTGCGGTTGCGAGTAAAGCCCTCTCCGCTCTGTTTACCTGTGTGGGTGTATGTTTACTACTGTGATGTATTCCCGCGGCCCCCTGTGAGCAGTAAGGCATTATTAAAGCGCTTCCGCTGAAGCTGTGAAACTGTGTCTCTCACGCCGCAGGGATACTTGAGCTGCTTTTTGACACATGACTCAAGTCCTATCACAGGCAGCCCTCACTCTGGCCACCACAGGGGTTATTAGGCGTAGACAGGAAGTGCTGATGGTGACATCCTTCTACTGCAATTACCTTCGAGCTGTTGTGGTGAAAGTAGAAATGAGATCTTCTTTTGTCACTTCTTGAGGCCCACACTGTACCTGTTTACAGGATGCTCAGGTTTATTGTTTTCTTCTGTTAATATTGTGTGTTGTGCTCTCTTTAGCTGATATTCGCCCAAGTGGTAGGGGCCCGGTGGTACCAGTGCAGGAGCCGTCCTCCAAGCACCCAGGTAAGAAAGGCACTCCTGGGATGTAAGATTACCATACTTAAACTCCTAAATGTGCTCAACTAAAGTCTATAACAAAAAAACCTTTCGTGTGAAACCTTGTTATCTACAATACGTACCTGATTTCAGTGATTAGTTCTACCTTTAAGCTGATTTCGTAGTCTGAAGTTTTCTGCTGAATTGTGCAGGAACTGCGAATCGTGTCCTGAACTGTCTTGGGAAATCTGTCTATACATTCCAAACATTTGTTTATTGAACCCTCTGACAAATATTTTAAAAGACAAAATTTAAATATCAATTTGCAATATTTTTGGTACATCCAGCATTTTTGTGCAAATTATTGTTTAGTACTCAGAGAGCGCAAATCTCCCTGAAGTTCGATGTATTAGGGTTAAAAAAATCAAACTGAAGATCTGGAGGTCTCAAAAACACATGTATCAGATATCAAAGACTAATCACAAGGTTAATTTTGCAGAAACCCCTTCTGCAAAATAAAACACCTTATTTTTACTATTCATTCTTCCTTTGTCTTTCAGTTCCTGTTGGTGTATTTGCTAAGAACTCCCTCTGGAGGGGATCCTACGAGTACCTCGGGAAGAAGCAACCAGCTATGTTGAGCATCACTGCCTTTGAACCCTTTAGCAACCGGGTTAATGGGACACTCATCGACCACAGTGGAGTAGAACTTAAACTGGCAGGTGAGTACAACAATAACTCAAGATCATCAAAAGAAAAACATCACTCATAAAAACAGTCTGTGTTGCTTCTCATATCAGAGATCTGACTGCGTTCGCTTTTATCCAAATTTCAAGTGAGTTCAAGAAGCAAGAAATCAGTGTGGTCTCTGCTTGAATTGGATTATTGCTACTGTAACAGACCAGCAGACATTTTATATTATTCTCAGTGGTATAATCACTGCGCAGCTGCAATCATCATCAAATTTTCATCAGTAGCAGCCTGGACACTTCACTCCTGTAGCTGGGTGCTATTGGGCTTCATTCATTATAAAGTAGTATTTATATATAGTATTCACATATTTTCAATAGACAAACTGAGCAACAAACTCTATAAATTTCCCTTTTTTAACTAGCTTTCAAAATATTTTAAGATTGTTTTATTCATTTTATCTTTTAATAGATCATTCATTTAAACGGGAAGTCTGATGATATTTTTCCTCTGTCTAGGCAAAGCTTTCGCATTTCCAGAAGTCGGTTTTGTCCGTAAACGATTAAAAACCCATCAGTAAGACCTGCTGTAGCACCGGCTGACACAAATCTTTATTATAGAGGTGTTATATTGAGTTGACTTCACATACACTGTAGGTTTTTATGGGGTTTATTGACAGTGACAAAAAAAGTTGGTTATTGTCGGCCATAATCTTTCATTACAAATTGCCTTGCTTGGAAGGGGAATAAAAGTGAAACGGGAACGCTGTTTAATAAAACGTTCGCAACTGTGTGTTACTGTGCGAGTTATTGTATGAATCACAGCAGCGAGCAGCAACATTTGGGCTCTCGCACCTTTACGGTTTCTTTTTTTGTGTTTTGTTTAATGGCACGCATATCACTGCACATCATGTGTAGAACACACATTATAAATACAGAGAAAATTAAAGATTCATTAAAGCCAGTAGGCTGCGCTTCGTGTCTCGAGGCTGGGAATCCTCTCAAAATTGAATAATTTATTTTTACCTGCAGTGATTCTTGGCAAAACAGTGCCATAGTCAGTCAGTTTATCAAAAGTGCAAAAGTTTCACAAAGGTCTTAAGACAAAATATGTTAATTTTAAATGGCTCTCAAGGAAGAAGAGTACAAGGTCTGAAAATTTAAAAAAAAAAAAGGAGATTGGACTTATGTTGCTGCTCCAGGATTTTCTTTTGCACGCTTTTGATGTTTCACGCGGGTTGCTTGCGGCCTGCCACATGCTGGTGAAACTTCTGACGTGCACGTGTCTATTGTGCCTCCTCAAAAATGCATTTTACTGTGAGGGGGACATGAAAGTAGAATACTGAAACAGTTTCAAGAGGGCACCACTTTGCACCCGTTTCCTAAAAGCTTAAAATTAGATACATTTATTAGACAGTGTTGGTGACTTGCCATTATCCATAAGAGTTCCATTTTCCCACGGGGGATTCACAAGGTAACGACAGGTGGACGGAAACAGAAGAAGGGTCGACATAAACGCGACAAGAGGCCGGCTCAGATGTAGAAACGTAGAGCAAATGTCACGTGTCTTTTTATCAAACGAGTGTCTGTTTTTCCGAAATAACTGCAACCCCTTTTCTGCAGGTACATATAAGAGAGAGGATGCTCAGCTGGTGCTACAGGTTCATCAGATCAGAGGTCCTGTGGAGATCTTTGTCAACAAGTTCAAAATGGACAACTGGTCCCTAGATGGACGTGTAAGTGCGAGGGTCTGGTTCAGAACAACACCTCTTGTTGTAGTTGAAATGATTTTACACAACATACACACACGCATCTACATTGTGAACTATGTCGAGCACACTAACCTTGTCACTCTAGGGAGATGGAGGGCCCACCAAGAGTTTTCTCTTTAATTAAAATGTCAGTTAAATCATTGCCTGGTAATCAGGACTCCACAGACCCCCCCACCCCCTTTCACTCTTCTCTCCCATATTATCCTCCGACCTCAGGCACCACTAATACACTCTCTCCCGATTAATTAAAAAAAAAAAGCAGGTCACGGTAAATGTGGTTGTGTGGCGCTGTGTTTATTCAAACATGCGTATGTGTCATAAGATGCACATCACATGAGTGTTTTAAGTGTGCCCCGGTGCGAATCCTCTGTGTAATCCTCTTGGGTAACAAGCTCACATGTGTGCAGCGGGGCTGAGTGTGCGTATGTTTGTTCTCTGGATCAGAAAAAAAAGAAAAAAACCCGTCACATTAAATGTCAGCCACGCGAGTGCCTCTCAGCTCCTTTTGACGTGATATTTCATTTTCTGCGTGCACCAGCTGCTGACACTTTGGTGATACGCTCCTTTGTGAAGCCGGGATGTGACACATTAAGCGTCTGTCTTCCAATCCTTTCTCTCCCCAGGTGTCCTACATCTCTTCTTCCAACTCCTATGTGTACCAGGGAGTTGTCACCGGAAAAGGCTTTGGCCAATTTGGTCTCCAGAGACTGGGTGAGTGAGTGGTCCACTCGGTCACAGAAACCTGTGACGGAGTGGTCTCCTGGGTAGATTTTGTTTTTCTTTGGATTTCTATTAGAAAAAAAGTAGGCAAGTAGCCTCATATCTGGCAGTTTTCATGTAGTAAATATTACCTGTTCATTGCTGTGTGTCATTCTGTGGTTCCTTCAGCAACTTCAGCTATGCTGCCAGAGATGTAGAAGTGCCTTTCAAAGAGTTACAGCTGTCCACATACAAGGTGTGATCAGAAGGTTTTGGAAACAAGCCCATAAGATTAAAAAATTGAATCAATTAAATCTGAATTAAAGTTAGTGTCTGTCCTGAATGCAGTCTGGATAGCCCCCCAAAAATCATACTGAACAGGAGAGCTACCATTTCCCATCTACCTCCTTTTGCACTGTGAACGAGATTTTTCCACAGAATTCAAATTTGTCTTTTAACCTGACCTGGCCTTCATGTGGATGATCCTCCCTGGTGATGGGGGTCCATCTCAGCAATTTTGCCAAAGGGTCCACAGTTTGTTTCTAAGCTCAAAAGCAAATCGTCAGTTGAAGAGTGACCAGGATCATGCTGTTCGATTATTTTTCTTTTAGACATGGGGTTATGCACTGTAAATCTGTCCCCCAGGGTGAGACTGTCATT